>NW_020953936.1:5919938-6068494 GCF_900497805.2 Vombatus ursinus
GAAAGGAAGAAGGAGAGAGGGAGAGAAGAGAAAGGGAAAGAGGAAAGGGGGGAAGTGAGGGAGTAGGAGGGAGAAAATGGAGGAGGGGGAGAAAGGGAGAGGGAAAGAGGGAAAAGGAAGAAGGAGAGAGGGAGAGAGAGAATTAGAGAGTTTTATGCTAAATCAAATCAAAATTTTATAATTTGGCATATTTTGGTAGAAGAGAACAGGCACTGGGGACAGAAGACTTGGATTTGAATGCTGGCACATATATTTAACAGCTGTGTGACCCCAGGCAAGCCTCTTTGCTCCTCTAGGTCTTGGTTTTCTCCTGTGTAAAAATAAGGGGGCTAGCTAGATAATCTCTAGGGTGCCGTGAATCTCTAAAATTCTGCAGCTACCTACAGCTCACGGGGTTGTTGTGAGGAAAGTGCCCTGCAAACTCTGAAGCACTGTGTGACCTTGGCCCTTTCCTGGGCCACAGCTCCTTTACTGGATGGCTTCTAAGGTCCCTTCCAGCCTCAAAACTGTGATCCTACGATCAAACACACACTGTGCGGGGGGGAAGGGCAAAGTTTGTGTGAGATTTGGTTCCTGTCCTCATGGAGCTGACTTACAAATTGGTGTCATCACTAGATTGCTTTAGATTTGAAATGCAAAGTTTAAACAAGATGCACAGTTATCCCTTCCATATCGCAGGGATTGGGGTGTGGCTCCCCCTTGCTCTGGAAAATCTGCGTAAAATATTTTGGCCTTCCCTTCGTACCAGAGAAGAAGTCTGAATTTTTCTTTTTTCTTCTATGGGGTGTTTACGGTATCTTATTGTAAAATTTGGGTTGATGCTATGCAATACTATACACATATTTTATGCATTTCTAAGTTTCTAAACTTTTTTTGTGTCATCCACTGGCCTTGGCGTGTCATCTGTGGCTTCCACAAAACTCCCCCCAAATTCCCATTATGGGTAAAATTATCAACAATTACTACTCTTGGCAATCTGACCAGATTAGGCCAACTCCTTAGTTTCCTCACATTAACCACAGAGATTAGGTCCCTTCACTTTACTTTCCTGGGAGCACAGAGTTGGTCAAAAGCAGCCTGAGCTCAATTTTAAATAGGCAAATCCTAACTCTTGTGGGCAGGGAATTCCCTGGTGAACATGACCCCATAATTTTACTGTGAAAGCACGGGGAGTTTCAGCATTGTAATAACCCGGTTTCACTACGATGAGGCACATGGTCAGAAAAAGATAATCCTGGGTCGGGGTTCCTGACACCGATTCTGATTGGTCAGAGATTAATGACCCTAAGGGAAAGAGGCGGCTGATGAGCTCATCCTAGCTTAATTCATCAGTAATTAATTCCTTTTTGCTTTCTCCCTCCTGGAGTGTTCTAGGTCCCTCACGCTGAGTAACTGTCTTACTGTTGTTATTTCCAGAAGCGTATTCTGTTGAGGGCATGGAGACCTGCTCACTTCCTTTTGGATGCCTGTAGGTAGAAATGGGGTGTGATACCCTCCTGGTCTACCTGCAGGCATCCAATAGGAAGTAAGCAGCCCTGAGTGCTTGTATTCCCAACACTGACTAGTAACCTGCAACTCTTCTATGTTGCCTTTGCTTCAAAGTACTTCACCAAGAGAGTTTAGTGTTCCAAGGTCATGGGGAATGTCACAGCTCAGCAGGGACCTGAGGGAAGACCTATTTCAAACCCCTCATTCTCCAGGTAAGTCCACTGAGGCTTAGACAGACACCGTCCCAGGGGCACAGAGTTCACACCGGAGAAATGACTTCTGAAGGAACTTGTTTATCAGAACAAAACACATGTCAATAATATCTGAAGAGATTTTAAAAGAGAGAGATTTAAAGCAATTTCAAACATTCTCTATGCACTCTCAGTTTATCAGAACAGTCACGTCACTATGTCCTAGACAAAGAAGTCCCCACTCGTCTGTTTAAAAAGTACAGTGCTGTGTGTGAGCTTCAAAAACAATGTTATAGTAATAACATTTCCTTCCTTTCCCTATTCTCTATCTAATTTCATTCACTTCATAAATACATCCATCTATTAACAGCAAAACACTGAAAGATAGGATCCAAACTCTTGGTAGAGAAGCCAATATTCTGAGCTATCTTTATCATAGAAGTAAAATTACAAATAAAACAGGGAGACAATTATATTTAATTGCAGGGCTAAAGTGAATAATTATTAGGCTAAAGAAATGGTTAATGGTATTCTTGCACTATCCTAACACAAAAACAGGCAGATAGTCTCTCGTGTGTGTGTGTGTGTGTGTGTGTAAGTCTTTTAAAGATCACAGTTTCTGAGTCTTTTTACTGGTGCACACAAAGTAGTTCCGGATGAGCTAAAATGGTCCTGGTAATTTTATGAGAACAAGGGGTAGCCAAATTTACTCCCACAGGCATAGTGTTTTCTGCTTAGGCAAGGTCTGACCTTGAAATAAGTTAGACAGACTCTATGAAAAGGGATATTGTGGCTGCCCTGAGGATGAGGGAATGTATTGAAAGAGAATAACAGAGTTTTCATTCCAACCACAGACCATACTTCCAGTGGAGGGCAGAATATATAAGGAAGTGGAAATACACACAGTTTGCAATTAATAAATGCTTATCCAACAAATGTGCTGAATTCACATCTCACTTGGCTTACGGAAGGTGATACATTTATCTACAGAAATTAATCTGGTAGGTAAAATGTAAGCCCACTGAATAAGACATCGAGACTATTAATTACCTTTGAAGATACCAAGTAAAAGGAATATTTTACAGAGATTTCTTAGTGAGGACTCTACATGATCTGTAATTAAGTTAGTATTCTAACTCACTGATGTCTGCACCATCATAGCACGCTGGTCTCTCATTTTTCGGATAATATCCAATGGATAAACAGGCTGGCTTCTTTCAATTAAACACATGGCTGTTTCCATAGTGACCAACACACCAGTTCGACCTATTCCAGCACTGAAAAATGAAGCAAGGAAAGCAATGGCACATTAGGAAGACAGGTTTAGACTTGGAATCACCTGGAATGCCACAGCTTAGATGCCATATCCTTCTAGAGCAAAATAATGATAATAATAATAATTCTTGAGAATCAGGGGCATGTAGAATATTGTAGAATGGATTCTTTTTCAGGTTCAAGTTGGACCAGATGGTTCCTAGGGTTCCTTTGCATTGTGAGATTCTATGAGATAATTCCAGTGAGTATTCATAGCATATCCTCAAATGTGGGTATTTCCAGTTATTTGGAAGCTCTGATTTTATATATTATATAGGCAACTCATAATAATTGATACAAATTCTAATAACATTTAAACCATAAAAACTGACCTTAAAATTATGGGGAGTTTTTTGGGAGTAAATATTCCAATTTATTCAATTGGAGTAAAGAGTTCCAATTTGAATATTTTTTTAAATGAACATTAAAGATGATCTTCTTATGATTTAATTTGTCTTTCGTAAAACAGACAAATATCCCCCCACTTCCTTACACATGTAATTGTCCATTAGATTAAAGAATTAAAGTGTGTAGACAATAGAACATTTTTTCATGGTAGGAAATTATGCTAGGAGATATTTTTATTTTGCAACTAATGATCCTTATGCTTCACATGAATCATAAGGCTTTGTATTTTACAGTTTTCTAAATCTTGTTAAGTATTTTTTCCTATTTTAATTTATTATTTATTTTTAGCATCCTTTTCTTTTTTAATTTCGAATTTCAAATTCTCTCCCTTCCTCCCACACCCTCTGCCATATATTTTTTAAAAAGCAAGAAATAAAGTGAGAAAATTATACTTCAATTTGTACTCAGAATTCATCAGTTCTCCTTCTGGAGGTAGATAGCATTTTCATCATGAGTTTTTGGAAACTATACTGAATCACTGTATTGATCAGAGTAGCCAAGCCTGTCACATGATCAACATTGCTGCTATGCACAATGATCTCCCAGGTCTTCTCACTTCACTTTGCATCATTTCATATTGGGTCTTGCCACGTTCTTCTGAAACCACTTCCCTCCTCATTTCTTCTAGTCCAACAGTACTCCATTACAATCATGTACCACAACTTGTTCAGCCATTTCCCAATTGATGAGCAGTCCCATGCTTTTCAATTCTTTGCCACCACAAAAAATCTACTATAAATATTTTTGTACAAATAGGTTCTATTCCTTTTTCTTTGATCTCTTTGGGATACAGACCTGGTAGTGGTATTGCTGGGTCAAATGGTATGCACTGTTTTATAGTCCTTTGGACATGGTTTCAAATTGTTGTCAAGAATGGTTGGGCCAGTTCACTACTCTAGTTAAATATTAAAGTGATTACTGGGTATAGAAAGTAAAAAAAAAAAGCACATGTCTTTCTAGGATTCAAGATTAACACCATAAATTGAATATTAGCCTACAGACTTCCCTTTCCTTCTCCATCCCATTACAAATTTATCTCAAACTACATACCTGCAGTGAACTAAGATGGGTTCATTTTCCACTCTCATTGCCCTCATATAGGTTACAAATTCCAAAAAGTCTGATGAATCCTCAGGAACCCCATGATCAGGCCAAGCAACATACTGGAGATGAGTAACTGTGTGTTCTTCCCCTGTCTGTGGGGGGAAAAAGATGTACTTTTACTTTAGACTCTAGAAAGAACAAGTGACTTATTATATAGCGAGTCTCTGTCAGAAGCAGTACCTAAACTCAGGTCTTTCCAACTCCAGGGTTAGTCCGCTATGCACTACACCACGTTTTTTCTCAGCATTTTTTCACAGGTCTCCTAAATAGAGTCATCATGACGTAGTGGGCAGAAAGCCAGCCCAGCCTTGAAGCTAGGAAGACCTATATTCCTGTCGTGCCTCAGATACATCCTATCTGTGTGTGACTATGGGTAAATCACTTAATCTCTCAGTGCTCTAGGCAAAATTCTCTTGAGACTATAAACTGCAGAGAAGGTGCCAACTTATCTTGGTGAACAATTTCTTCACCCGGGAGTTCCTTCCTAATGAAATCTCAGGTTGAGTCCCCATAACTGGCCCTTCTAAACAGAATAAACATTGCAAACACTGAAACGCTTGTTAGAAACTGTCCCTATCCATAAAATTCAGTTTCCATGGCTGTGATTAGCCATATTCACTGAGTTGAAACACCTAGTCTGTGGGTGATGTAGAAAAGTCATGGCCACCTCTTTGAAGAGGCTTCCAGTCTGACTGGGGGGTGGTGTCAAAATGAACACATGTGGAATGGCAGAGAACAGTCAAGCTCTAGGCTAATCACTACTAGAGCAGGGTCTAGACTAGGCTATGGCCTTTTGACTGAGTCCAAGTTCTACAGAATAAATGCTTTTATTAAAGGGATTTGTTCTGTGAAGTGTGGATTCAGTCAAAGGGCCTCACTTGAGGACCTAGAGGGCCACATGTGGCCTCCAGGTCGCAGGTTCCCCACCTCTGGGCTAGACCACTCTAATGAGAAAAGCAGCAGCAGGATTCATAGAGGAGGTGAGATTCCACTTGCACCCCCGAATGGGTAGGATCTGGAGGAGAAGGAAAAGGAGAACATTTTAAGCTCCCTGGCCTTTGTAGGAATAAGCACAGGAATGACATTTATGGCCACACCAACGCTACAAAGGCTAGGATTTGCATCAGTGGGTGGGCAACCTGAGGTACTGACACTTTTTGCATTCATCAAGCACTTTCCTCACAAAAAGGAAGGAAAGAAGCATTTATTAAATGCCCACCATGTTCCATGCACTGTGCTAAGTGCCTTATGCATATCTCATTTTGTCCTCCCAACAGCCCTGACAGGTAGGTACTGTTATCATTCCCATTTGACAGAAAAGGAAAGTGAGGTAGATGGAGATTAAGCCTAGAGTCACACAGCCAGTAAGTGTCTGAGGCTAGACTGGAATTCTTATTTTTCTGACTCCAAGCCTAGCATGCTATCCCCTGTGTTACCTACCTGCTCCAACGAGGCAGATAATTTTATACTATGTCTAAAGTATGAATATTATTATCCTCAGTTTTCATATAAGAACTGAGAGAGGACTTTGCCCTTCTTTGCTTTCCCTTCATCCCTCACCCAACAATCACGTGTGTTGCACAGACATCATCAGGGCCAGCGTGGAGGGAAGAGTAACATGACTGTTCTTGTCATTCAGATGAGCTGGGAGTCACCAACCCTAAGCCTTCCAGTGATAGGAACGACCACCAGGATTTACTACCTACCCTGTCACTGGGTCCTCAAGTCCTCCAGACCTAAGAGGGTTTGCCTTATGCCCTGCGGACCCCTGGGCACTGCCATCTGACCTGCTGGTGTACTCTTCAGCATTCTGGGTCCTTTCCACTAGCCTTGAACCTGAACATGTTTTATCTCCCTCAGTTAGAATGCTAGATCCTTAAGAGAAGAAGCTGTCTCTTTTTTTTTATCCTATTTGTATCTCCAGCACTTAGCACACTGCCTGGCACACAGTATGTATTTAATAAGTGCTTTTTATTTCATTCATTCAATCAATGATTCATTTATTCACTCATAAGTTTAGGCTCAGGGTATTTAAGTTATACCATTCATTGCAAGAAAGTGTCATAGCAGCAGCTTGAATTCAGGTCTTCATGCCTCCCTAGATTGTTGTCAAACCCTGTGAATGCTCGTAGAAGGCTATCATGCCTGTCTAAGTTTTTTCTTAGAAGATGCTTCTCCACTGTTCCTTCACCTGATCTTTGCATGGCATGGTTTCTATTAGCCTTATTTGTTAACATCCTTCTTAAAACACGACTGCCAGAACTGGAAACACTACCCCAACTGTGGTCTAACCAGGGTAGGCCAGAGTATGACTATCTTCTCCCTCATTATGGACACTATGATTTCATTAATACAGGCTAAGACCCTATTACAGTCTTTTTGGTTGCCATATCACAATGCTGAGGGCATCTAGGAGGCTCAATGGATACAGCACTGGATCTAAGGTCAAGAAGATCTGGGTTCAAATCCAGCCTCAGACAATTAATAGCTACATGACTCTGGACAAGTCACTTAACCTGCTTGCCTTAATTTCCTCATCTATAAAATGAGCTGGAGAAGGAAACGGCAAACCACTCTAGTATCTTTGCCAACAAAACCGCAAATGGGGTCATGAAGAGTCAGACAGGACTGAAACGACTGAACAACCACCACCACCACACTGCTGACTTGTAACTCACTATATGATCAAATGATTTAATATTCATAAAAAGCATGGTGCCTGGCACACAGCAGGCACTCATATAAATGCTTCTTCCCTTCAACCTCCAGATCTTTTTCACATTAGTTACTTTTAAGTCAAGTATCCCCTCCCTCCAATCTTACAAGACAAAGGCAAACAGCAGACTACTGCTTACCTATGTGGCTCCAGAAGACAAGACAAATGGTGCTTACACAAGGACCCTTCAAGGTACACACCTGACTCAAGACATACCCACTGTGTAGCCTTTCAGGCAATCAATCAGCCAACAAGCATTTACTGAGAATCTATTACATGCCAGATACTGTGCAAAGCACTGGAGGTAAAAAGAAAGGAAAACCGTGGTCTCTGTCTCAAAAAGTTCACATTCTAGAAGGGGTATCACAAATAGAGAACTCAAATAGAAGGAAGGGAAATCACTTCCCACTCATATGGCTCTGCTGCTCCAGAAAATAATTCACTTACCACTGCTAAAACTCATATTTAAATAGCCTAACAAGACCCGCGGGTTGAACTTGCCAAATGCTATTTCTTGAAGTGCTCATTCCCCAGTTTATTGTTTCCTCTCTCTGCATGCTGTGGATAAGTTTAGGACGTATCATTATCCTTTATTAAATTTAATTTTATGAGTTTCATCTCAGTGGGATCTTTCTGAATCCTAATTCTGCTATCCAACATACCAGCTATCCCTTCCTTTCAGCTCTGTGTCACCTGCAGATCTGATAAAGGATGCTTATTCAATTTCCAAAAGACAGACCATTAAGGCATAATGCTAGAGACCTCCTTCCAAGCCAACAGCAATCCATTAATCAACAGTCTTTAGGTAGTGTCATTCAAATAGCTACAGATCTGTACAAACTGTATTAACACCAAGAGGAAGCATGGCACAGTGCATAGAATCTTGGACCTGGAGTAAAAAAGACCTGAGTTTGAATCTCAACCTGTAGCTAGTGGATAGAACTCCAGGTCTAGAGTGAGGAAGATTTGACTCTGGTCTCAGACACTTATTAGCTGTGTGACTTTGGACAAGCCACTTAACCCTTTTTTGCCTCAGTTTCCTCATCTGTAAAATGAGCTGGAGAAGGAAATGGTGAACTACTTCAATATCTTTGCCAAGAAAACCCCAAAAGGGGTTACATGAAGAGTTGGACACGACTGAAAATGGCTAAACAATAACAACAAACACTTATCAGCAGAATGACCATGGACAAATCACTTAACTTATCTCAGTTTTCTCATGTATAAACTGGAAATAATAATTATAATAATATTTGTAGTATCTACCTGACAAGGCTGTCGTGAGAATCAAATGAATCAAGTAAATAAAATGTTTTGTAAACTTGATAAACGTCAATTATTCATTCAGGCATGAGTCACCATCTTGTCCATAAAAATATCATAAAAAATTGTTCGACAGGTTAAGATACCATCCTAATTTGCAAACAAAACACTTATCTGGTGACACTAACACATGTAGTAATAATTTAATAATCAAATAGAGCCTCTCCCTAAATCTTCTTGATGAAGTCCAACCCAAACTTCTTACAGCGGGATCATTTCCTAAGCCATGGATGCGATGTCAAATTTTATCTGCTCTTTTCCACCGATCACTGCAAGTACAGCTAGGTCTCAAATCCCAAAGTGGCGGCCATGTGTTTGAATTCATACCATTTCAAGTTATCATTAGGTACGATATAGTAACTGGTTCCAATCCTATGAGGGTTTGAATGGTGTGACCACTAAATGGGATCCATTTATTAGTACTAATCAGGACCTAGTTGTACCTCCTTCAAATGCTTGGAAGTTTCAGCCTACTCAATTAGGCTGGGGTGCCTTGTGTAAGGAGCCAGGTTAGCAAGCAACATAAATCTGTATCTCCATAAGAAGACAGCTAACCAGTCATCTCTTGAATAAATAACCAATCTAGTGATTTTTTAAGGGGGAAAAAAAATCCTAGAAGCCTAGAATCTATGATAATTATGGAAAAAAATTAACCTGCCCTCCATGCCAATAAACCTATTCCACTGTAAACACCTTCATCACTTCTATGTGGAATAACTGCAAAGTGGCACACACTCTATTTTATGGAAAAGCTTAAATAAAAGTTTCCTTTCAGGAGTCAACAACTGTCCATCAATCTACTATTTGTTCTGTTTTTGCCTGCAGGCATCTGTTGTTTCTGTAGTCATGCTGCCTAGTAGTGCTGGACAGGGAAGTTATGACCCACATCTTTGTGAACTGGCTCATCAAATATGGCACTCGCTACAAGGCTCCTCTAGGGGGCTTCAGGAACTCAGAGGTGGCCATGATTCTGTGACATCCCTTGGCATGTCTTAGATTCCCTGGCTGCTCTGTTGGTTCAGGTCTCACTGGACTATCTAGAACTGGGGGGGTGGGGTTCCTTAACCTTTTTTTTTTGTCCTGGACCCTTTGGCAGTCTGGGGACTCCTGTGGAACCCCTTTCCAGAATAATGTTTTCTTTAAATAAAACATAAAACAAAATGTGTAGGATTACAAAGGAAAAAAAAAATTAGTGAAAGCGAAAGTGTATTTCTTTAACCCATCCAAATTGATAGAACCTCTGAAATCTATCCTTGGACCCCTCTGGTCTCCCAGACCCTAGGTTAAGAACCACAGGTCTAGATCAGATCCCAGAGGCCTACATATTGACTTTGAAAACCACAAACAGTACATGTTGTACTGCTGTTTTTATTTATTTTGTTAAAAATTTTCCAATTACATTTCTTTCTGGTTCAGGTTGCACTTGGGTGGGCCATAGGCCACGTGTCCGACACCTTTGAAGAACAACATTCAGGGTAGTGTGTTAAGTACCTAGAGTTCAGGAGTTAGGAACTTTTAACTCTGTGAAGGGTTTGCATTATAGCTGACTGATGGCTAAGGGAGCTTCTGGGAGTGATTTAACAATAATAAAAACTCACATTTATAGGTCATTTATGTAAAGTGTTTTCCTTGCAGCAAACCTCTGAGTTAGGGAGTATATGTATTATTATCCCTATTTTGCAAATGTATAAATTGAGGTTAGAGGAAGTTAAGTGACTTACATATAGCGGGTGTTAGACGTAGGACCCAAATCCAGATTTCTAGATTCCAAGTCAGTACTCTTTTCACTAAGTCTCACTCAAAAAATGATTTATCAGAACAAAACCTTTTGAGATTTTACACACACACACACACACACACACACTATTATACATTTTATATGTTATGTATATTACATAAATTATATGTATATTATATGTATATATGCATATTACATGTTATATGTACATACATGTATATAATATTATATATAAAGTTCATCAGTGCTTAAAGCACTACATAAAGTAGGCTATTTGATTTAAAATAGAAATACTTGAAATTTATAGTGTGTGTCAGAGCTTCTGTCTATACAAATACACATACAAAGTTTATACATCCTCAAAATTCCATTTCAAGGTTCAAGTAAGGACCAGTTTGTTATTCTTTTGTTGTTCAGTTATTTCAGTCAAGTCTGACGCTGTGATCCCTTCTGAGGTTTTCTTGGCAAGATACTGGAGTGGTTTGCCATTTCCTTCTCCAGCTCATTTTACAGATGAGGAAACTGAGGCAAATAGGGTTAAGTGACTTGCTCAGGGTCACACAGCTAATAAGAGTCTGAGGCCAGATTTGAACTCAAGATGACAACTTCCTGACTCCAGGCCGAGCACTCTATCTATTGCGTCACCTAGCTGCCCCATACTATATTCCAGAGGAGATAAATTCATTCATGTATTCATTCATTCATTCCTAGTCACAAATAAACTAGGAAGAAATAAGAGTAGACACTGAGTTATTGTCTTCAATACTCAAATATATTGTATGGCCTGTCAACGTTTACCTCAATTTTTGTGACCAGCATTTCTCTAAAAACATAGGCAATGGTGCAAACTTCTGACTGACATTTGATACGAAAGGTCCCATATTCCATGACATCTGGAGGGTCGGGCCAGTACTGATGACATTTGGTCTACAAAAACAAAAAAGAATGAGTTAGCTTTAATCCATTTTTCAAATGAGTCAAATCCTTCTGATAAATTAGAATGCATATACAACCTATACGATTTTACCCTCATAGGTAAAATGAGGGGATTGGACTGTATGACTGCTAATATCCCCTCTATAGCTTTAAATCTACAACTATCTACTGTGTGGATAGCATTGGCTGAAGTATTGGTGAGGGACTAAAAATTACTGTAGGATTTCACCATCTTGGCACTGTATCACCTTCAAAATCCAGAACCCTGAAATTCCCCTAATACTATCTTCCACCTTTCCCATTCACACTCAACCTATTCTTTTGACCTGATGTCCCTTGACTCAGTCCTATTTTCCAATTCATCTCCTTGACGCTAGCTTCACTTGTCTCATTATCTAGCCTTGACCCCTTGGTCAGCCACAGGAATGTTCCATTAGCATTTACTGCACTAGTAAAATCCCTCAATGCACTGACCTTTCATCAATCTACACTATAAATATCATCCCTAGGTAACTCTTAATTATCTCTGCTCTTGCTGATGGACTGTTGAATGTCTGTTTTTAGCCTCTTATTCCTTTAAAGCCCAACTCAAATGCCATTTTCTCCAAAAAAGTCTTTCTGATCTCATTCCCCATTCCTGTCTTCCTGGCCCCAGCTGCTAATGATCTCCTCCCCCTGATATGGATAGGGTACTGGGCCTACAGAGTCAGGAAGACCTGAGTTCAAATCTGGCCTCAGACATTTGACACTAACTGTGTGACCCTGGGCAAGTCACTTAACCCCAACTGCCTCGCCAAAACAAAGACAAAAAACAAAAAAACAAAAATGGTGTCAAAAAGAGTCAGACACAACTGAAATGACTCAACAACAACAACTTTTGATATGAATGTTTTGGAGCTCAAGTAAAAAGGAAGAAAAACGTAAATAGGCATTCTACCCAAGGATACATTATTGTAAATTCTTATTAGAGTAGGGGGGATATTTTACTCATGTGATAAGAAATAAACATCCTTATTGCTAGGTTGGGGAAAAGAGGGAAAGGAAAGAAGTTAATTTCTAAAACGTAGAGATAAACTAAAACTATAACAAAAAAGCTAAAAGCCTTCCCCTCCCCACTTTCACTAGTGAAGTGGCAAGGATTATGGGAGGGAATAATGAATCATGTTTGTAAAGTATCAGTCATCATGGATGTCAAGGACTTACAAAGTAGAAAGAGCTAACAACAGAATGTGATAGTAATCTGAACATGCAGCTAGCAGCTGAAGCATAAAATTAGAGGTATTTCATGGGATTTAAAGCTGGAAGTGACCAGAAGCCAAATTGTCCAATCCTTTCATTTTACATATGAAAAAAACTGAGAACCAATGAGGTCAAGTAACTTGCCCACTACAGTAAGCCACAGAACTGGGATTTGAACTTAGGTACTAAACCCAATACTTTTTCTATATACTATGTTACTCAACAAAGCTCAGATAAAAACTCAAAATAATAGCAGTGTCTAGGTGTCAGCACCCAAACACTCTGGAAGTAAAGGTGGAATGAGTGAGCTGGTGTTCATTAAGATACAGACATAAAGACACTTACCCGTCCTCGTTCTGTGAGTGTGGTCAGCATGATGATAAGTGATAACTTACGATCCCAGACTGCTTGCCAAAAGTGCACACAGGTATGTGGAAGCGGGCCTTGTGTGGCAATATACTGGTTCACAATCTTTGTAGAAGGAATTTCCATCTAGTGAGAGATATAGTTCATTAAAATTTGTTCTTATCTACAAAACAGGCATGAAATTGGATTTCAAACACTTTCACTCTGCTGACATCATGGACAATGTAATTTTTTTGTAAAATGATAATGGCACAAATCAACGTTAGCTTTGAGACAGATGAATCATTAAAAAAAAAACAAAACCCTAAACAATCAAAGTGATATTTCATCAGCTGGAATCTGCAAGACAATCTTCAAAAGGAGGCCGGATAATACTCAAAAGACAATACACAGGCAAAATACTAGAAGCTATTTCAATGAGCTTCTTGGATGTAATTTGAACATGGCACAGTAGGAAGAGCACTGAATTAAAACAACAACAACAACAACAAAAAAATTTAGGTTCAAAGCTGTCTATTTACTGTATGATCTTGGCCAAGTCATTTACCTTTCTAGATCTGTTTGTCATCTCCAAAAATGGAACTAAGGATATTTAACACCAATGATCTCATAGAGCATCAAATGAGACAGTGTGTACAAAGTACTTTGTAAAGGGTTATAGAAATATAATCTATTATTATTATTATTATTGTAATCGGCTCCTAATTATGTGTGACCTCTATGGGCCATCTGCCTCTCCTTCTCCCACACCTCTAGTAGGATCTTCCTGTTCTCACTTTACAAAGCATTTGGTATTTTATCTCTACTGGAAAGACAACCACACCCATTTTTAACAACAGAGCAATTTGCTTTGTGCTTAGCTATAATTATTATCCAGATAATCTTGACCTCAGCTTGGTGTTCATTCTAGTTGCCAGAGATCACTCATCATATTGGCCTTCCAAATGTCATATTCCCAATCTTATTCTAACCATCTCCTTCCCTTCTTGAATTATGTATATTTTCTTCATGAGAACATCTGGAATCTGTTCAGACCACATAATACCTTGAAGTTGGCACCACGATGTTTTTGTTTTTGAAAAGAAATATTAATGGTGATTCTCAACAAGAGAAGAGAGGAGAAGGGAATAAGCATTTATGTAATATCTACTCTGTGCCAGGCATTGTGCTAATTACTTTACAAATCTCACCTCATTTGATCCTGGCAACAACTCTTTGAGATAGGTGCTATTATTCCCACTGTACAATTGAGGAAACTGAAGCAAACAGAGATTATGAGACTTGCCCAGTGTCATACAGCTAAGTAAGTGTCTGAAGCTACATTTGAATTCAGGCCTTCCTGATTCCAATATAGGGTATCTGGCTGGCACTTGGGCAGGTACATGAAAAGTAATTTCTATTTAATGAGCTATGAAATTATCATAAATTTTCTCTCCTTGATCTATTTTCCAGGTCAGCTGTTTTAAATACGAGTTACTTTACATTTTCTTCTATTTTTCAGTCTTTTGATTTATTTCACGGAATCTTTAACTTGTATTTGGTCCATTCCAATTTGCAGGAGGTTTTTACTTGGGCAAGGCTTTGTACCACTTGTACTAAAGCTATTAATTTGAGGGAGACCAGTCAAGATGTCAGAGATGGAAATAACAGCCAAGTTCTCTCCCATAACTGTTCCACAAAGACAAAAAAGCACCAGACACAGTCCTGAATGGGAAATCCAAGGGGAAAAAAAAAAAAAAAAACAATGTTAATTTATTTTTTCTACCCCAGGTCAGCACAGGGAAAAGGACAGAGATCTGTCCTGTGGCATTGAGTATGAGGTCTAGTCAAGAATTGTCATGTGAAACATCTCAGGGCAGGAACTATACAAGGGCCTGCCCATGGCAATTCATCAGGGCAAGAAGAGGTCCCAGATCTGGCACAGAGGAACACGACTCTGGAAACAGGTGCCACATGCTAACTCATTACTCAGTGCCAAGTCACAAAAACCATGCAAACTGAGAAGGGGACTGTGCCAAGGAGTGGCAGTCTACTACAAGAGGCAGTTTCAAGCCCTAGGTTGTGTACTGAAGGAGGAGCATGTAAAGAAGCAAGCAGTAGCTGTGTAGCTTTGACCTTGATCCTGGCCCTAAGAAAGAGTCCGAAGTCAGGAAGTAAGGCTGGAGGAACAAATAAACAAAAAATGATATTATCATAAAGAGGTATTATGATGATAGAAACACTCAAGATTCAAACCTAGAAGAAGAGACTGACTTCAAAACATCTATAAGCAAAGCCTCAAAGGAAAACACAAAAGTTCAACTAGAATTCCTAAAGGAAATAAAGCAAGAGTTTTAAAAGGAGGCAAAAATTATTTCATAAATTATATGAGTGCTAGAGAAGACAACTGGAAAAGAAATGAGAGTGCTGGGGGAAAAACAGGAAAAGAAATGAGATCTCTGGAAGAAAATTAGAAAGAGAACAGGTTGGCATATGAAAAACAAAACCTAACTGAAGCAATAGATAATAATGCTCCAAATCACTGATAATTAGAAAAATGCAAATTAAAGCAACTCTGAGGTTCTATCTCACACCCTTCAGATCGGTAAAGGTAGAAAAAAAAATAAAAATTACAAATGTTGGAGGGGTTGTGGGAAAACAGGCACATTAATGCTTCTTTAGCAGAGTTATGAATATGTACTGTTATTCTGGAAAACAATTTGGAACCATGCCCCTAAAGTAAGTAAACTGTGGATGTCCTTTGATGTAACACTACTAGACTGTACTCCCAAAGAGATCAAAGAAAGATGAAAAGGACTCACATATGCAAAAATACTTCTAGTAGCTCTTTTGTAGTTACAAAGAACTGAAAAAAGGAAGCCCATCAACTGGGGAATGGCTGAACACATTATTCCATAAATATAATGGAACACTATGGGATGGTTTCAGAGAAAGCTGAGAAGACATGTATGAAGTGACAGAGGGAAGTGAGCAGAACCAGGAGAACGATTTCTACAGTAACACCACCATTGTAAACAAAATCAGTGTTAAAACACAGTAACTCTAGTCAAAACAATGACCAAGCATGATTCCAGAAGTCCAATGATGAGGTGATGGATCCAAGCTGCATGATGAGGAATACGGTTTTACAAGGCCAATGTGGGGATAAGTTAAGTTTTTTTATTATGCATATTTTTACAAAGGTTTTATTATTTTTTTTCCCACTAGGGCAGGGAAAGGAGGGAGAGAAAAATAAATGCTTATTAATTAAACAAATAAAAATAAAATAAAAACCCCAAGTTTTTAATGTTGAATTTTTCCCATTTGAATTCTCATTTCATTTCTAACTCTTTCCTCTAGTACATTTATTTCATTTATAATATTATTTTTTAACTCTTGCTTCATCTTTCAGGATCCTAGTTGACCTTACAGCCAAACTGTGCCTTGTTTAAGGCTTTGTATGTAGATGTTACAGTGATTCTATTTTTCTGGGTTTGTGTCTTGAGGGTCTGTGTGTGTGTGTGTGTGTGTGTGTGTGTATATATATATATGCATGTATGTGTATATATATGTATGTATGTACACATACATATACATGTATGTGTGTATATGTATGCTCAATGTCAGTGTCTTTTTTATTTTTATTTTTTAGCCTTTTTTCCTAAATTTGAACTTTGTCTTAGGGATAGGCTACGTCTGCTTCTGGATGATCTGGGGTTCTGCAGTGGGTTTTTTTCTGGGTGTTATACACTGTGTTCTTCAAGAGTCTCAGAGGTGGCTCAAGAACAGCCAATTAGCACACTTTCAGTACCCTAAGTGGTCTGATCACTGCCCTCCCAGTCTGAGCTCTGCAGACTCCAAACCCTAGTACATGATCTGGGTAACTCAGAAGCATCAGGCTTACCCTTCAATGGAGCTCCAATAGACACCTCTTAGGCCCGGCCCCAGTCTCACCTAGTCTTAGTTGGAAATTTCCACATCTTTACATTGATGGAACTGTAGGTGAACCTCTGGTTTGTGGTCTCTTCCCTGACACGTAACCTCAGCCTGCAGCTCAATCTGTACTAGAAGGTTATAAGGCTCCAGTCTAGCATCAGAGAGATGTGGTTGTGGACATGTCATTTTAATGATTTAGTTGCCACCTTACGCTCTAATCTGTGTTGAAAAGGTCTTCGCCAGCCTTCTTGGCTAGATTCCTTCTCTGGGGTCCACAGGCTGGCTCCCTGCGTTGATGCAGGCTGAAAATGGAACAATTGTAGATCTTCCTTGTGTTTCCCCATCAACATTTCATCTGGAACTTTTTTGGGGAGTTATCTGGGCTTTCTTACCTCTCAGCTTTGTCCCTAATCCTCTTAGTCTTCTTTAAGAGAGGTTTACATGCCCCACAGAATGTTAGAAACTTAATGGACCTTCAAAATGGGTACATGATTTAGACATAAAGGGGGATACCATGGGCAAACTAGGGGAGCATGGAATAGTTTACCTGTCAGATCTGTGTTGATAAAGGAAGAATTTATGACCAAACAAGAGATAGAGAGCATGACAAGATGTAAAATGGATAATTTTGATTATATTCATTAAAAGTTTTTCCACAAACAAAACCAACGCAGTTAAGATTAGAAGGAAAGCAGAAAGCTGGGAAAATTTTTTTCTACAGCAAGCATCTCTGATTACAGACCTCATTTCTCAAATATATAGAGCATTTCCCTCCAAGTGATAAATGGTCAAAGAATATACCAGGCAGTTTTCAGATGAAGAAATCAGAGTTATCTATAGTCATATGAAAAAATGCTCTAAATCACTATCAATCAGAGATATGCAAATTAAAATAATTCTGAGTTACCACCTTACACCTATCAGATTGGCTAATATGGCAGGAAATAGAAATGATAAATGTTGAAGGGGATGTAGGAAAAATGGGACACTAGTTGGTGTAGTTTTAAACTGATCTGACCATTCTGGAGAGCAATTTGGAACTATGCCCAAAGGCCTATAAAACTGTGCATACCAATACTAGGTCTGTATTCCAAAGAGATTTTTCAAAAAAGAGTAAAGGATCTATTTGTACAAAAATATTTATAGCAACTCCTTTAGTGGTGGCAAAGAATTGGAAATTGAGGGGATGTCCATCAACTGGGGAACGGCTGAACAAGTTCTGGTATATGATTGTGATGGGATACTATTGGACGATAAGAAATGACACGCAGGATAATTTCAGAAAAACCTGGAAAGACTTACATGAACTGATGCAGAGCAAAGTGCGCAGAACCAGGAGAATGCTGAAATAGCAATATTGTATGAGGATCAACTGTAAAGGACTCAGCTATTTTCAGCAATACAAAGATCCAAGACAATTCTAAAGGACTCATGAAAAATGCTATCTACCACCAGAGAAAAATACTAATGGATTCTGACTACAGATTGAAGCATACTACTTTTCACTTTATTTTGTGTGTGTGTGTGTGCGTGTGTGTGTCTGTCTATATGTATAAATGTTTTCGTTTGTGTTCTCTTTCACAACATGACTAATATGAAAATGTTTTGCATGACTGCACATGTATAACCTATATTAAATTGCTTATTATCTCAGGAAGGGGAGTAAGGAGGGAGAGAATTTGGAACTCAAAATAAAAAAAAATGTTAATTGTTTTTGCATGCAATTGGGAAAAAATAAAATATTAAAAACCAAAAACTTAATGGACTTTAGAGCTCAACTAGTTCAACCCTTATGTTTTAGATGGAGAAACAAAAAAGTTTGAGAGAAGTGGTACGTCTTATCCAAAGCTACACAGATAAAAAGTGAAAGAGCCAGTGTGAGAACTTAGATTACTGTGTATTAAACAGGTGTGGTGGCTTTTTTCCATTATTTAAGATGAAACATATAATTACAATTGATATTATAAGAAAATACTTAAGAGAATGCTATTGTGAGTATTCTTTTTTAAAAAAGATATAGATTTGACTTACATTCACATAACTTGCATTAATATAATCTTCATCTCCCTGCAATAATACCCGAGTGGTATCATCTATTAAAAAGAGAAAATTTTTATTTCATTAGGAAACAGTTCAATTTGTAACTATCTTTATCTTTTTTGCTCCAAAGGATTGTTAGTAGCATAAAGGCTATCCTTACAGTATAAAGATAGAAACAAACAGTACAAAGACTGTGGTATTTGCAGATACTCCCACAATAGTTAAGAGAAAACCAGAAATTGTTTTAAAAAAGGAGACAATTATCTAAGGCCTTGAGAATTGAAGTAACTTGCCTAAGTCATATAGGAATCCAAGCCTTTCCTCTTCTAGATTTTTCCATGCTGACCCCCTCTGTACCTGGCACTTGGGTAATGACCATAGGCATCATATAGGAAGAACTAAATACATAATGTTGGGTTGGATAAGATCAAATGATTTAGAGCTGTCAGAGACCAAAGAATTCATCATTTTATAGATGAGGGAATGGAGGCCCCAAGAAATGAAGTGAGAGACTTGCTCAGGGCTGTTGTTGTTATTCAGTCGTTTAGTCTGTGTGTGTGTGTGTGTGTGTGTGTGTGTGTGTGAGTGTGTTTCTTTGAGTCTGACATTACAGCACTATACCACACTCAGTCCAGAAAAATCAATTTCTCTGTATCACACTTAGTAACAATGGCCCATACTTATTTAGTGTTTCAAAGACAAACTACTTTACATATATACTTGATCCTCTCATATAGATACTTATAGTGGCTACCTCATATGGTCATCTATCCATTTTGACATAATTTAGACAGTTTGACATAGGAGAAAATTAAAGCTAAGAAGGGTTAAGTGAGTTACCAACAATACCGGGAGATAGTGTGGGAGGGGACAATAAAAGGAGAGGGTTGAAGTAGTCAAACATTGACATTTGATACTCACAAGGCAGCACATCTTTGTAGCGATTTTTGTCCAAATTTTGAGACAGTTTTGCAAATGTGATGGGCAAACCTGGCTTCTTTCTATAGAGTTGCTACATGACATAAAAGTGAGAAGTCATAAGATTATTCAACAAGTATCTGCCAAAAGTTATGCAAAATTCAAGTACTTCATGGTAAAATTCCTTACCCAAGGGATCAACGTTTTAGGTTCAAAAGCAATTACATGTTCAATTTTAAAGCTTATCATCAAAAAACACAACAAAACATTCCACCATTCTAGCTGACATTACTATTCAACAATTTCTCAATATGAAAGTCTTTTAGAGAGAATTCAAAGGAATAGGTTTGAGTCATTGACAGAAAATAATCATTCCAAAATATAGCAAATCCTAGCTGCCTGACAGTAATTTGAGAAATGCTAGAGAAAAGAAGAAAAACAGAAAACTGGAAAAAAAGACAATTATTTAGACTAAAAATGTTAAAGCACAGATAGGTCCAGAAATGAAGGAAAAAATATTTCAGTTTATCAAAGAAGTAAAAAAAAAAATCTATTTGCCAATAGCATAAACACTTTTAATTCTTTCAGAGTCTCAGCACTGTATGCCCAGGGACAAAACTTCTGTCCCAATACTCAACAAAGAATTCATAATTAACCATCCTAACATGATCATACTTTCACTGCTAATTTTTAGTCAAATGATCTCTGCAATTCATTAAAAAGAGCATGTATACACATATTAAAAGTATGACCCAGTATTATCCCATCCACATTCTTTGATCTTACTTGTATGTTTTTGGAGAAAATATGCAACTGTGCCAATGGGGTCCATTACTAATTTGTAACCCCAGGCCCTTACTGCTGCATGGTAATCCTGCTGTTCTTTCCTGATTAGACCTATATGATACCCCATACAGAGACTGTTCCGGTTCCAAATGAGGCAGCATGGCATACAGAACAGGGCATTAAACTTGGAGGCAGGGAGAAATAGGTTACTATGTGACCCTGGGCAAGTCACTTGACCTCTCTGTGACTCAGTTTCCCCATTTGTAAAATGAAGAGGATGGACTTTAAGGTACCTTTCTTATGATTCTCAAGTCTTTTACAAAACCCCCCTTCCCTAACTCTGCCTCCTTTTTCAGAAGATGACCTTCCCTCCCACTTCACTCAAAAAAATAGAGGCTATCTATTATAAGTTCCCTCTTCTCCCTTACTCTATACCTCAAAGCCTCTGTCACCTCTATTCTTTCCTCCTTTGCTCCAGTCTCAAAAGGAGATATGTGTGGTACTTTTCTTTGACAAAGCCAACCCCTCAACTTGTGTGCTTGGCCTCCCCACCCCCTAGACTCCTCCTCAATTTCTCTCTCTCTGTCATAATAGAATATACCCATGTTTACCCATTTAAAACAAAACAAAATAAAACCTTTTATCTGGTCTGGTCATCTTACTGAACTACTGTCAAACATCCCTTTCCATTTTCATAGTCAAACTCCCAGAAAGAGCTGTAACTGCTCCCGTTTCATTTCCCAAAGTCTAGTCACATGACCTCCAAACTTACCATTCAACAGAAACTCTTTTCTCTGAGGTTAAATTTGTGGCCTTTTCTTAATCCTGATTCTCCTTGACCTTTCTGCAGATAATGGTGACCATCTCCTTCATACTCTTTTCTCCCTTGGGTTTTGTAACACTGCTCTTTCTTCCTTATCCTTTTGTTTGAGCGATCTTCATCAATAATGTTTGTTGAATCATCCCTCCCTCCCTCTCTCCCCGCCCCTTCCTTCTGTTCCTCTGTCTGTCTTCAATTTTATCAACTCCCATGGAATCAATTATCACAGCTATATGCTAAGCCCTGATCTCTTTCTCTCTTCATCTTCAGGTCTGTATCACTAAACTGATTGCCAAACAACTCTACCCAGATATAAGGACTACTCTGGCATCTCAAATTCAACAGGCCCCGAAATGGAACTCATTACAGGATCAAAGAAGAAAAGAATTAGAATCAGAAGGAACTACAGTAGCCACATAGTCTAGCTTTTCATTTTGCAAATGAGGAAAATAAGGTAGTGCAGCGGACAGAGAGCTGGGCCTTGAGTCAGGAAGACTGACATTCAAATGTGGCTTTAGACATTCACTAGCTATGTGATCCTGGGCAAGTCACTTAACCTCAGTTTTCTCATCAGTAAAATGGGGATTATCATTGAGCCTTCCTCCCAGGGTTATTGTGAGGGTAAAATGAGATCATAATTATAAAACACTTATCACAGTGCCTGGCACATAGTGTTATATAAATGTTGGCTTATCATTACGTTATTATTGTTAGAGATCAGATAACTTGCCCAAGATCAGACATTTAATAAATAAATGTCTAAGGTGGGAAGCAAATCCATGTCCTCTTAAATCCAAACTCATCACTCTTTCCACTCTGCTACATTGCTTCTTATCTTCTCCCTTAAGCCCACTCTTTCCTTCGTTTCCTCTGAGGTCATCACCACTCTTCTCATCATTCAGATTTGCAACCTGAAGTCATTCTTGACTTCATCCTCCACCTTATCCTCCCACATCTAAACAATGTTCAACTCCTGACAATCCTACCTGAATAATATTTCTCCCACTAATGCCCTTCTCTTCATCCACACAGGCCACAACCCTAGTCCAAGCCTTCATCGTCTCTTGCCTGGACTACGGCAGTGGCTTGCTAATTGGTCTCCCCTCTTCCAGTCTTTTCTCTCTCCAATTCACCCTTCACACAGCTGCCAAATCAAAATCTGAAACACACAGGCTTTCACCATGTCCTTCTACTGCTGAAAAACCTCCAGTAGCTCCTTATTACCTCTAGAATAAACAACAAAATCCTTAGCCGTTTAAAGCCTTGCATGATCTTGTTACCACCCACGTTTCCAGGCCTATTTCACATTACTCTCCTCCACACATTCTTTATTCCAGTCACACTGATCTACTGTTAGTTCCCAGAACTGGGCATTCCTCCTTTTGCTTCTGTGTCTCCACAGGAAACTAAAAGTTTTCACTTCCATCTAGGTCCAGTTCAGGTATGGCCTCCTACATGAACCCCTTCCTGTTTCCTCTACTTATAAGTACCCTCTTAATCTCCTCAAATTATTTTGTATTTGTTCCTTCTCAGAATAGAATGTAAACTCATGCTGCATTCTCTGAATAGAATGTAAACTCCTTGAAAATGGGGAACTTGCTGAATTAAGTTGTGGGGGAAAAATAGAAATGGAATTTACAGTGTAAAAACAATATGGGGATATTGATAATTAGGCAGTTGGCCAAACACCTGCCTTAATTATTTTATCATATAGCAGAGAGAATCTTAACCTGGGATCAATGAACTTAGTTGTTTTGTTTTTTTTTAAATAGTCTGATAACTATGCTTCAATATATTTCAAAAGAGTGATTCGGTGAATGGAACACTGCCTGGAGTCAGGAAGATTCGTCTTCCTGAGTTCAAATCTGCCCTCAGACATTTACCAGCTGTGTGACCCTGGGCAAGTCACTTAACCTTGATTATCTCAGTTTCCTCATCTGTAAAATGAGCTGGAGAAGGAAATGGCAAACTACCCCAGTATCTCTGTCAAGAACATCCCAAATGGGGGCAGCTAGGTGGCGCAGTGGATACAGCACCGACCCTAGATTGAAGAGGACCTGAGTTCAATGAGTTCAAATCCAGTCTCAGACACATAATACTTATTAGCTGTCTGACCCTGGGCAAGTCTCTTAAACCCACTGCCTAACCAAAAAAACAAAACAAAAAAAAACTCCAAATGGGGTCACAGAAAGTCGAACACAACTGAAATGACTGAACAACACAACAATAACAACCTTTCCAGTTTTCTTACAACTTACTCCCTAACATGTACTCTTTGATCTAGTGACTGGCCTCCTGACTGTTCCACAAAGAAGATACTCCATGTCTTGGTTCGGGTCATGCTCTCTGGCTATTCCTCCAAGGGGAGGAACACTCTCCCTCCTCTCTGACTACCTCCTTGACTTTCTTCAAACCCCACCTTCCACAGGAAGCCCTCCCCAACACCTCTTAATTCCAGTGCCTCCCTTCTTTTAATCATTTCCTATTGATCCTACATATAGCTTGTTTTGTATATATTTGTTTACATGTTGTCTCCCCCGCTAGACTGTAAGCTCCCTGAGGGCAGAGGCTGTCTTTTTGCCTCCTTTTATATCCCCAGCACTTTGCACAGTGCCTGGCACACAGCAGGCACTTCATCTATATTTATTGAATTGCATTACATGAAGTCCTTCCTGCTTCCTCTTGTTTAACATGCCCTCTCAATCTCCTCAAATTATTTTATGTTTATATATTGGGGGACATGTTGTATTCTCCCAGTAGAACGTAAATGCCTAGAAAATGGGGACTCTACAGTGGTGTTTACAGAATAAACATCTAATATTTGCTGAAGTGAGTTGTGATAAAGGCCCAAGTAAAGGAAATATAAAAGAGAAAAAGACTCAAAGATCCTACACTCAGGAAATGGTTTCCATAGATTGATTAAAAACGGATTGTTTTGAGGTATGAGTGAATATTTGTGATTCATATGACCTTTGGTATATCTTAATAACTTATGAATCAGTCTCACAAATAACAAGACTACCCACTCCTAGTTGAGTTTTTTTTTTTTTAAATCTTTCATCAACCATCTTCTCCTACACTCCAAAGCTAACCTGACAGTTATGGAAACCAGCATGAAAAATGGAAGCTGTGCCTCAGTGTCCTTTACCACAGGGATGGTAGTAAAATGAAAAGAGCACTGAATTTGGTTGGAGTTGGAAGATCCTAATTTCCAATTCTACCACTTTTTGTAATCTTAGGCAGATTATTTAATGTTTTTTAATTAATTAATTATTATTATTTTTTTTTAGTTCTCAACATTCACTTCCACAAGATTTTGAATTCCAATTTTTCCCCTCTCCCCTCCCTCATCCTAAGACAGCATGCATTCTGAATATCCCTTCCCCCAATCTGCCCTCCCTATTATCACCTCCCACCCTTTCCCTTACCCCTCTCCCCTTCTATTTTCCTATAGGGCAGGATAGATTTCTATACCCCATTGCCTGTATATCTTATGTGAAAACAATTTTTAACATTCGTTTTTTAAAACATTTGAGTTTCAAATTCTCTCCCTTCTTTCTTTCTCACTCACTCTCCTTGAGAAAACAAGCAGTTCGATACAGCTTATACACGTGTAGTCATGCAAAACATTCCCAGGAATAGTAATGTTGTGAGAGATTAACTTTATTTCCCTCCATCCTATCCCCCCCCAGTTTACTCTATTCTCTCCTTTGATCCTGTCCTTCCTCAAGTGTTTGCTTCTGATCACCCCCTTCTCCCAATCTGCTCTCCCTTCTATCACCCCCCTCTTTTATCCCCTTCCTCCCTATTTTCCTGTAGGGTAAGATAGATTTCCATACCCAATTGAGTGTGTATGTTATTCCCTCCTTAAGTCAAATCCAATGAGGGTAAGACTCACTCATTTCTCTCACCTCCCCCCTCTTCCTTTCCACTGTAAAAGCTTTTTCTTGCCTCTTTTATGAGAGAGAATTTCCCCCATTCTACCTTTCCCTTTCTCCTTCTCCCAGTACAATCCTCTCTCTCACCCTTTAATTTTATTTTTTAGATATCATCCCTTCACATTCAACTCATCCTGTACCCTCTGTCTATATATATGTGTGTGTCTACGTGTGTGTGTGTGTGTGTGTGGATACACACACATACATACATATATATACACACACACATGTACATATATACATATATACATACACATACACATTATATATATATATTTCTTCCAACTACCCTAATACTGACAAAGGTCTTATGAGTTACAAATACCATCTTTTCATGTAGGAATATAAACAGTTCAACTTTAATAAGCCCCTTATGGTTTATCTTTCCTGTTTTACCTTTTCATGCTTCTCTTGACTCTTGTATTTGAAAGTCAGATTTTCTATTCAGCTCTGGTTTTTTCATCAAGAATGCTTGAAAGTCATCTACTTCATTGAATATCCATTTTGTTCCCTGAACAATTATACTCAGTTTCCTGAGTAGGTGATTCTTGGTTGTAATCTTATCTCCTTTAACCTCTGGAATATTAATGTAGAAGCTGCTAAATCTTGTGTTATCCTAATTGTGTTTCCACAATACTTGAATTGTTCCTTTCTATATGCTTGCAATATTTTCTCCTTGACCTGGGAACTCTGGATTTTGGCTGTAATATTTCTAGGAGTTTTCCTTTGGGGATCTCTTTCAGGAGGTGATTGGTGGATTCTTTCAATTTCTATTTTACCCTCTGGTTTGAGAATATCAGGGCAGTTTTCCTTGATAATTTCTTGAAAGATGATGTCTAGGATCTTTTTTTTTTTTTGATCATGGCTTTCAGGTAGTCGAATAATTTTAAAATTCTCTCTCCTGGATCTATTTTCCAGATCAGTTGCTTTTCCAATGAGATTTCACATTGTCTTCTATTTTTTCCATCCTTTTGGTTTTGTTTTATAATTTCTTGATTTCTCATAGAGTTGTTAGCTTCCATTTACTCCACTCTAGTTTTTAAGGAATTATTCTCTTCAGTGACCTTGTGGACCTCCTTTTCCATTTGGCCAATTTTGCTTTTTAAGGTATTCTTCTCCTCATTGGCTTTTTGGAACTCTTTTGCCATTTAGGTTAGGCTATTTCTTAAGGTGTTACTTTCTTCAGTATTTTTTGGGGTCTCTAGCAAGCTGTTGACTCGTTTTTCATGATTTTCTTGCATCACTCTCATTTCTCTTTCCAGTTTTTCCTCTACTTCTGTTACTTGCTTCTTAAAATCTTTTTTGAGTTCTTCCATGGCCAATTCATATTTTTCTTGGAGGCTTCAGATGTAGGAGCTTTGATTTTGTTGTCTTCTTCTGGTTGTATGTTTTGATCTTCTTTGTCACCAGAGTAAGATCCTATAGTATGAATTTTTTTCTGCTGTTTGCTCATGTTCCCAGCCAATTACTTGACTTTTTAACTCTTTGTTAAGGTAGGGCTCTGCTTCCAGTGTGGAGGATATATTGTCCCAAGTTTCAAGGGTTTTGTGCAGCTGTTTTCAGAGAAATTTATAAATTTTCAGTTCTTCCAAGGTAGTATAATCAAAGGAGAGGGGTTTCCTCCTTTCCTGGCTTGTGCTCTGGTCTATGAATGACCACAAGCACTCTTTTTTGCCTTGGACCTGTGAGGAGGATTCCTTCTCCAGCACCACCACAAGCTCTGCCATGTCAGTGCTCCTCTTTGTCCCAAGACCGCCACACAGAACTATGACCCAGATCCAAGGACAGGCAAAGCAAGAGAATCCTGCCTCAGTGCCAGCAAAGAGATCCTTGCAATCCTCCTCTGATCAGCTGCTCAATATCTGTGGGCCAAGAGTTTCAGAAGCAGCCACTGCCACTGCCCCAGGGCTGCACCAGCCCGTGCTCCTCTCTCACCCAGCTCTGACATACTTAATCTTTTTTGAACCTTAGTTTCCTCATCTGTAAAATGGGAGCCAAAAATCTTTGTACTGACTGCCTCACTGGGGATGAAAGTGCTCTATAGACTGCAAAATGCCACATAAACATGAGCTGACAATAGAGTTAAAAGTTGCTAAATTTTAAAATATACAAAACACTTGCCTAACAAATTCACCAAACAGAATTCTGTCCTTAAGGAATTAATACATTTAGTTCCAAATTCACTCTAAGAAATAATAATTTCCCTTGCCCTCCAATAAATGCTAAAACTACTGAATTTGAGGGGAAGCTAGGTGGAGTACTGGATAAACTGCTGGATCTGGAGCTTGGAAGACTCCTCTTTCTGAATTCAAAGCTGGCTTCAGATACTAACTAACTGTGTGACTTTGGGCAAGTCACTTCACCTTCATCTGTAAAATGAATTGGAGAAGGAAATGTCAAACTATTCCAATGTCTTTGCCAAGAAAACCCCAACTAAGGTCATGAAAATTTGGATGCAACTGGAAATGACTGCAATTTGAAAGTCCCGTCTTGCAATTTTCCTCCTCCCTGTTCCTGTTGCTAGCCAGGGGTGACCAGCTGCTTCAACTCTGTGTTAGAGTTAAACTCCAGGAACCATCTAAAGTTCTAAAATGACCTTTTTTTTGCCAAGTTCAACAAAAACTGTTTTGATGTAAGGAATAGAGAGATAGGGCTGGAACTATGATTTGTGAGTGTTGGCAACTTCAAGATGAAGAAACCCGCCTCTACCCATATATATTGGCACCTTCTCTGCAATTTATAATCTGCAAATTATAATTGGGCACTGAGCAATTAAGCAATTTGCCCAGGTGTATGTTAGAGGCAGGACTTGAATGTAGCTCCAAGGCCAGATCTCTATCCACCACACCATCCTGCCTCTTACCTCAATGCAAAGGTTGTTCTTAAAAAGAATACAAGCATTAGCTTAGGAACAGAGCAGTCAATGTAGGTACAAACTACCAGTTTCTTATCTATAAGACCAGGGTTGTCAAATATGTAGGCCCTGGAATATTTCCCTTTCCCCACAAACCAGATTAAAACGTAACTGAGAAATATTTAACAAAATAAATAAAAATATAATAAAACATAGATAATGTTAATATGGAGTTTTCTAAGTCAACATGTAGTCTGCAGGGATCCTTCTGGATTGTTTAGTGGTCCCCATTTCTATTTGAGTTTGATGCCAATGTATAAAGACCATCCTCATAGCAACATCACTATCAACCAGATGTTGGACCCAGCCTTGACAGTAATGCAGTTGATTCCTTAGCTCTGGGTATTAATTCTGTAATTAACTGTACTGTTGCTCCTGGGAAAAAATATCTAGGAGAAGATAAATTCAAGAGTTAGATCTCAAATTCAGAATGGGAAGAATTCTTTTTTTTGGGGGGGGGGAGGTAGGAAGGAGGGAGGCAATAGAGGATTAAGTGACTCGCCCAGGGTCACACAGCTAGTAACTGACATTGGAGTTGGGTGTTGTGTGTGTGTGTGTGGGGGGGGGGGGATAATCAGGTGGCAGTTTTTGGTGACCAGTTTCCTCATCTGTAAAATGAAGGGGTTGGATCAGATAACCTTGGAGGTCCTGGCAACTCTACATCTCTATCATCCCTCTCCTATAATTTTTATCCATATTTTCACATAACTCCTTCACTAGCACTTTAGCGACCTCCTCTTGTTCTTTGAATATCTTGAGAATACCAACAAACCAACTGGGCTATCCGTCATCAGTTATCAGCGTACCTCCTCTTCTAGTCATCTATATCTCTTCTTTTCTATACCTCACTTCTTCTGTCTGAGCTGTTGGGAACACTCTGCACCTCTTATCTGCATAATCTTTATCACCCCAGTGCCCTTTGGATTATTTTGAATTTGAGTTCTGAGACCCTGGTATTAATCTGGTTTATAAAAATATATCATCTTTGGGAGAATGCTATTGTGAACAATGCGTTCTCTTGCAATAGAGGGCAGTTTGGAATTATGTGAAGTATTGGACCTTTTCTCTAACATACTCCTGCTCAAATGTACTCCTGGGATCAATTCTGGGCCCAGCTTACTATCCATATGCAGTTTCATGGTAAAACATGAACAGCAATATATCGACAATATACAAATATGGATGGTTATTATCCAAAACACACACTGATCAATTAATTCAACAAGCTGCCAATATATCTGCACGCCATAATCTAGATTTTATTATAAATACTTTATTTAAAAGTGTAAAAACCATTGTTATCTCATGGGCTGTGTAGTACAGGCAGGAGATCGGATCTGGCCTGTGGGCTGTAGTCTGCTGACCCTGACTAGACTATGCACACATTTTATCACTTCTTGTTTTACCCAAGTGGATGATTAGAGGTAGTACGCCATTGTGGATGAGCGGCTGAGCTTAGAGTCAGAAGACCTGGCCTTAAATCCTGTCTCTGACACTTAACAGCTGTGTGAACACGCAGGATTCCCTTGACTTCTCTAACCCTCAGTTTCCTCATCTGTAAAATGGGAAGCAGTGTGGGACAACGAATAATGGGCTACCCTTCAACTAAAGAGGACTTGGATTCACATAGGACTTTGGGTTGATTGGTATCAGGGCCATAGTGAATTGTTTTTTTTCAATTCCTTCAAATGTTTAGGTACCAAAGAATGACCTATGTGGGGTATGGTCAACACAGAAAAGTACAGGATAAAACAAACGTCCCAGTTCCTCGTAGATTTCAGGAATCCCCAGAGATGTGATTGTAGGTGACATCCCAGCCACAACACCTTTCTAAGGTGTGCCTATTACTGTCCTCCTCTCCATGACCCCCTAGGAATCCCAGTTCTTCTTGCTCCAATCAAGTCACCCACATTCCCAGCCACCTAGAGGAACTCCCTGTGCCTTCACTGCCCTTTTTAGCCTTAAGTTCTTTTGGAAAATTTGAGGAGGGAGAAAGCACTCTCAGCTGTGGGTATCAGAGAGGGCTTGACGGAGGAAGAGGAACCTGAACTGAGTCTTGAAAGAAAAGGGAGAAATGAAGAGAGCATATTCCAGGACGGGTGATGGCCTGAACAAACAAATGTCCTCAGGCAGGTGAGAGCATGACAGGCTTGGGGAATAGCTAATAGCCCAGTTTAGGTGGACAAGGGCTGCGGAAAAGGAAACAGTGGTAAATAAGGCCAGAAGGGTCAGCAGGAGCCAGACTGATGAAGGCTATCCTTAGCCTGGCAAAAATGTGTGTACTTTTAGCCACTGGATGCTTTCGAACAAAAGAGTGACATGTTCAAAACCCATACATTAGGAAGACTATTTGGGGCAGTTTTTGCCATCCCCTTCTGTAAGTCAGTGTTGCTCTTGGCTGCTATGTCTTTCCATTTGGCAATGAGATTATGTCTGGCTGAGGCAGTTTCTAGGCTCTTTGGCATTTCCCATTCTGCATTAAACATTTCTAGGAAACAGTAATAGAGCCAATATCCTTATGTTCATTTATTTCCCGCTGACAATCAACAGCTTGTTTAAACAGGTTGGCCAAGCTGCCATAACTCCATTAAGTGCTGCTAATGGCTGCATTCTAGTCTTAGCTTTGTCATAACTAACTGTGTGACCTTGGGCAGATCACTTATCTATGAGCCTCAGTTTCCTCAGCACCTCCATGTACTCTTCAATCCAGTGACACCAGCCTCTTTCCTATTCCTTGTGCAAGACACTCCCTTTTGGGATTCTGGCCATTTTCTCTGGCCATCCCCACAGCTGGAATTCTCCCCCTCCTCGTCGGTACCTCTTGGGTTCCTTCAAGCCTCAGCTAAAATCCTACCCTCTATGAGAAGCAATTCCCAATCTCCTTTAACGTGAAGTGCCTTCCCTCTATAATCATTTCCAATTTATTGTGTATGTATCTTGTTTGTACTTGGTTGTTTACATCACATCTCTTCCATTAGACTGTGAGCTCTTTGAGGAACAGGGACCATGTGTGTCTTTCCCTGTATCCCCAGGGCTTAGCACAGTGCCTGGCACATTGTAGGTGCTTAACCCAAACTTAATCCTTGACAAAGAAAGTGAGGGTTCTCCTTCCACTTGTTTAACTTTTCCATAACGTTGCAGACACCACATAGGTGATATTAAGTCCTCCAAATTGACTTAAATGTAAAAATAGTGATAATGCCTACAGTCCCTTACCTCACAAGGGAATTGTGAAGCTCAGATGGTATAAAATGGGTTAAAAGTACTGCAAACTTTAAAATGCTATCTAAACGCCAGTTATAATTATAATACTTCTTTCTTAAGCATCTTTTTCAACACCTGAATTCTCTGAAAGTCCTTCCTCCCCAACCCCTGATGCATTTTTTCTGACTACCTAACTATAAGAAAACACGAAGATAAAAAGGCGCTTAAATCAATTTCTTGAGGCCTGAACCCTAATCTATTTTAGGCTCAAGGTCTACTGTGACATCCTAAGAACAAACAGCCTTGGGTACAGAAATCATGGCATGTTAGAGCTGTAAAGACTCCCCCCCCACTACATGCCCCTGCCCCCCAACAAATGGCTTGTTTGGTGTTCTATGCACAGAGGAAAAACCCCCTCTACTTATGACTGTTATTGTCGGTTTTGTAGCGAGCATGTGGTTCTGACAGGCAAGGCAGAACTGACTGGCTTGAGGCTAATGATTAATTCTGTCAAATACAGCGCTGGGTATGTCTTACCTCAAACTGAATAAGCACGGTCCCACTTTCTAGGCCTTCCTTTAGCTGTTCTATAGATTCTTCCAAGGTGGTATCATACTTTGAATTCATAGGGAGAATGGACTCTGGGAAAAGTTGACAGTTTATTTCATCTTCTGATTTGGCTTCAGCAAATGAATGGACAACTACAAGATATAAGAATTACAACATTTTGTTTCTGTAGTAAAAACTGATTTATAATATTTTTCCAAAACAAGGTTACATGCAAACACAGAACACTGATGGTTGTTTACTATTTTTTCCTGTATGTTGCTTATTAAATGATCACAGGACACAAGCAAAGACACTGTGGTATAGCATAGCAGTAACTGACTGTAGACATACTATGTCACAGGCAATGTCTTGACTTTCGAGTGAACTAAATTTAAGTGAGACAGAGCTGTGCCAGGTCGTCAGCCTCATTCCCTCTTCTTGAGTCATTGGAGTCCAGCAGGACAAAAGTCAAGATGACAGACGGGCTAATAGCACATATAACAAACTAGTCTTTCTGCTTTGCCCTACATGTTGTGATTTTTACTGATGACTGATATTGAAGAGCTTTTACTGAAGGTGGGGAACATGGGAAAAAGGCTTAAAAGGAAATATTTTTCCATCATTGACAATTCTTTCCTTAGTGTTGTCATCACCCAAGGTTCAGTCTTGGGTCCTCTGCTTTTTTCTTTCTACACTATTATAGCTGCTGTCCTGGCATGAGACTTATTAGTTGGGTGACTGTGGGTAAATAGTTTAACTTCTTAAAACTTCAGTTTATTTTCAGTAAACTGGAATGATGATGTATGCTACTACCTACATTTCTCTAAGTTGTTATGAGGACTGTGTAAGTTAATGGAACTTGACCTTTCCCCTAAACTATATGCTGCATCACCAACTACCCACATTACAAATGCATGTTCCACTATTATCTCATACTCAACAGATCTAAAATACAAACAAACTAAACCCCCCAAACTCTCAATATTTTACCCTTAAACCACTCCCTATCCTTACTTCTGTATACCTATTAAAAGTCTCACCACATTCAGCAAGCTTCCCTTATTCCTTATATCTCACCAGTCACCAAGTCCTATCATTTCCTCAAAGAACAGATAATAAGATTTACAGCTATCTGGGGCTTTGTAGGTCAACTAGTCCAACCCTTTCACATTATAGATAAGGGGAAAAAATTCCAAATTGTGAAGCCATAGGCTGACAAGGAGCAAGTCTGGGATTTGAAAACCAAGTCATCTGGCTTTAGAGTTTGTGATTTCCACTTTTTCAGTCATCTTATACTTGCCTCTCCACCCACACACGCTTTGTTGTTATTCAGTCGTTTCTGACTCTTCGTGATCCCATTTGGGGTTTTCTTGGCAAAGATACTGGAGTGGTTTACTGTGTCCTTCTCTAGGTCATTTTACAGACGAGGAAACTGAGGCAAACAGGGTTAAATGACTTGCCCAGGGTCACCCAGCTAGTAAGTGTCTGAGGCCAGATTTGAACTCAGGAAGATGAGTCTTCCTGATTCAGGCCCAGCACTTTATTCACCCTGCCACCTAGTTGCCGCCACTCTACAACCACCACATATTCTACAATCCTGCTATCCTGGCCTCCATGCAGTTCCTCAAATGTGAAATTCTGTCTTCCCTCTCAGTGCCTTTGAATTGTCTGTACCCCACCATCACCTCTGCCTCTCAATTTCTCTGGTTTTCTTTAATTCTCCCCTTCCATAAGAGGGTCATTTTGGTCCCCTCCAGCTGCTAGGGTCTCCCCTCCTAAGATCACCTTCCACCTACCCCGCACATATCTTCTATGTACTGACATTATTTACATGATTTCTCCAATGAAATGTGAGCTCCTTGAAGGAAGGGAGCAGGTTTTTGCTTTTCTCTCTATCTCGGGGGCTTAGTAAAATGGCCGCTACATAATAAAAGGCCTAAAAAATGCTCAATAATTAGCCAACTGCTCTTTCTATAGCACTACATTGCCTCTTTCTTTTTAAATGTCTTCACCCCCATTTCTTCCTTTCCTGGGCCCAACTTATCCCAAATGATCTCACATTTAAGACTATGGAATCTCATAAATCACCTCCTTGCTTTCCACCTCTTTTCCTCTCAATTCTTTTTCTATAGTGTTGATAGATTAAACTGCTTAATTCACAGCTTTATTCCTATCACTTCAAATATGAAAAACCATCAACGGCTTTCTAATATACACAAAAGAAAATAAAAATTCAAACCCCTTAGCTTGGCATTAAAATTCCTCTACCAAATGAGGATGACCTACCTTTGCAATCTTTTCTCTCCCTACTCTCCGACACAAACCTTTCATTCCTATCTAAGGGGCTTCCTCAAGGTTTCTCAAACAGGACTTGATTTTTCTGTTGCTTTTCATGACTCTTTTCTTAGCTGTGCTAGACCTGCAATTAGGAAGACTTGCATTCAAATCCTACCAGACACTTACTAGCTGGGTGGCCCTGAGCAAATCACTTAACCTGTTTGCCTCAGTTTCCTTATCTGTAAAATGGGGATAATAACAGTAACCCTTTTTTTTGAGAGGGTTGTTGTGAGGATCAAATGACATAATAATTGTAAAGCGCTTAGCACAGTGCCTGGCACACAGTAAGTGCTACATAAATGTTAGCTATTACTACTGTTACTGCTGTCACTACTACTTCACCACTGCTACAACCACCACCACCACCATCACCGCCACTAGCTGTGTGCATCTGGGCAAGTCACTTAACCTCAGCTTGCTTCAGTTTCCTCATCCGCAAAATGAGGATAATAATAGCACTTACCTCCCGAGGGTTGTTGTGAGGATCAAATGAGATAATAATTGTAAAGCGCTTAGCACAGTGCCCGGCACACGATAAGCACTATATAAATGTTAGTTGTTGATATTATTAGCTATGTGACCCTGGTCAAGTCACTTAAACCTCTGTCTCCCTCAGTTTCCTCATCTATAAAATGGGAGATAATGTTAGCACCTTCCTCCCAGGGTAGATGTGAGAATCAAATGAATTAATATGGGCAAAGTGCTTTGCAAACCTTAAAGCGCTATATAAACGCTATCATTATCATGATTATGATTATTATCATTCTTTCTCCTTCATCACTTCCTCTTTGCATTATGTGAACCTGACCTATCCTTTAAGGTCCAGCTGAAATATGACCCCCCGGAAGCCTTCCCTGATTGTATCTTTTCATATACATATGCACTATTCCCCCAGGAAGCCGAGTCTACTTTATTCTTTTCTGTATCTCTCATGGTTCTAGTAAGTGAATGTTGAATAATTGGCACATTTAAGTCATTTGTGTCTTTGCTGTTGTTTTACAGTGAATAATAATCACTTATAAGTCAAGGTTGAAAACCGTCATTCATATGAATATCGGCAGTCCCACCTTTCCCCCTCAACAATGTGCTCTTAGAAACCATGTCAGACAAAAGAACAAGTTAAGGCATGTTTTCCCATGAGAACAATATTGTAAGTGGGATTTGGAAACTGGATCAAGGACACTGCATCAAACCATGGATATGACAAATAGCGGTGATATTTAAAAAAACAGATATGCCTGCTACATACCTCGTTAATCATTCAAAACAATAAAACTGGGCTTTAAATCCTCCAAGTTGTGCACAGATGGATTGGACACATCAATCATACAAGGAGTCCTGGTACTTTTCAGCACAAAATGTGCATGGGGCCCATAATAATAAAGTATCATAAATTTTACCTACAACATTTAATTAAGAATGATTTGGGGTGCTTTCTTAGAATCAAGACAGGCTTTGTGTGGGTGATTTGGGTGACCAAAGGCTCTTAAAACTATTGTCCACAAAAGTAAACTGTTTTCCTCTGGATATGTTTTTACCCCCTGCCACAAGTGGGTACACTCAAAAAGCATTCCACTGATTTTTGAGCCTTGCTCAAGGTAGCAGTGATCAGTGAACCCTGGTGATTGTGGCAAACTTCTTGAGTTAGTCAACATGTATTTACCAAATGCCTACAATGCGCCAGCAGGCACTACAATGCTAAGTGCTGGGGATACAAAGAAAGGCAAAAAACAGGGTCCAAATGTAGAAGACAGTCAGTAAAATTACTTGGAGTGCAGTGACAGGGTATCATGTGCAAGGAACAAGGAGGTCAGTATCAACGGATATCAGTATACATGAGGGAAGTTAAGACATAAGAAGCCTGGAAATATAGGAAGGGGCCAAGTTATGAAGAGTTTTAAGGTAATAAGAGAATTGTTATTTGTAAAGGCAGGAATCAGGGATGTTTGTTTTATATTCCTACCTTTCTTAGATAAAGGTCAAGCAAGGCAACTACCCTTCATATCTCACAAACTTTTTGATGCCATTGCCAAGGACAGATGGGACCACTACTCCACCCTTCTAGATTAGTATTCTTTGTTAAGGTGAATTTTCCTTTTTCATCTACACTCATCCATCTCGTGGCTATACCCACTAACTATAGCCACTCATACTCTGTTTAGGCCTTCTTCCCATCTTTAACCTCTTCGGGTTCAACACAAACCAAATGGTATGTAAGGGAAAGCAAAGAAACCCATATATGTACACTATCAAGGGAGAGTTTCGTGAAGTAATACAGAAAAATATAATAGAGATCGATAATAAATAAATGGATAATATTGAAATAAATGGATACATTTAGTTTTTCTCCTTATAGCTCTCCCCTCCCTCCCCAAAAATAAAAACTACAGGGAAATGGCTTCCATTTTGGAATGGACACCAATGTTAAACTTCTTCACGGTCAGTAAATGAGAACTAGGTTTCTTGCAACAGTAGATTACTGTTTATAAGGTGTTAAAATACAATTTTAAATTAAATTAAAGATATACTAAATTTATACATGTAATACCAACTCTTCTCTAGGGACAATCCATTCTCATTTATTAAATTAACTCTTATTCTTATGATTAGTTACCTTTCCTCCTGATCAATAGTGCCAGTTCTCTTGTGTGCGACTCCCGGCTGGCTTTGATAAACATCACTACTTGATCGTGGGTGTGCTCTGAGATGTCTCTGCCATTTATAAGTACTATTTGATCCCCTTCATTCAGCTTAGGAATGCATTTATCAGCCTGTTTCAAGATCAAAATAAAATTTATTAGGTTACTATAGCTACCTTCCTGGGTAGTGAAGAAATACCATTCCTTCCTATGCTAGAGTCTTGGGACTATAATCAAGAATTCATTATTCTCTTCATCTAGTATCCTGTTGCATCCTTTGGAGACAGTGTGGCACGATGGAAAGAACACTAGGTCTGGAGACAGAGGCCCAGGGTTCGAATCTCTTCTTTGATGCTTCCAACATCTCAGAGCTGTGACCTTGGGCAAGTCACTTCATCTCCCTGTGCCTCAGTTTCCTCTCTATAAAATGAGATGGGAATAGTTGACTTCAGTGGTCCCTTCCAGCTCTAAATCTACGATTCTATGCATCAATAGCTATGTTGAGAACTCTAAAATTTGAGGCGGCTTTCAAGTAGCTTCAGACAGAATTCAGCTGAAAAAAATGTTTTTAAAGTAAAACTAACAACTACACAGAAGCTCTATTTTCTTAAGGCAGTCAATTATTTATTACTATAATTACTAGCAAGCACTGCTGTCTTTCTGTTGCTACCTATTTTTTTTTTTCAGAAAACCTTTTGTCCATATCCTCCCTTCACATCGGCGGCAGCAGCAACAGCAACAGCAGCAAACACTTCAGTTAATCCTCATTCCATCTGCTAAAGGCATCAAGTAAGATGAGCTATAGATGAGACTAAAATTTAAAAGGGACTCTGATAAGTTACAGACAGAAGACACGATGTCATACTGTGTGTTAACTGTTCAGCAAGAAAAAAGCAAAATAGCTACTTTCTGGACAAAGATCCCATAGATTCTATATCTAACAACATGAGTGTTATCCTTCAAAGCAGTAATTTGGGGAGGCTATATATTCACATCAACTATGGCATTACTGCACCAAACCCATTTGTCTGTTCTGAAACTCCCCTCATGACTAGTTTCCAAGTTAAAGAAGAAAGTCAACATTGCTTCTTTACCTTTTTTCCCCCAATAAAAATAACAATGTCTAAGATAAGCAACCACTTCACTTGTTAGACTCCAAGTGCCTTATGCTTGCTTCCTCAAAATCAAACCCACTCTCAGGAGATGATCTTTCAGGAACAATGAATATATTTCAAAGAATGTGATGCTAGCTTAAAAGGAGATTTTGAAAAATGGTTTATGTTTTGGGCAGTGGCTATAGTACCGGGATAAGTGTCATCTCCAAAGAAGAATAATTTAAAGAGATCAACATTCATTTGATTGTGTAAGTTGTGGTATGCTTTTAAAGAAAAACAATACACACCTCTTAAAAAAAACAATATACACCTCTATTTAGTTTCTTTATCATCACGCCTCAATTGTAGAAATCCTAGGACCTTAGAACTGGCATTGAACCAGCTTGAACTGGTCACCTGAGGCAACTCAAACTTAGAGCGTTTAAGTGTCTGGCCTGAAGCCTATTTTTGTACAGCCAGTAGAGGTAAGAATGTTGTTGTTGTTGTTTTTTACATTTTTAAATGCAACAAAACTTTATTTAAAATGTAAAATTCATTCTTAGCTTGGGCAATACAAGAAAAGGTGGCTGGCTGGATTTGCTTCTAAGGACATAGTCTGCTAGGTCCTGGTCTAGCTCAAGTTAGTGGGGTTAGGACTAGAGTCCATGGTTTTAAATTCTGTGCTCTTCCTAAACTTGTGTCCCAACTAGACTTCAAGCTGTTTATGGCCAGAAATTGTATTTTAGGCCTCTCTTTTTTTAAACTCCCATTGCACTTAGAATAGTACCAGCACCCAGAATAGTACTAGGCATACAAAGTGTCCCCAATAAATAACTATTTGAGTAAATAATGATGATTAATAGAGACATATACAGGCTACTTCATATTAGGAAGAAAAAATCCTGTAAGTATGGCAGAAAAAGATACTGAGGTATTAGTGAAACACAGGCAAAGTGACTCAAAATAAACATTTTGGAGTTGTAAAACTATAGCTGAAGAGATCTGAGAAATCATACAGATCAACTCAAGCACCTTGGCCAAATTTACATAGTCAGAGACAGGATTAGAGCCAAGGTCTCCTGACTTTGAATCTAATTATCTTCCCCAGTAAATATAATTCTAGCACACATGAATAGGAAAAAGGGACATCAGAAGAAAAGGGATTCCCCTATGACCCAATTAGTCATTTTTTAGTCTTATTCTAGTCTCTTATTCTAGCCTCAGCAACCATGAACATGAGGAGAGTTTAATGGGAATGCTGAGGATTTTAATCCAAATGATTTAAAGAGAAAATAAAGAAGTAGTTGAACAAAAAGGAAGGGATTCTGTGTAAATGGTAGCAATGTTCTTTGGATATCTATTAAGGATTAAACATGTAAGAAAGGACCGTAAGAAAAATTAGGATTATATTGCTTAAAGAATTAAGAAGTTATTCAAAAATGAAGGGTTTTGTATAAATAATGACAATGTTCTTTGGATTTCTATTAAGGATAAAACATGCAAGATTTTGGATTTCCCCCAGAGATTATGACTGGATGCATCTGTGTTTTCATTAGCATTAGAAATTTCCAGGTGAGGAAACTTCCTTCACCAATGCAGGTCAACATCTTCTCTGTAATTTATAATCATAAGAGTTACACCTTGAGTAGTGGTATCAAACTCAAATACAAACAGGGGCCACAAAAGGATCCCTGCGCATCACATATTGACTTAGGAAACCATATATTAATTTAATGTGTTTTATTGTATTTTGTTAAATATTTCTCAATTACATTTTCACCTGGCTTGGGCCACACAAGGGAATGTTATGGGCCACATGTGGCCGACGGACCTCATGTCTGGCACCTATTTAAAGCACTGTGACTTGCTCATGGCCACAAAGCTGGGATATGTTGGAGGTGGCACATGAACCCAAGTCTTGTTGGCTTTGAGGATGACTCTATCTTCCTTTTCATGGACTTGTCAAAAAAGCAGCAAAAGGATTAGGTTTTCCTCAACCTCTATCCTATCAAATGGCAATGAAAACTAGATTTTTGCCTAAATTAAGAAATCTCATGGTTTAGTTTACACCAGGCCTGCTGGTCTTTGAATATGTACCTGCAGAACAAGTCAAAATTCTCCTGCTACGGCCCCAAATCCCTACATAAGTCTTTTTTTTTTTTTTAAACTCCTTTCCTACTGGTACCTCCTTCCTCCATTCCGGTTAATCTTTGCTGCCTCTTTGCTATTTAATCTCTTATAAATATTCTCCCCCAAAGCTCAAGCTGCTTGGAACAAATAACGTTTTGCCTCACCCACTTTGTTCTGCCACCCACCACCAATCACTCTTTTTCCTCAGGGATGTACATGGTGAGAATGGTAAGGATTAGACAAACCCTGGAACACAAAGATGAGTAATAACACAGTGCCCCCAAAGTCTCAGTGCTGCTTGAGGCATAACTATACTAAGGCTTCTGTGTTGTTTGTGGAGATTTGACATGTATATTAGAATGCGACTGCTGGCACACAAGTAGAGGGGCTTTAGGGGAAAGGACAACAAGACGGGACAATTTTATTTCCAAGAAAGGAGTAACTGACTTCCTTCAGACCATAAGGTTTATCAGCAATGATATCTTCTGATAATCTTAGTGGATACCCACTGAAAAGGATACCCAAGTAGAAAAGTGGGCAAGTAATGCAAGACACTTTACCTTATTTTATTCTTTATAAGATAATATTCCTAAGTAATGTGATTCCTTAGGAATATTCTAAAGCGTAGTATTAAAACATCCATTTATGATAGGTTTTAAAAATGAATCTGGAAAATAACATTTAAAATGTTGACTCACCGGTGACTCTGGGCTGATCCTTGACACTACAAGAGGCATTTTCTGATCAACACCACCCTAGATGATTTTGTTAAATTAAAAAAAAAAAGAGTATTTCACATTAATGAAAACAAGTATAGTGAAAAGTGCCATGGCCTAACTTTACTTCAATGTAGTACAGAAATCAGGATTCTTCCTCAAAAAAGGTGCCAAGATTCTGATTCCTATTCTTTCACTCACACACACACACACACACACACACACACACACACACACAGAGTGTTGGGTGTGGGGAAGGGTAGAGATAAGGAGCCCTCTACTTCCCCAATATTCTCCCTACCCTGGCATATTCCACTAGAGGTTAATATAAATATTAAAGGTTCCCCTTTTATAGGAGTTGTAAACTGGTCTAACCATTTTGGAGAACAATTCGGAACGATGTCCGAAGGGCTATAAAATTGTGCATGTATGTTGACCCAGCAATACCATTACCACGTATGTATCACAAAGAGATCAAAGAGAAAGGAAAAGGACCTACATATACAAAAATATTTATAGCAGCTCTTTTTGTAGTAGCAAAGAATTAGAAATCGGAGGGATGCCTATCAATTGGGGAATGGTTGAATAAGTTTTGGTATATGAGATTGTGATGGAATAATACTGTGTTTTAAGAAATGACAAGCAGGATGGTTTTCAAAAAACCTGGGCAGATTTATGTGAACTGATACAAAGTGACGTGAGCAGAACCAGCAGATCATCGTACACAGTAACAGCAATATTGTAATGATGATCAACTGTGAAAGGCTTGGATTTCTGATCAATATAATGATCCAAGACAATTTCAAGAGATACGGTATCATGAGAATTTCTTCTATCAGATGACTACACAGTGGCTGAGGTACCTTGCAATAGGGGTGTCAAACTCACAACCTGCAACACTCCTCCTTAGTGCCCCAACCAGATTAAAATGCCATTAGGGAACATTTAACAAAATATTGAACAAAAAATGATCCAAAGGATTCATGATGAAAAATGCTATCTACCTCCAGAGAGAGAGCTGATGAACTCTGGGTATAGACTGAAGTGAATTTATTTCACTTTCTGGGTTGTCATACATGGATATAAGCAAGTAGGCTTTTTGGTGGTAGTGCAGCCAGCCTTATAAAGGAGGCTAGAATCAGACTGTGAAGAACTTTAGATGCCAATCTAATTTATATCTTACATGAATTACTTTAAAAGTTCTGATTGGTAGAAAGAAAGTAGAATAATTCTGAAGCATGGGGTACTTACTTCTGGTGCCTTCTCCCTGTTCTTTATTACCAATTTATCCTGCATATAGAGTATTTGCAGTTTGTCTCTCCATTAGACTGGGAGATCCTCAAAAACAAGAGCTATCTTTTGCCTTTCTCTGTAGCACCTGGCACATAGCAGGTGCTTAGTGAACGCTTATTGACTGGCTGATTTTTAGTAGTCTTTGGACAGCTGGAGGGCAACATGAAGACACTGACGAATAGAGAGGGAAGAGATTCCCAGGGTAAAGAGAAAGGAAGTTAGGAGTATGATGAAGACAAATTTCTCAAGCATTACGAGTTTCTCTAGGGACCAGGTGATTGACAAAGTAGGCTGGCTAACCTATTAGAATGGTCATTCTCAAATGTAATCCCTATTGGTTTTGAAAGGATTTGATATGAGTATTCTTCCACCTGATTTCATACCAAATTAAGTAACAGGTTTTCTGATCCTCTGGGAAAACAATGATTTTGCCCCTTGTGGCAAAAGGGAGAAATAGATTGTCTATTCCCATGACACTCTTGTCCTTCTGAAAGTGAGCCAGCAAAAGATCCAATGAATTTTTAAAAATTAGAATCCTTCATTTCACTTCTTTGCTCATTTAATATAATCTCTTTAGTTAATACTAAATTTGGTGACAACCATCATAAAAATATTCCAGATAATCTAGCAGGATATTTCACAATGGCTTGCAAACTCTTATGCAATTCTCAAAGGTTCTAATGGGAGGTTGTTTTTGGAGAGATGACAAAAGCGTGCCAGGGAACGGTGGCCATCTCATTGCAGAGAAGACCATGTAAATGAGATTTATTTCTCCTTATTCTATGATATGGTAGAGTATTTCTTTCCTTGGCTATACATTGTATCTTTTAAGTCTTGGAACTGAAGAATGTTCAAACTAGACAAAAAGCTTCAGTTATCATTTAGTTTCTAACGGTGACTGGGACCAGAATTCAACTTATTCATAACCAGCAATAAGAGTCTCCCTCTTCTAGTGTTAGCTGATCTCTGACATCCCAGAATCAATGCTTTCTGGCTATGAGGAATACCTCAGGTCACATTCTAGAGGTTGATACTGAAATGTCTGCTACTATTTTTTTTAGCAAATAAGCACCAGAGAATTGTAGAATGTTAGAGCTGGGAGAGACCTTTAAGATCATCTGATTCAACCTCCTCATTTTACAGTTGGGGAAACTGAGGCAAACAGTGACTTGTCCAGGGCCACACACACACAGAGTAAGTGTCTGAGGCTGGATCTGAACTCAAGTCTTCCTGTCTCCACGAAGCCAAGCATTCTATCCTTTGCTCCACCTCGCTGCCTCTATGTGTATGTAACAGACATAACACTCCCAGGGGTTGAATCAATCAATCAAGAAATATTCATCTATTAAGCACTTACTCTGTGCTAGGCCCAATACATGTAAAAAGAATGAAGCAAACTCTACAATGAACTTACATTCTAATAGAACTGATTCCTTATCTTTAGTGAGAACATATTTCTTTTTAAAATTTTTTTTAAAAATCTTATTTAATATTTTATTTTTCCCAATTACATGTTAAACAATTTTAACATTTTTTTTTCAAATTCTGAGTTCCAAATTCTCTCCCTTCTTCCCCTCCCTCTGTCCTTGAAAAGGCAAGCAATTTGACACAGGTTATACATGTGTAGTCATGCAAAATACACTTCCATATAAGTCATTCTGTGAAAGAAAACACAGACAAAAAAAAAAACCCAAGAAAAATAATATAAAGAATAAGTAGCTTTGATCTGCATTCAGGCTCTACCAGTTCCTTCTTGGGAGATGGACAGAACCTTTCATCATAAGTCCTTCAGAATTGTGTCGGATCATTATATTGCTGAGAATATCTAAGTTATTCATAGTAGATCATCACACAATATTACTGTTACTGTGTACAGTGTTTTCCTGGTTCTGCTCATTTCACTTTGCACCAGTTCATGTAAGTCTTTCTATGATTTTCTGAGAGCATCCTGTTCATCATTTCTTAAAGCACAACAGTATTCCATCACAATCATATACAACGATTTGCAGAACACACATTTCTAATGCAAAGTAATAATTCTAATTCCATTAAAAGGTTTGAAATGTTGTGAAATTACCTGTTATATTTACATGAGTTTATGAATGCTACTCTACCTTAAGATTAAATCCAAATTTTCCATCTTCATCTGGAGTAATACACACCAGGAGTAGATAACCATCACCATCTTCATTCTGAAGTAAATTTGAAAATTGTAACAGTAAACACATATATCTACTGCTTTAAAGTTTACAAAGTTTTCCAGATATAAGAATCCTAAAGGTAGTACAAATATTATCTTCCCTGTTTTATAGGTGAGGAAACTGAGACTCAGAGAAATTCATGGACTAACTCAAAATCACATAATTAATAGTCATTAGAAATGGAATTCGATAATAATAGCCAAGTTAGCATTTATATAGCACTTTAAGGTTTGGAAAGTGCTTTACAAATACTATCTCATTAACAACCCTGGGAGGTAGGTGCCATTATTATCCCCACTTTACAGATGAAGAAATGGAGGTTAAGTGGCTTGCCCAGGATCATACAGATAATAAGTGTCTAAGAGCAGATTTGAACTAAGTCTTCATGACTCCAGGATCCGCTGTGCCACCTAGCTGCTACAAACTCTATTTCCATTGTACTGCGGTACCTTTCAAGACAATCAGTTTTAGGGGTTGTTTCCCTGTCTCATCCATTACGATGTATAATTTAGAGAAAATACTTTATTTTAATTATAATATATATTTTTCCTACAAAATGTTTGAACTCTCAGCTATACACTTGATTTAGGTCCCCCCCCCCCCACTCCACAGTACAGTATTTGACCTAGCTGAACTCACCTTATCATAGTAGTCCTGATTAGAATCTTCTGTGAAGCTGCCTTTATTAACACTGGTATAAGTGTCTAAAACTTGATGATCTACCCCATCGATGGAACAGCAACCTGGAGCATTTACAAACTGAGATAAGGTACTGGACGATGTCTGGGTCTGAGAGTTTGGGCTGTCTTCCAATTCATTCCTTCATTAAGAAATATTTTAATAAATCAATTAGCATTCACAAGAACACTCACCACATGTATTCTGCATTGCATTTATTTGGCATGGATTCCCCAAGAGTGTGGGTTTGGGGGGGTTATAATTCCTATGCAGGGATGTACCTGTTGCACAGAAAACCCTCAGGTTATCTTTAAAAGACAGCAATGGGACCCCATGTACATCTGACAAACTCAAATGCCATTACTGCTTTATTCCCTGACCCCACCTAAGAGTAGAGAGCTAAGCTCACTATTTTCTTAAGTATTTGTGGGGAGTCCCTTTATCCTGATAAGATTTAGGAGCTGCTGATAATGTGACGTTCTTTGCTTCCCACTCTCGCCCCGCCTTCAAAAGGGTCCTACTCTAGTCTCTAGAAAAACAGTGTGCTCAGCTGGTAGTTGTTTTTAAATTACCTTAACCAAGCAAGTCTAGGCATGTATAACCACATAGGGGCTCATCATGCCTCTATTCCCTCTGAAAATGACTTGTCTCTCTTCCCTCAAGTCCTCCCTTCTGGAAGACACTGTGATTACTACTCTTAGTTGTTCAAGACAATATGCAAAAGCCTGTCATGTTCTGTATAGTTTGCACAGGTTATTGTTAAACAGTTGGCTAAGAAGATGGTTTTGGAGAAAGGGATCTGGTCTTCTTAAGAGAAAAGAGTGCATCTAATAAAACTGCAAAGAACACATTTGGATGGAAGATTTTAGAGGAACAAGCTTTAAATTAACAGTGGAAGGAGGGCATAAAAGTGCCTAGATGATATTTATATATTACTTTATATATAAACATATAAAGTAATATTTATATATTGATTTATATATATTTAGAAATAAAGTAATATACTTTGTATATTACTTTATTTACATATTTATATATTACACTAAGGTTTGAAAGTGTTGATCATACATTGTCTCACTCAATCTTCTACAATCACCCTGTGATATAAGTACTACAGGTATTATGATTCCTTTTTTTATAGATGAGAAAACTGAGGCTCAGAGAAGTTAGGTTATTTTTCTATGGTCACAAAGCATGAAAATATCAGAAAGAAGATTTCAACTTAGGTAGGGCTCTCCTGATTTTAAGTTCAGCATTTTTTCCACAACATCATACTATACTCTCACATAATTGTTAGACTAGGCACTAAGAAGGGATAAAACAGCAAAAAGAATGTCAATTCTTGTATGACTTAATATGACTTAAACAGTAATTCACTGCACTAAATAACTAGAAGGAATTAGATTGATACCTATAACCACTAATATCTATTATGCTAACGCACAGGGTATGCATAATAAAGCAAACTTGACATTTTTAAGAAGCAGCAGTAAATATGAGACATTACCAAAACTTAGCATGACAAGCTACAATATGGAGATGAAAGAGTCTGTACCATGTTCAAAAGCAATAAATTTGACAGAGGGGATGGCAAACTAGAAACGTACCTATATGACAATCCATGAACCTAATGGGGAAAGGTGATGAAAAAAATGTTTGGGTACTGGCAAAAGGAAGAAGGAACAGAAGTGATATTGTTGTAGGAATGTACTACAAGATGTCCAGCCTGAGGGAATGGATGATGGGTTCTTGATTTAGATCACAAAGCTGTCAGGAAGACAAGGGAAGGCTGTAATTGTGTTGGGAGAGTTAGGCATGCAGTGTAACTCTCAGCAAAAAGCAAAAATTCTCATCATTCCTTCACTTGTCTTGCTGATAAATGGATAAATATATCTTTCAGAATGTAAAGGTAAGGAGGAGGAGAATAATATCTGCATTGTATCTGATCCTATATTGGATCTGATGCTGGCAAAAGTGGCCGGTAAGTTACAAGTACCTTGGAGAAAACAACAATGCCATCGTAGAGTTGGCAATAACCAAGGAGAGATGTTTACGTGATACTTCAGGAAAGATTTCAAGAAGTTCAAAGAAAAGGAGGTATGATCCCACTGATTTTCCTAAAGGGAATGGTTAACATTCAGGAATGAAATCCTAATGTTCCAACCATGAATGATTCCAATGAATTAGAAAAGGAAGAGAAAGAGAGATGTGGCTTCAAAGGGAAGTCTCTGATGAGGTCAGATTTAAAAGGGCACAGAAGTAGGGGCACATAACCCAAGATAAATATGACATATCAGCAAAGTTAAGGCCTAGAACAAGCTGAGGCTTGATGCAAGTTTAGACAACAACATAAAAGGACTTTTAAAAGCTGCACTGGGGGGCAAAAAAAAAAAAGGAACATGGCTTCTTGGAGCAGATAGGATGATGGAAACAAATGAGAAAGAGAAAACAATTCAATCCCAATAGTTTGCTTCTGTGCTAGCTACTTTGCTTCTGTTTTTTTCCCCTCCCAAGGATAATGATCTTCATCTTAAAAAGGATAGGAAAAATAGTTAAGCAGGAATTAAAATCCAAGAAAAATAAAAAAGATAGTAGGTGTAGCACTCAGCTGCTATAAATGACTTTGTCCTTATCCCAGAAGGATTACATCCCCATGTATCAAAACCACCTGCAGATGTAATTGTTGAACTTCTAATGGTAATCTCTGAGGAACTGGGGAGAATGAGACCGGTGCCAATGAGGCTGGAACTCGTCAAATGTTTTCCTGATTTTCAGAAAGGGGGAATTTCAAGGAGTATTCTGCATAGTACAGATGAGTGAGCTTAGCACCGCTCTGTGACAAAAATCTAGAATGGTAATTATATCATATAGTCTGTGAACATCCAGAATGAGCATAGGTTCACTAAAAGCAGTAAGAATCTAGTCTATAAAATGACAGAGTCAACGGCCAAAGGGGTGGGGGGAAGGCTGTTGTAGGCTGCATCAGGACATCATCGGTGTTGGTGTAAATACTCATCCAATTCCACAACTTCTGAGAGTTGCTCTGGCCTACTCTATGTCCCAAGACTTTTTAGCTTGGTAGGAACTGTTAGAGGGCAGCTAGGTGGCACTGTCTATAGAGTGCTAAGCCTAGAGTCTAGAAGACTCCTCTTCCTGAGTTCAAATCTGGCCTCAGACACTTACTAGCTGTGGGACCCTGGACAAGTCACTTAACCCAGTTTGCCTCAGTTTCCTCATCTGTAAAATGAGCCGGAAAAGGAAAAGGCAAACCATTTCAGTATCTTTGCCACGAAAACCTCAAAATGGGGTCAGTGAGACACGACTGAACAATAACAACACTTCAAGGGTTTGGAATGTCATCAGTGTGGTTGTAGGTATCCATTCAACTCCACAGCTTCTAAGAGTTGCTCTGCTCCAGCTTGTACTCTAAGTCTTCTCAGCATGGTAGGAACTGTCAGAGCTTGCATTCTATTCTGTTGGCATAATATTTGAAGACTTAAGGTCACCTCCACACCATGAGGAGTCACTGGAGTAAGACTATTCGGGGAACAGAAATACACCATCCATAAAGGAAGGTGACAGTCTCCTTGTACTATGAGACCACATTTAGAATATTTTGTTTCATTCTGTGTACCCTGTTTAGGAGGGATACTGACAGCTGGTAACTGTCCAAACAAAGGCAATCAAGATGGTAAGAAGACTAGAAAGATGTCATGGAGATTGGGAAAGAAATCAAGGATGTTTACCCTAGAGGAGAGAAGACGGGGTGAACTGGGTGGGTTAGAGTTAGTGTAGGGAAGCCATCTCCAAATATCTGAAGAGCCATTATATATGAGAGATATTAGCCTTATTTTGCTTGGTTCCAGAGACAAAACAAGTATAAAAGATGAAAAGCTTCAGGAAGGCAATGTGGGGAATAATTTCCTGGTTATAAGATCTATCTGAAAATGGAAGAGCCTTCCCTGTGAAGTAATGAGTTCAGGATCTCTCGAGGTGTGCAAACAGTAGGCTATGAAACCACCTGATGTACAAGTTTTAGCAGATTTAAATACTGCATAAGGAGTTAGAACTTAAGGACTTCTCAAGTCCTTTTCACTGTTGAGACTGACTAATCAATTTCAGCAGAAGAAAGCTGTCGCCTTCTTTTGTTCATTTTTAATTTCCAATCCTTAGTGGCATGTGATTTTCACCAGACCATTACTAATCTTTGTCCTCAAGAAGTCACTTGAAGTACAAAATTAATATTCATAGCACTCTGAAAAGTTTACATATTCACTTTTATCTAGCAACTTTTTAATCTCAAAGCACTAAAATTTAGTGAAGAAATATTGCAGCACTATTAAAAGATACAAGAGAAGAATGCAGCACTTGGTATTTTTTTTTTAAATTCCTATTCAGAGGGAGATTTCTCAAATGTAGAGGGATGATAAGACATCTAATCCAATGTCCAATGTACTATATATATCTTCATTTTGTTGTTGTTCAGTTATTTTTCAGTTGTGTCCATCCCTTTGTAATCTCATTTGGAGTTTTCTTGGCAAAGATACTGGAGTGGTTTGCCATTTCCTTCTCCAGCTCATTTTACAGAGGAAGAAACTGAGGTAAACAGGGTTAAGTGATTTGCCCAGGGTCACACAACTAGGAAGTGTCTCGAGGCTGGATTTGAACTTAGGAAGATGAGTCTTCCTGACTCAGGTCTGGTACGCTATCCACTGTGCCACCTAGCTGCCCATCTTCATTTAAGTATCAAGCACCTGCCATTTCATTTCAAGAAAGAAAGAGCTTGCAATAAAGGTCTGGGTCCCAGGTCTGGGAAAGCAATGATTCTCCTGTACTCATAGGATCATCAATTCAGAGCTGGAAGGGACCTCAGACATTCACCTAGTCCACCCTCTTATCTTACAGATAAGGTCAATAAAGCTCACATAAGACAGCATCAACAGCGAATTTGAATCCAGATCTTCTGACTCCTAAGTCAATGGGCTTTGCCCTTTGCCCTGCTGCCTCTCGACTCCTAGGCTGGTCTTTCCACATCTGGAATACTGAGTTCCATTCTTAACATTACATTTTAAGAGGATATTGATAAGCTAGAGGACTTAGCCTGAAGGAAAGTAACTACAAAAAGGACAGATGTAGAAACTTTGAAATACTGAGGCATGGGCGAAGGAACTGGGATGGTCAGCCTGGATAAGAGAATATCTGAGTGAAGCATTGTGTACCATAACAGAAATTGGAACAGCTCATACTGATAAAGAACTCTTGTTCACAAAAAAGCTTTATTTTATTTATTTTATTATTTATTATTTTTATTAGTTATTTTATATTTATTATTATTTTTAAGTAATTATTTATTATTATTTATATTATTTTATTTTATTTATTAATTTATTCTGTGTAATTCCAAAGTATAGAATGAGGACCACTGGACAAAAGATACAGGGAAGCAGATTTGGCTCAAGAAATTTGCAAAAGGAAGTAGTTTCTAACATAGCAGATCTCAAAGTACAGCCTAAAGACCCCTCAGGGTTCTCTAAGACCCTTTCAGGGAGCCCATGAGGTCAAAGCAATTTTCATAATAATACTAAGATGCTTTAATTTCTAATATGGTAAATATTGATAGACATAACTCATTTAAACAAAAGCTCCTGGGGGGTCCTCATTAATTTTAAAGAATGTCAAGGGGTTCTGGGAACAAAATGTTTGAGAAAAAGTTCTAACAAACAGAACTACCCAACAACAGAATGCTTGACTTCATAATGCAGTGAGAAGTGCTTGGATACTTCTGGATACAAGTCTGGTTGGGGATTATTTTATTTAATTTCACTTTTTAACTCTCAAAATCATCCTCTTATTTTTAAATATATTTTATTTTTCCCAATGACATGTAAAGACAACTTTTTAAACATTCATTTTTTTAAAAATTTGAGTTCCAAATTCTTTCCCTCTCTCTCCCCCTCCACCCCCCAGATGGTAAGCAGTGTGATAAAGGTTATACATGTGCAATGATGCAAAACATTTCCATATTAGTCATGTAGTTAAAGACACAGACAAAAAAATCCCATGAAAAAATATAGTGAAAAATGGTATGCTTCAATCTGCATTCAGACTCCATCAGTTCTTTCTCTGCAGGTGGATAGCATTTTTCATCATGAGTCCTCTGAGACTGTCTTAGATCACTGTATTTCTGAGAAGAGGTAAGTCATTTACTGTTGATCATCATACAGTATTGCTGTTACTGTGTACAATGTTCTCCTGTTTCTGCTCACTTCACTCTGCATCAGTTTGTGTGAATCTTTACAGGTTTTTTCTGAAATCATCCTGCTCATTGTTTCTTTTTTTTTTTTAAAGGCAATTGGGGTTAAGTGACTTGCCCAGGGTCACACAGCTAGTAAGTGTCAAGTGTTTGTTCTGAGGCTGGATTTGAACTCAGGTCCTCCTGACTCCAGGGCCGGTGTTCTATCCACCGCGTCACGTCGTTGCTCCTACGCTCATTATTTCTTATAGCACAATAATATTCCATCACATCACGTACCATAACTTGTTCAGCCATTCCCCAATTGATGGGCATCCCCTCAATTTCCAATTCTTTGCCACCACAAAAAGAGCTGTTATAAATATTTTTGTACAAAGAGGTCCTTTCCCAATTTTTTTTTGTCTCTTTGGAATACAGATCTAGTAGTGGTACTGCTGGGTCAAAGGGTATACACAATTTTATAGCCCTTTGGGCATAGGTCCAAATACTAACAGTCCATTAGTGTCTGGTTGGGGATATTTTAGAATGGACTGCTGTATTAGGGGGAAAGTTTGACCACGTCATCTGTAAGGTCCCTTCTAACTCTAAGACTGCATTATTTCTAGTATTAATATTTTTAAGCCACCTATATGAAGTATTGCTTTTCTAATTCTAGGTTTCACTTTAACTCTCTACAATTTGGATTATTTTACTACTCTGAGTGCTAACCTTTAATTTCACCAGAAGAAAAAATAAAGCTCACTTGGATGACTGACAGGTTAGGATTTTCCCAGAGGGAGGGCGGCTGCTACAACTCACTATTCGCAGAGTTCTAGGAGTAAGTCTTGTATGGCACTAGCTGTATTATAGTTCATAAACCCCCAACTGGAGTATTTCCCATGAACACATCAGTTACTAATGCTTAATTAACTTTAATCAAAACATTTACTGAAAATGTAAAACAAACATAATATTTACATATGATCCCACCTATAAACCTCAACTACACACTCCCACCCATGGACTCAGTGTCCATGGGGAAAATAAGCACACATTTAAAGTCCTAGGAAATTAAGGTATGAAGGAAATACATGTGGCCAAAGCAACTCATAACTCTGGAACTATAAACCGACAGGCATAGCTTCTGTGTTGATCAGATGCTTCCACTGTTAAGCTGAGCTAAGCCACACTGCTGGACTGACACTTCAGTGGGCATAAGCTCAGCTGGATGAGCTAATCTGTTGGACTGTTTCTCTGATACTCCATTTCTATGCTATTCCTATGCTCAGTCGGGCCTGTTCTACAACAGCAACTTTATTATCCATCAGGTACAGCTTAAGGCTTAGCTGATGCCTTCATTTAAAGTAGTGGTATGCTATTTACTCTTATGCTAAGTTTGATGAAGACCTGTCCAAACTCGACTCCTTTGGCAGCATTCTTCTCTTCTTCACCTCTCAGTAGCTCTCCTCTGCTCTCTTCTCTTCAACAAAATATGGCAGGGGCAAAATATATCCTCTCTACCCATTCTTCTGCTCAGCAGCAGGTGGCAGTAGAGAGAGAACTCCAGTCTCTCTTCGGCTAAGCAAATCTGCCCGCCAACAAGTGAAAGTTCAGAGTTAGGATCTCTCTGATAGGGCTCTGCAGTGTGTTTTAACCTTTCCATCTTGTCAGTTCATCAGCAATTAGGTTTTCTCTGAGAGAGATCTCAACTTATCTTATGGTTAGGGACCAAATTCTCATCTTCTGTCACTAAGTCATAATCAGGTAAAACACATTTGTTCTATAACCATAAAAGAATCCCACTATTCACATTTCTCCAATTATTATGAACTTCAAAGTTCTTTCATATTTGATTTGTAAATCAATCTTTAAAGCATAGAACACTACAGCAGATTTAATCCTGTATTTACTCCACAGCTGTATAGCCAATCATAAGTAAATGAGAAAATGCTGCCAAGAAACACAGAATTGGCTAGCCCAATAAATACCTTCTTGGAACAACAAAGTGGGAATACTGCCCCAGGCCTGTGCACTGTTAAGTCGCTCCCCCTTTTACCTGCTTTTACATAGCTCTTCAAAACTGACCTGCTCTAAATCAAATACTGTCTTGAAATCAACACACAATATGGGATTTTACATTCACTATACTCTGTGAGGTTACCATGGAAAATCATCTGTGAAAGCTTTCCCACTACCTCATATTTTGATCAAGGATGCCCTTTACACAGACCAATAGTGTAAAGATTTTGTTTCAGTAAGAAAGCAGCACACTGCAAACCCTTTGACCCAGCAATAGCACTTCCAGGTCTGTATCCTAAAGAGATCATAAAAATGGGAAAAGGACCCACTTGTACAAAAATATTTACAGCAGCTCTTTTTGTGGTGGCAAAGAATTGGAAATTGAGGGGATGCCCATCAATTGGGGAATGGCTGAACAAGCTGTGGTATATGAATGTAATGGAATACTATTGTACTATAACAAATGATGAGCAACCAGACTCCAGAAAAACCTGGAAAGACTTGTATGGACTGATACTGAGTGAAGTGAACAGAACCAGGAGAACATTGTACACAATAACAGCCACACTGTGCAATGACTAACTTTGATAGACTAGCTCTTCTCAGCAATGCAAGGATCTAAGACATCTTCAAAAGTCTCATGATGGAAAATGCTGTCCACATCCAGAGAAAGAACTATGGAGTTGGAATGCAGATCGAAGCACACTCTTTGCTCTTTGTTTTTCCTCTTCTGTTTTGTTTTGTTTCTTCTTTCTTGTGGTTCCTCCTATTGATTCTAATTCTTCTTTACAACATGACAAATGTGAAAATATGTTTCATAGGAATATATGCGTAGAGCCTATATCAGACTGCATGCCGTTTTGGGGAGGAAGGTGGGGAAGAAGGGGGAGAAAATTTAAAACTCAAAAGCTTATGGAAGTGAATGCTGAAAATTAAAAATAAATTAATTAAAAATACGAAAAAAACATAAAAAAGAAAGCAGCACATTGGTTAGACATTGATGATCTCTTCTTAGTTTGTCCTCCTATATTTTTTGTATTTTTTTTGTAAAACAGGTGTCTCTAAGATTTTCTATTCTTTTGAAATATCGTCCTCTAAGTTATTTTGAAAACTGATCCCTTAGTGCCTTTACACTCAGCATAGTTTCTTGTGTATGTAATTAGTCAGATCCAAGCCCTCTTCTCAATTTCAACTTGTGTCATCATCATACGTGATGAACGTAGCAATCTATTACTAAGTTGGCAGTATCCAAATGTGGTGTCTGTCTGTCACCATCCATGCCATCATTACTGATGTGAACATAACACTAAAAAGATACTAGTAGATTTGTCTATTATACTAGGAACTGCAAAAATATTGTTGACTAATGAATCAATCCCAGTGTGGCATAGTGGATAGAGTCAGAGTTAGGAAGGCCTAGGTTTAAGTCCCATCTCTGACAGATACTGGCTGTGTGACCCTGGGCGAATCATAACCTCTCACTGCCCCCAAGCCATTCTCTAAGATTCTTAACTTAAAGAGTAGGCCCTGTGATTTCATCTATGTTTCTCTGATACTCCATTTCTATGCTATTCCTATGCTCAGTTGGGCTTGTTATACAACAGCAACTTTATTATCCATCAGGTACAGCTTAAGGCTTAGCTGATGCCTTCATCTAAAGTAGTGGTATGCTATTTATTCTTATGCTAAGTTTGATCAAGGCCTATCCAAACCCTACTCTTTTGACAGCATTTTTTTTTTCACCTCTTAGTAGCTCTTCTCCTCTCCTTTGCTTTCCTCTCTTTAACAGAAGGAGTTCCCTCTTCTGGGGAGAAGGTCTTACCAGCACCAGGGATGAAATTACAAGGGCCGGTTTAAAAAAAAGTCTGAATACTGGAGAAAGAATATTATATAATCAATTCTTAATAATCATATGAGTGCTCTCCCTCTCACATGATCTTGTATGTATTTGTATTTATTTTCTTTATATTTACTCTGTATTTATATGTATACTTGCTGTGTCCCCTGTTAGAAGGTAAGTTCCTTGTTTCATCTGTTATATTTCCATCTCTAGCTCCTAGCTTAGTGTTTGGCACATAGTAGGAACTTAAATACTGCTGACTGACTGATGCTAATGGAGTTAAGTAGTGATTCAAGTAATCCAAAAAGTTGATAATAAAAAACAAATCACTGAGTTTGGCTTACTTTCGGTGAATATTATTTTAAACTTATATTTGAATATAAAATATGTCCAATACTCTGAAAATTCCCAATGCTCCAAACAAAGTAATACATCAAAATGATAGGTTTGGGTTAGATGATCCCTTAGATATCACCCAGATCTAACATTTACTGATTCTGGGAATATAAGCCACATCATGAAGATCTGGATTAGACAGAACCTGCTTACTTTCTCAAATTCACAGATCCCTTCATTTTATAGCTCTGCCTATGTCTCCTCTGGGGCATAATGGAAATCAGTGATATCAGTGTGGTATAATGGAAAAATTACTGAACTTGAAGTCAGGAAGATATAGATTCAAATCCTACCTCTGACATTTGCGGCCCAGACAAGTAATTTACCTCTCTGAGCCTTGGTTTTATCTGTGAAAGTGGTGCTAACAATTTTTATAGGATCTTCTCCCCAGGCTTATGGTGAGGCTCAAATGAGACAATTTATCTAAACAAAAAACAAAAAAAACAAAAAACAGACAACCTATTTGCTCGGCAAATTTTAAATAGCTATACGAATGTTAGTTATTTTGTTGTCACTAATTTAGATTGATGCAAAACAAAAAAAAAAAACACCTCTAGCCATATCTTCTCTCTACATGTGCATCCGTTGCTTGATGTTTGCTTCAAAGGAAGTAAGTATGTTCCCCATTAGAGAGGCGATGGATTTAGGGTGCAGAATGAGATATATATACACACATATACACACACACACACATATATATATATACACATGCACATACACATACACACAGACATGTATGTATTTTTGAAGGAATTCATTTTGCCTACTATGGGAAATTTGTTTTTCTTTTTTTCTTTTCCAATAGGGTAAGAGGTGGGAAGGAGAGAAAATAGATTTTGTTTTTTTGCTAAATAGAGATGGGGGGAGCTACAAATGTGAAATGTTGTAAGTATCTTTGGATGAGATCACAGTACTATTAGTTTTACTAAACTATTTTTTTAAATAAAAGACTTTTCTCTAAGGAGTAATCTGTAAATATTTGTAATGTAAAAACAAAACATACTGAAAAAACTTCAAAAACAAAACAAAAACAGAGGTAAACTAAACTTTGAATTCTTTCTAGATGCCAAGAGACTACAGGGTATAGTTAAGAATAATAAATGATCATCATTTTAACAAAAGGGTTATTTAAAGTAAAAGAAAGTGATAATGTCACCAGAAACTACCAAAGGCATTATTTAAGTGGAACAGATATCACAAGCAAACTGAAATCTACATTTTTTTGTGACTGATATACACAAAAGGCAAGATTTATAGATCATAAGAAACTGAAGGCAAGATTTGTAGCTCATAAGAAATAAGGTGGCTAAATGAATATGCATAACCCTGAAGAACTAGTAATATAAATTCAACAAGCATTCATTTAAGGATCTGTCATATTCCAGGTACTCAAAGCAGACACTAGAGACAGAAAAATAAAACAGGCATTCCTCAAGGAAATTACATTCTACTAGTTTAGTATTTTATGCTTAACATCTAGAACGGCTGAAGCTTTAAAAAAATTTTGCATGCTAAAAGAATTTGCTTAATTGTTTACTGTTTTGTTTTAGAAGGCAGGAAATAGGTCATTATACTCTGCATTACCCTGTTGTACCTGTTAAAACCATCAGGAAGGGTAGGCAATTGATTTGTGGAACGGGAAGGAAGCAGCAGATATTACCACTAACATTGATACATCTCTCTGAGGCTTACCATCACCACCACATAAAAGCTGAGCTAGCTTCAAAACTAGCTATTTCTAATCTGAGCTATTTCTAAACTAGCCCCATACTGCAGAGCTGGCTGCTTTGTCAAAGAAAGAGGAGGAGATTCAAGGGAGACCTTTGCAGTATAAAACAAGGTTGCCAAGGGAGTTTTGGTTCCAGAGTTAGCTTTTGCGTATCTGTGTTCCTTTGTCTCCTGTGGGTCCCCAGGAAGACTACTGGGGATTGGGTTAGACACAAGCTGTGGAGGTCTTTACACACATCAATAGAAGAAGACAATGATGATCCTGTGTCATAAGATCAGAGACAGATACATCATTGAAAACCCTTTCTGATAAATGGTAAAAGGATAAAAGGTGGTTTTCAAAAGAAGAAGTCCAAGCTATCAACAATTATATGAAAAAAATGTCCCAAAACAAATAAATGCAAATTAAAGCAATTCTGAGGTCCTACCTCAAAACTGTCAGAGAGGGAAAGTTGACACAAAATGAAAATGACAAATGTTGGAGGGGTTGTGGGAAAACAAGGCATATTAATGATGATGGAGGTTTGAACTGGTCCATTTAGCTGGAAAGCAATTTGGAACTATGTCCAAAAAGTCACTAAAGCGAGTATACCCTCTGACCCAACGACATCAATATACTATGCCTATGCCCCAAAGAGACCAAGGAAAGAGGAAAAGGAACCTTAAGTAAAAAAAAATAAAAAAATAAAAAAAATATATATATAGCTACTCTTTTTTGTAGTAGCAAAAAAAAAAAAACCCTAGAAACTAAGAGGATATGTATTTATTGGGGAACGGGTAAGAAAATTATGGCACATGAACGTAACAGAATAATTTTGTGAAAAGACAGAATGGATACTTTCTGAGGAAATTGGGAAGACACATAAACTAACATAGAATGAAGCAAATGTAACCAGAATGATTTACATAATGACAACATTATAAGGAAAAATAACTTTGAAAGACTTAAGAACTCTGGTTAATGCAATAACAAACAATTCCAGAGAACCAATGAAGCATGCTGCCTACCTCCTGTCAAAGAGATCAGGCACTCAAGGTGGAGAATGAGACATACATTTGTGGACAGGACCAATACAAGACTGCTTTGCTTTACTATAAATCTGTTGGGAGGATTTTCTCTCTCTGTGTGTGTGTGTGTGTGTGTGTGTGTGTGTGTGTGTGTGTGTGTGTTCACTTGGAGTACGGAGAAGTAGGAGGGAGAAAAAAAATGCTTGAAAAAATAATTAAAAAAAAAAAACTGAAACAAGACAGTTCTTTCTGAGCCCCACTCCCCCCGCCTTACTCTTTTAGTTGTGTTTGTGAGAGAGGTCACAGGAATCTATCATTCAGAGGTTGTGGTATGGAGACAGTGCCTGATACATGGGATCTTCATATAACTGGTATTCAGTTATAAATTAATTTTTCTAAGGACACTTAAGGATTTCCCAGTCTTATCACCTTTTGGCCTGAAAGTCTAGCAAATCATTGTATACTAGAGGTAAATGAATGAACATGAGTTCTCTTACTGTCTCTGTGGACTTCGATTCTGCGAAAATTCTGAATCACTGTCTTTTGAGGATGGAGAAACTTTGTAGGTATAAAATACATCTTCCGTTTCTGTAAGGTATGTTGTTTCACTTGCAAGGTTATCCGCAGATGAATGCCGTGGTTTTCTAATTTCATGACGTAATCTAGGACTTCGCCTAAAGGAAAAGGAATGAGTTAGTGAAATCAAATTCAATTTGAAGTTTTATTAAATACAAATGATGTTACTTTATAAACTATCTTACTAGGATTAGAGGCTCACCATGCCATTAGGTAGAAACACCATTATGTTAGGCAAAACAATGATATATGGAGCAGCTAGTTCCACAAGAATAATGTTGAGGAGGGAAGAAAAGCAGGAAGAAGGGAAGTGGAGACATATATGAGCAGCAAAGGAGAAAAGAGAGGAAGAAAAAAGGGGAAAAGAAAAGAGAGAAGTCAGAGTGACAGAGCTGTAAGGAACCTTAGATATCCTCCTTATATACATAAGGATACCGAGGCCCAAAGTATCACAGTATTAAGTAGCAAAACTGAAATTTGAACCCTGGTATTCTGACTCCATATTACATTCAGTGCTCTTTCCACTATATCACATTGAAGACAGAGACAAATAGAGAAGAAGAAAAAGGAAGAGAAGGATTAAGAAGAAGATAAAATATAATGTAACAGAGGAGAAGAGGAAGAAGAAAGGGGCAGAAAAGGGAGAAGGGATGGAGGGGAAAGGTGTGGTGAAAATGGTGTCCTTGTGATGTTTTAAGGGATGTTTCTATATCTATGGGATTATGTATTTATTGCCTTTTGGTGTGACATGTGAGTTAGTGGTTAAGCAGAAAGACTATGCTGGAATGTCAAAATTCTGACATCAATCAGAAATTTTCCTGAATAGCTTGAAATGAGCCTGAGATGGCAACCTTGACTAATAAACTTCACCTAGAATATCCAACTAGGCCAATCCAAAATTAGGATGGATAGCCTGGGGGAAAAAAAGTCCATTCCCTTAGATGACATTTTTTTTCCTTAGGGCTTGGGAAAATGTTAACTACGCATGATACTTTGAGAAGCTTGCCAGCTACCCAGCTGGTGTTGAAAATAACATTTTAGATACACTGTTGATTACCTCAAACCTATTATTGTTAGTTCTGTGAGAACAGCACTATATCATGCTTCAGGAGGAAGGATATCACATTATGATGTTTATTGATGAACTAAATTCCAGGCAACCCATGGAACAGAAAAACAAGGAAGCACATTATAATTATTGTGTCTGTTTTAAATCACAAATATGCACATGGTTCTTGGAACTCATCAATGTGTACATTCCTTTCAGGGAAGCAAATCAAAGACCATCTATGCTTATCCATGGTTTGCAAGTTTTATCTATGACCTCTCACGAGTTCACCATAGGGCTACAGGCTTTCTTCTATTTCTCCTGACAATATGTGGATACGAGTGGAGTACAGAGGCTATCTACTGACTACCCCTTATTCTCACCACATAACCAGACCATCTTCTTTACTAATCATGTATTTTTTAATGACATTCTTTTATTTTAATTCTTCTTTGTAACTCCTTGTTATATGTTGCACTCTGTTCACAACCACCATGTGCTTCTCTGTTGCCTTCTTGGTGAAACCAATTTTTAATATCCTTGATGCATGCATAGAATATTTTCAGAAAAAATTTTTATAGGTGGTAAAGTAGGCATACAGGTTGGTAATAGTTGATGTAGTCTTGATTGCTTTTTTTGGTATTAATAAGTTCCAAAAAAAAGGTGAAGGGCTTAGAACCTGCCACCATAATGGAAGAGACAGTTGCTGAGGCTAAGAGAAATCCTTGAGAAACTTCAACAAAATTCAGTAAAGTTTAGTTCCTAGAGACTGGTGAATAATATTAAGCCACAATTTTTCCCCCTGATGGTCAGCCTGTGAAATCCTATCTGCTGCTATAAGGGACCCAAGCCAAGCAGGGGTCCACTCAGCCTCATACTGTTCAGGATTAACAGAAATACTACACTCACACAAGTATAAGTGTTTAATAATTTTCTATATGTATACCACAAAGAAAAAAATTCCACTAAAATCTCCAGGAAAAAATAAAGTCTAAGATTTTTTTTCCTATGCCTTCGAGATTTTCCCCTCCTTCAGACATCTTACGAATCAATCCCTTTAGAACCTCAAAACTGTTTCACTTCCAGCATGGATCTCCTCTATGTACACTTGGTATAATCGAGATGCTTTTCCATCTTTTGTCTCTGAAATGCCATTCTTATCTCCTCTGTTAGCCCACCTGGGATTGATATGTTAAAAAAAAGTTAGTTATTAAAATCTTTGTGGATCTTTCCCAGATTTCTTCTTATTGATAGCCCTGGGATGATTTTGCTTAGCTGGGTCTCTTGTTCTCCATTTTACTACTTCCTCTGTTTTACAAGGCAATACCATCACAGTCTTCCATCATCCTTCTCCAGAAAATCTTAGAAACAAATTTATAACCTAAACCAGCGTTAGACTTGGTTACCAACTCTCTGGAATATAAAGTCAAACATTTACCTATTAAGGCATTTTGAGGTATCTTTGTTACGGCAACTGATTTATATCAGTTAAATTTTTTTTTATGAAATTATTGTAGACTGTATGTTCTTTCTTCCACCCACATCCTATTTTTCACCATCAGTAACTTGTTTAAATAGGTCAGGATGGAATAATGTTAATAAAATTCTCTTTTTCTCATTTTTATTCTTTCTTTAAGCTCTGTACTAATTTTGATCTTTGCTCTAATAAGGTGATGGCTTGACTATAAACAGACAGCTTATTCAGTAATGACTATCACATCAGTAATAGTCATTTCCTGTCTGTTAAAATATAATCAATTTCATTTTTGTGATGTATTCAGTGCTTGTCATATCCCATGCCCACCTAGTCTTTTCTCATAGAAAGTATTCATGATATACAAAGTATGAGACTTCTGTACAGTCTCAATCTTTAGCCTCTCTTGTTCCTTTCTCCTGATGCATTTTCCAAGATTTCTTGCCATCTTATTTCCATTTTCCTTTAAAGCCACTGAGCATCAAAGAAAAGTTGTTGTAACTTGGAGGGTCTTACTAATTTTTCCATTCACCTTCTCTACCTCTCCATCCTCTGTGGTAGATGCTGGCCTATAATCTGCTATTATTTCCACGGTGATCCTTTTGGAAACAATTCAGAGTGCTGCAAAATGAGCTAACTAAACATCCCGTGAAATAATAATTCCTATTCCCTTTAGGTGGATAATTAAAACGCTACTCTGACAATTTCACTGGCTCTTCAAGGAGAACCTGTGGGCCATCCTTCTGTACAGCTGCCAACTTCCTTCTTTCTTCTGGTTTGGTTTATAACAAGAAGGTCAAGATTAACACTCATTAAGTTCCTCCAATAAAATGTCCGCTCATGGGCCATTAGACAAAGATCTATCTAGAGGACAAGTAGATAAATTTAGAGACGGTCTAAAAATGATGATTCTCTGCACCCTGTGCTCCCTTCTCTGCCCCCTTGCTGCCATGACCACAGAAGTGGGAGGTGCACACACAGGACTAAGCCCATTTTGTATTTTTCTTTTTTTCATGGACTGCCATGGCCAAATAATTCATTACCAAATGGTCAGCCTATTGGCCTCTGTATTTAATTAATCTGGTCTTTAGAAAAGCAGAATCAGTCTGTTTGCAGGACCATACTTGAAAGCCTTTCTGGTATGGTAAACCAGCTAGAACTCTGTGGTCTGCAAACATAGCCTTGATCCCCATATATCAGTTCCAAGCCAGAATGAGCCATCAGAATTACACTTTCTGGAAAAATATCTGCACACTTAATAAAAACCTTGAATAGAGGGTCAGTGTAGAATGGCGGCTAGAGTCTAGAAGACATGGCCCAAGCCTTCTCTCTCACACATAACAGCTGTGAGAGCAAAGACAAGTTACTTAATCTTTAACTGTCACAAGGCAACTCTCAAAGACAAAAAGTCATACAGTCTATCTGCATTGGTGGAAAGACGGTCCATAGTAGGAGTACCCTACACCGATGAAACCATTTAATAAAAAACTTTGTTGAGGTTACTCAATGGCATACACCTATGAGTGGAGTACATGAGCTATACCGTACGGCCTTTGCGAAACCTCTTTTGGTTGCTTAGAGCCCTTTTAAAATTCTTGGCTCTATTCTAAATAGCTGATTTGCCCTGTACATGACCTCTAGATGAGAATTATTACTGTACTTGCTAATTTTACCTCTTCTAAGCTTCAAGGTGTAAACTTCCAACTAGTTATTAGATATCTGGCTTTGGTGAACAAGTCTGCTTTATTCCATCACTTCATGGCTTCCTAGACTGTCAATCACAACTCCTCTAAGGCAGGATTATTAAGATTATTTCTTGGCTGAAATAATTCTTTTTAGTTTAGCTTTATAACAAACCCCTCAACCCTCCCACCCCTACCAAACCACCACTATGTATTTTCTTGATTATTTCGGTTACCTTTCTCTGGGTTGTGTTTGGTTGTTGTTATGGTTGTTGTTTTAATCTTTTATTTTAGTTCCTCTAAAACTCTGAATTATGGAATGCAATCAACTCAGAAGAGCTAAAATTATGAACAATCTGAAGGGTGATGGAAAGGTTTTGGTGGGTATAAGCAGGCTTGTAGCATGTTACCCATGGTGACTTGCGTGCAAGAAGTAAAGGAAAAGATATGAATGATGGGAAAAGGAGGTGGGCTGGTCATATAGCAAGAACGATGAATGGCCTGAGTGACACATTGGTACCCTTAGGGTATTATTACTCACAGTTATTTAGCGCTTTAAGGTTTTCTCACAACAACCCTGTGTGGTAGGGAAAACAAAAACAGAAGAAGAGGAAGGCCTCTAGTAATTAGAGAGCTCTTCTACTGATGATTTATGGGAAAATGTGGATGAGAAGTACACAAGATGAGAAGGGACAAAGTACTGTAGTCTATTTATTTCAGGTATAGATGGATCATAGGTGACTTTTTTTTTTACAACAGGATAATATTTTTCATTTCATTTACCCTTTTTACAATGCCCCACCCTTCCGTTGTTCAGCAATATTTAGGCTTGAGGTCTATATAAAATTATGTACAAAAGCTCAAAAACACTTTTCCTGGGCTCTAAAGGACAGCTCCAACTTCATCATTTTAGGAATATTTGGATATATCCCTAAATCCATGGCTACCGCTGAACGACACATATTTTACACTAGTATTATGTAGCTAGTTATTTTAAATATTTAAGACACAATCACTTCATGCGTTAACTGAAAAGAAACAAAATCTGATCACTAGGTGTGTTACAGTTCAGTTCTTTTCTTTATATGAATTTGCATTGTGAAAAATAGATGAATGTTCATTTATAAATGGCGAGGTGAGAGAAATGACTTACCAACTGGGAGTAATTGGAGGAGATCGAGAAGGAAGACTTTTGGTTTCTAAATGCTCTACTGATAAAGATCTCCTCTTGGTTGGGTTCCACACCATCCCACCTATCACCTTCCTGCAGTACTGGTTGTTTAAAGACCTAAAAAAAAAAGATGTATTTTGATTTTTACATGAAGACGTAAAATGTAAATTAGCACTATCTATGAAGAACACAAGCTGTCAATGGAGGGTTACCTTTTCACCACCACTTAAGAAGGGTAGATTTTCTCACAAAAACTACATCTCCAGGTCCTGACTTTTCCATACTCTATTTCGCCCATAGGTGATTCCACACAGATGATTCAAAAAATTTCAATCAGGCTTTATTACAATATAAAGGAATTTGAGATTACTAATGATCACAGTTCAAGATTGTAAGCTCAGTCTTAGACAGCTTAGTTTGGACACAGCTTTAGCCTCGAGGGAAAGGTAGGTATCCAATAGTATTTTCATGAATTCCTTATTTTCATTTGCCCTTTATGAAGGTCCTGATAAAATTATAGTTCTTTGTACCAGTCAAGTCTGAGTTTACACTTCGGTGTCAAGCCAAGTTGCCACTGTTAATCCCCTTAAGTTATTGGAAGGAAAAAAGTCCCAAAAAACAAGGTCCCTTTCTGTGTAAAACCCTAGTTTATCTTTCTGGGGTTTCTGATTCTACTCTTCCCCTCTTCCTTCCCAATTCCCCATCGAGCCACTTTCCTCAACAACTTGCCACAATTCCAAAAGATTCTGACCTAAAAAAACAAAACAAAACAAAACAAACCACAAAAAAACCAAAACCCAAAATGCATTCTCTGTGCAGGCCTTGTTCTTGGGCCCTGCTCAGGATATTGTTCAAATAATTTCTTGGACTCCATTAGCATTTCCAAAGTTTCCTCTCCATAGGTCTCCTCGGCCTCCATCAGCAATTCTAAGAGGCCTAACAGGCTCTGGTTCCACCACTCTGAATCAGTATGTACTCAATTCTCTCTACTTTGTTCTCTCTCTTCACATCTAAAAAAGATTTCTAAAAACCTGCTGTCCATTCTTGACTTTCCCAAGCGGTCTCATTAATCCACTCTATACTGCTTCTCCCTCTCAAGCCAGCTCTGTGCCTGGTGTCATCATGGACTGCAAATGACCAGGCAGCAGACTTGTGTGCCTTATAAGGGGCGTCCAATCTCGAGGGGGGTGTGTGTGTGTGTGTGTGTGCGCGCGCGCGCGTGTGTGTGTGTGTGTGCGATGTAAAGCAAAGGTATCTAACACACCAAGGCCAGAACCAGATTAAAATATAATTGGGAAATATTTAACAAAATAAATAAAAATACAATAAAACATAGAAAAATATTTATAACACAAACATAGGTAACATATGTTAAAAGTAAGTCAATATGCAGTCTGCAGGGATCCTTACGTAGGTCAATATTAAGTAAAAATACTGCAAGTTAAACAATTTTTTCTGTGTTGTCTGTGGCTTCCACAAAACTTCCTCAAAATTCCCATTTAAGTGATGAGGAAAGTCAAAATGTGCAAGGGATAACTGTATAACTATTCGCTAAAAATAAAAAAATTCACCTGGAAGGATTAATCAACACTAGGGAAAGGAACAAGCATTTAGTAAGTACACCTACTATGTGCCAGGCACCGTGCTAAGTGCCGATCCCAATATAACTCTCGAAGGCTGAGCAAACTACTAAAACATCATTTCTCTTCCACCCAGACTCTGGATCTCTTCTACCACACCCATGCTCTTCACCCTGAAGCCTCACTTCAGCCCTGGAATTTCACACACTTCAAGAACTTTCTCTTTCTCACTCTCATTCTCTCTCTCCTACCTCTCTCTTTCTCTCCCCCACCTTCCTCTCTCTCTTTCTTCTCTCTCTCATTGGAAAGGTCCTACCAAAAATCTCCATTTAAGGAGGACTCCCAGATCCACTTTGTCTCATTCTCCCCAGGCTGTACCCAGGACCTTCTCTACCATGGCTCCTTCCCTCCCACTGGATAGCTGGGTTCTTCTTCCTCCATCCTTCCTGCCTGCCCTTCCCCCTTATGTGTAGTCATCCTCTATTAGAATTTAAGTTCCTTGAGGGCAGGGGCTGTTTTTATTCCTATACGTACTTTGAGCTTAACGCAATACTTGGCACAGAATAAGTACTTCTACTATTTCAGTTCTTTCAGTCATGTCTGATTTTTCATGACCCCATTTGGGGTTTTCATGGCAAAGATACTAGTTTGCCATATCCTTCTCCAGATCACTTTTTTTTAAAAGATGAGGAACTAAGACAAATAAGGTTAAGTAACTTACTCAGGGTCACACAGCTAGTTAAGAGCCTGAGGCCAGATTTGAATTCATGAAGATGAGTATTCATGATTTCAGGCCTGGTGCTCTCTCTACTGTACCACCCAGCTAGTACTTAAAAAACCAAAAAGGTTTATTAATTGATATTACTACCTCAAACAATACAATAGAAAACACCAGCCTTCTGGCTGCTGTTCTTAAGCAATGAGAACAATGCAGGATGATGTTGATGAAAGTGGCCTTTTTTAAAAAAAAAATTGTATTTGTTCTCAGTTTTCAACATTTACTTCTATAAGATTCTGAGTTCTAATTTTCTTCCCCTCCCTGTGCTACCCCTCCCCACAATGGTGTGAAATCTGATACAGGCTCTACATGTACAATCACATTAAACATATTTCCACATTAGTCATGTTGTGAAGATGAATTAGAACCAAAGAGAAAAACCACAAGAAAAAAAAAAGAGAAAATAGTATGCCTCGATCTGCATTCATACTCCATAGTTCTTTCTCTGAATGTGGATAGCATTTTCAATGATGAGTCTTCTGGAATTGTCTTAACTCCCTGTATTTCTGAGAAGAGTTAAGTCTATCAAAATTGGTCATCACACAATGTTGCTGTTACTGTATACAATGTTCTCCTAGTTCTGCTCACTTCACTCAGAGAGGGGGAGTTTGAGATCCCCCACTAGTATAGTTTTACTGTCTATTTCCTATTGTAACTCACTTAACTTCTCCAAGAATCTGATGCTGTACCAGTTGGTGCATATGTTTAGTATTGATATTACTTCATTGTCTATGGTACCTTTTAGCTGGATGTACGTTTCTTACCTCTTTTAACTAGATCTATTTTTGCTTTTGCTTTGTCTGAGATCAGGATTGATACCCCTGGCTTTTTTACTTCGTAATATATTTTGCTCCAGCCTTTTACTTTTACTGTGTGTATCTCTCTGCTTCAAATGTGTTTCTTGTAAACAACATATTGTAGGATTATGGTTTTTAATCCATTCTGCTACCCACTTCCGTTTTATGGGAGAGTTTATCTCATTCATGTTCACAGTTATGATTACTGTGTCTCTCTCCACCCTACTTTGCCCCATTTACGCTTTTTTTCTCTCCTTTCTCCCTTTCCCTCCTCACTGGAGTTTTACTTTCAACCACCGCCTCCCTCAATCTGCCCTCCCTTCTATTAGCCCCCTCCCTTTTCTTCCCCTTTACCCTCCTACTTCCTATAGGATAAGATACATTTCTATACCCAAGTAAGCGTGTATTTTTTTCCCTCTTTTAGGGAAATCCGATGAGAGTAAGGTTCAAACAAAACTTGCCTCCCCTCCCTTCTTTCCCTCTACTGTAATAGGTCTTTGTGCCTCTTCATGTGATTGTAACTTACCCTTTTCTGTCTCCTCTTTTCCTCTTCTCCTAGTACAATCCTTTTTTTCACCCCTTAATTTTTTTCATCATCACACTGAAGTCAACTCATACCCACCACATCCTCTGTCTCTGTATACCCCTTCTAAATGTTGTAATAAAGATACAGTTCTCAAGAGTTAGAAGTATCATCTTCCCATGTAGGGTTGTAAACACTTCACCCTTGTTGAATAACATTTTTTTCCCTTTCCTGTTTACCTTTTTATGCCTCTCTTGAGTCTTGTATTTGAAGATTGAATTTTCTGTTGAGCTGTGGTCTTTTCATTAAGAAGGTTATTTCACTAAATGTCCATCTTCTCCCTTGAAAGATGATGCTCAATTTTGCTGGGTAGTTGATCCTTGGTTGTAATCCAAGCTCCTTTGCCTTCCAGAATATCATATGCCAAGTCCTCTGATCCTTTAATGTGGAAGCTGCTAGGTCCTGCTAATACAGGCTGTGGTTCCATGATATTTAAATTGTTTCTTTCTGGCTTGCAGTATTTTCTCCTTGACTGATAATTCTGGAATTTGGCTACAATATTCCTTGGTGTTTTCATTTTGGGATCTCTTTCAGGAGGTGATCGGTGAATTCTTTCAAGGACTAATTTACCCTCTGGTTCTAGGACCTCAAGGGCATTTTTCCTTGACAATTTATTGAAAGATGCTGTCCAGGATCTTTTTTTGATCATGGCTTTCAGGCACACCAATAATTCTTAAATTATCTCTCCTCGATCTACTGTCCAGGTCAGTTGTTTTTCCAATGAGGTATTTTACACTTTCTTCTATTTTTTCATCATTTTGATTTTGTTGGACTGAATATTGAAGTCTCATTGAGTCATTAGCTTCCACTTGTCCAATTCTAGTTTTTAACAAATTGTTTTCTTCAGTTAACTTCTTCAGTCAATTTCTATCCTTACTTTTCCAAGCTGTTGACTCTCTCTTGCATACCTCTCATATCTTTTCTCAATTTTCCCGCTACTTCTCTTACTTGACTTCTAAAATTCTTCCTGAGCTCTTCCAAGAAGGCTTTTGGGGCTTGGGACCAATTCATATTTCCCTTCGAGGTTTCAGAAGTAGAGGACAATGTTGTCCTCTTTAGAATTTGTATTTTAATCTTCCCTGTCACCATAATAATTATCTATGGTCAGTGTTCTTTTCTGCTTCCTGCTCAGTGTTTGCCTTTTTCCTGACTTTTAAAGTAGAGTTCTCCTGGTGGAGCGCAGGGGCACTATCCCAAGCTTCTTGTGTTGGGGACCAGGGGTGTGGTCACTGGCTTTGTGTGCTGAGGCCTCAGGCACTGGCAGCTGGGGGCTCTAGGGGTCTGGCAGCTTACGTGGTGCCGAGCTGGGTTCCTAGTGGGGGTGTCTGGCATATGCTGAGGCCAGGTGAGATTTTTCTTTATTTCCCCAGGGCTGCACTGAAGCATGAGGAGGTTTGGTTGCTGGAGCACACCTGCTTGCCTGGGGCTGTGCTGAAGCAGGGGAAGGTCTGGCTGCTGCAGGATGTCTGTCCACTCTAGGCTGCACTGAAGCACTTTGAGATCCACTACTGGAAAAAGCCTGCCTGTCCAGGGCTGCGCTGAATCACACGGAGGTCCACTGCTGGGGGACACCTGCCCACCAAGGGCTACGCACTGAACGTGGTAGTTCTCTGAGCTGGAGTCTGCCGGTTCCCCCTGGCTTTGGTAAGGAACGTGAGGGTGCTGGGTTTGGTGTCTGCCTGCTCCACCACCCTGGGGCTCAGGATCACCTTCTGGTTTGCTAAGGTGGGGCTTGCCATCGTTTGCTGGGATACTTCTTGTCCTGGAATACGCTCCCCTTTTACCTTAGTGAAATGGACCTTTCTTGCTGATCTTCCAAATTTCCTAGGCTAAGAGACTGCTCCACCCTGTCTTTCTGCTAGTTCTGCTGTTTCAGGATTTTTCCTGTTTCTGTTTTCCTATTTTCTGGGTTTTTTTTTTTTAAAGAGGTCAGAAAGGGAGAGTGATAGAGACTGCTTACTCTGCCATCTTGGATCCTGGAAGTCCTTGAGCACCATGGCCCATTTTAATGATGATTGTCAAAGTCCTACTCTAGCAGACACAGGTGAATTCAGTGCCCCTTGTTTCAGGCATTAAGAAGTAGAATGTAGGGATTTCAGGCAAGGCTTCATCAGCTATGACGCCTAGCTCAAACAATCAATCAGTCAATCAATATTTGCCAATTGCTTACCATATGCCAGAGACTGCTAGGGGTTCAAGTCTTCACCATGAGAAGAAGTTAATAACAAACCACCTACCTCCCAAAATGTAAAAAAATGCTTTGTAAATTATAAAATGTCATATAATGATAATAGCTAGTCTTTGTATAGACCTTTAAGGTTTGCAAGGCACTTTTACAAATGTTCCCTTATTTTATCCTCACAACAACCTTGGGAGGTAGGTATTATCATCATCATCATTCTCACTTTATAGATGAGAATACTGAGGCAGACAAAGGTTAAGTGACTTGCTCTGAGCTAATAAATATCTGAGGCCGCATTTGAACTCAGAATTTCTTGACTTCGTGCCCAGCACTTTATTCATAGCACCACCCAGCAAATTCTAAATAGTTATGGTCTGCACAATGTTGTACATATGTTATCTCATTCAATTACTACAATTACCCTGTGAGGTAGGTGCTTTTATGAATGTGAGTTACTATTAATAAAGCGAACTAAGGCAGATGAACTGTTCTCCTACACTGCTAATGCTACACCTCCCATAAAACAAAACCTGTGGTGATTTAAAAATCTCATCATCTTGGTACTTTTCCACATGCCACATGTATCCCCATAACTGATAGATTACAAGTAAAAGGGTGAACAAAAATATCTTTGGTTCTACCATCATTTTTTACTTTCCAAGGATAATTTCTAAATGAGAGGTGAACCTTAGGATAGAGAAGTTATATTGCTAAGAAGCTGGAGTGCTCTTTCTGAGGAAGTAAGGTTAGCATCTGGTGATACTTATTACAATCTCCAGGTGTGCCTGCCTGGGTGTTTTACTCAGAATACAAAATGCTACTACAAAAGAAATTTAATTAGAAAAGTGACCATCAACACAGCCACTATATAGGAATTTCAATCTCATGATAACATGAAAGATATTTTTTAATATTCTTTGGAATATTCTATGGAATTTGTTAAGAAAAGTTATAGAAAATTAGGACCTGACGTCATGTATGCAGAAGTTTCTTTTGAAAATGATTTTGTAGGCATTAAAGTGAGGCACTCCCCCAAATATCCTAGCATAAACTCTTTGATGTTTATGCTCCACACCTTTATAATTTTAGTGACTCCACACCTTTACAATTTTAGTAAAAAAATTAATGTGAGCATGTTGAAGCTAACACAAGAGGTAGCAATCATCCTGGAAGTAGAGTTGGGACTGACAGTCAGAAGGTCTCAGTTATATTAGTGTAACCACTTCTGCCATTGACTGATTAGGCAACCTTGGACAAATCAATCACATCACCTCTCTGAGACTTTTTTTTTCCATTTGCAAAAAAGAGGGAGTTGGAGTATCACGGTTCCTAAGGATGCTTAGTTGAACCTGTTCTATGATTAAAAAGGTCAATACGAAACATTGAGTGAGCGATGCAGAAATAATGCTCAGAAGTCAAATGGCATAAAACAAATATAAACATGATTTCTGGAGGAAAAGGAAATTGTTCAGGAAAAGGATATATTGGCCCTTAGATTCAGTAAGCAATTTCATGGAGACAAGCACGGTTGGGTCTAAAGGTCACTTAGTTACACATCCATCATTTTACTTTTTTCAAAACATGACAAATGACTGAAAAAGCATGTTGCCATCAGGGATTTCCCTCCCACTTTGCCCCACCCCCAAACAAACACAATTTCCAGATTATCTCCTAGGGTCTAGCAAGGACAGAACCCAGTGTCCTACACGATTTATCATTTGCAACTGTGGTTAGAGACACACCTAACCAGTAACTGATACTTAAAAAGGCAATCATCAATCACTTCCAGAGAAAAGGGAACTCACAAATCAAAGGGGAAGCAATTGAAGCCACAAGTTATTCAGCAAAATCTATGGCTGTCATGCAATCACAGGCAGTGAAGTCAATATGGAAACAGAAATAGCACATATGAATAGGGGCATAACAGTGAATACTCCGACAATACCTCTTGGGCCACTCCTCTAGCATCAGGGCTATCTAAATTAACCTGGCATATCAGGGCCAGAAGAGATCTGCTAATCTACCTGCTTGTCTTGGTGTGAACTGAGGACAAGTTTCTGTAGTATGATTTCCGTGTGAACTGCAGGCACAAAGCTGCAACAGTGTTGCAGAATATGTATCTGCGCGCACGTGTGTGCATGAGTGTGTGTGTGTGTGTGTGTGTGTGTCCTAGGTACCATATTCCACAAGGTTTGGGCTCCAAAAGGCTTGACCCTCCTTATGATTTCCCGGGAGAGTAGAGAGTGCCGTACGAAGGAGTCTGCTGATCTGTGTTCATCTGTGACTTGTAAAAGCAAGTAAAAAGGAACCTGGTCTGGTGAGGAAGTCTGGACGCACTTCAGCTGCCCAAGTGATGATTACTGCCCTACTTGAAATCTATTTCCAAACTGACAACTCTCCAAACTGCCAGGGACTGAATGGGAGTTTGTTTTTGGCAAGCACAAGGGAACTCTGTCCGTCTGAACGTGAGCCGGTCCTTGCAAATGACCAGAAAAGCAGAAGTGAGTAGAAGAAAAAAACACAGGTCTCACCAAGTTAGGAAACCTATGCTTTATTGTACAGTGCAATGAGTCTGGCTTTGGCGTTTGAGGACCTAAGTTCAAATCCTGCCATTGTTATCTACTCCGTGTACAACACTGAACAAATCCCTTACCTGTCTGGGACCCAGTTTCCTCAATAGCAAAATGGAATGGAAATGGACTGGATGGTCTCTAAGGACCTATCTACACCTAAATCTATGATCCCATATTTACCCCTATTATATTTCATCTTATTAAATTTATCTCATCAGTCTAACTCACTGTGATCTTTTTGAATCCTGGCACCCCCCAGCACAGTTTTGTGTCTTCAGCTTGGTGTGGAAGAACGAGTCTCCCTCTGAAGGGCTTCTCTCAGGGTAAGGGGTCAGCAGTTCCCAACTATCCAAGTTTCCCCAGTGAAATCAGCATGGTCAACCCCACAGCATGTACTCACAGGACTCAAAGAGAGAATAAGCTATCATTCATAGAGCATTTTAGGACTGCAAAGCACCCTTTCATACATCTCCTTGGATCCTGATGACCACCCTGTGAGGGTAAGTATGACTGTTTTCATTCTCTGTACCTACACTAATGGAAAGGACACAAATTCCTCACACACCCAGAGAAGAAAGGTTATTGCAATGACTGCAGGCTTCCCCCAACCTTTTTTGTGAGAAGGAAACACGTTACATTTCCCCAAATCCTTGAGATCATTTGTCAGGAGGATAGAAGAGGAGGAGTCCTATTGGTAAAGCCCTTGAATGGAGAGGGAAGGATCATCACTTCCCTGACCAGATGAAAATCTTGCCAACTGTGAAGTGGGCATGCCAGAAAATGGGCATGCTGGCAGCAACAGGGTAGGAACTTTCCAAAATCAGATTTTGAGATCCTGTAGTTAGAGATCCCTACACTACAGATCCTCACAGAGAACTAGCAGCAGGCTTTTGCAACAGAGATTTCCATTTATCTAGTGATGGAAATGACATTTCAAACACAGCCTTCTTTTTATAACTTTAAAAAAATCAACCAAGTGCACTCACTTTTTGGGATTTTTAGAACCTAATGTCCAATACTGAGCTAGGATACTTCTTTCACGAGATATTGTTTTCTTTGCCTGAAAAAATGTATGGTGGTCCACGCAGGATTTCCATAAGTTTTTGCAAGATCTATAATTTAGCATATTGAAGGCAATGATGTGCTCTCTGGCTTCATCCTGAGGGGGAAAACAATCTTGATTTAGTCTGTGCAAAAAAAAAAATAATAATATTGGTAAAACACATCAATTCCTATTGTAATTACTCCCAAATAGGTAAGAATTGATAACACTATGCACTGTACCAACAAGTAAAACAGACACCTCTAATTTCCTGGAGGGAAGGTCAGGATAAAAAAAAGCACTATTTCCGCACTTTTAAGTTGGTTTTGCTTAAATTACACGACAATACAGCCTCTATGACAAGTGACGATGATAAACCTTCATTAATCTGAAGACCACATTCTTTCCTCTTCTCCTTAGGACTTCCTCTACCCTACCAAAGAAACTTACTCCACCCTGGACTCCTGACAATGGAAGTGCCCTTTGCCCCTACAGCCTCTCTCTCTGATTTGCTAGTTCCTCTCAGAACCTCCATTTTAAGTAGGAGGCCCAGACCAACTATGTCTTCATTGTTCTCCAGGCTGTACTCCTGACTCATCTCCACAGGACTTTCTCTACCCTGCCCCTAGCTCAGCCATGGCCATCTTCCCACCCCCACACGGCTTCCTTTTATGTGTTTTGTCTCGTTAGAATGTAAGCTCCGTGAAGGTATGGGCTGTCTTTTTCTCTAGTTTTTTTTTTTTTAATTCTCAACACTTACCACAGTGCCTGACGCAACTTTGCCATGTAGGCTTCACGTGTATGAGGTCTATAAGTGGAAACTCAACTACCTTCTATGCAAGCAACCCAACTTCAGATTCCCAAATGATTAGATGATTGCAGGGAAAAAAAAAAAGGTTTGCTTAAGACTAATAGACCCTTAAGCTAGTGGATCCACTCAAAGAGAACGATAAATAATTTCTGTATTGTGGGAGTTCCACGTGGATTGGCATGTTTGTATATGTGCGTAATAAAGGAAACAAATGGTATACGTATAATAAATGAAACAAATATTTATACAGAAAAAAGTCCTCATACATGTTTTCTATGTATATGAATGTTAAATTCTTTTTTTTAACCAAAAGGAAAAAGGAATAACATTATCTTTATTTTGCTCATGTCAGAACCTGTTCTGTGGCTTATTTATCGAAGTAAAGAGATCTAAGAAACATTAGTAGAATTGAAACCAATGATGTAATGAGAAATGCTAATTGGGAGAAAAGAACAGTGTTCCTATGATAATAGGAAGGCTGGGGAAGGTTGGGTAAGAGGACAGGACTGGTAGTGTTATCACTGTGCTTATTAAGTACCTACCATGTGCCAGGTACTGAGTTAAAGACTGGGGATATGAAAAACAAGTCTGTTGTCAAGGGGACAGGCTTGTTTAATGGGGAGACAATATGAGAGCAACTATGTATAAACAAGATATGCTGCTGTTTAGTTGTTTTTCAGCGGTATCTGGTTCTTTGTGACCTCTTCTGGGGTTTTCTTGGCAAAGATACTGGAGTAGTTTGCCATTTCCTTCTCTAGCTCATCCTACAGATTAGGAAACTGACGCAGACAGAGTTAAGTGACTTACCTAGGTCACACCAGTAGTGCCTGAGGCTGGATTGAACTCAGGTCTTCCTAACTCTCTAGGCCCAGCACTCTACTCACTGCACCACCTGGCTGCCCCACAAACAAGATACATACAAGATAAATTGGGGGTAGTTTCAGAAAGAAGATGCCATTAAATAGGCCTGGGAAAGGTTTCATGCAGAAGACGAGACTTAAGTTGGTACATGAAGGAAGCCCAGGAAGCTGGGAGGCAGAGATGAGGAGAGAGGGAGGGAGTGAGAGGAGAAGGAGGGGAGAGAGGGCAGGGGAGGAGTGCCAGGCATAGGGGTCTCCATTAATCCACAAATGCTCAGGATGACAGGAGGTCAAAGCTGTAAGGAAGCTCGGGGATCCTTCAGATCAAGCCTTTCCTCTTAAAGTCCAAAGTGAGGCCCAGAAAGAATCAGGGACTTTATCGATCCTTGGTTTGAGGTACAATCTTGTCGAGGCGACCTCTAACTTAATAGTGCCTGAATAACTAACACTGAAAGACATATAATAAGCTAAAGACACACGATAAGCACAATAAACTTGGATCGACTTACATGCTTGTGGTGTTGCTGTATAAAAAACTTTTTTCTTTTGAAGGAGATTTTTAGGATGTTCATCCTATAAAGAAAAGACAGTATCGCTCATCAATGTAAGTAAAATCACAAGCTTCATGACACAAACACTTCGCAAATTAAATGAAATACTCTCCATTTCCCAAAGAGATTTTACATGAGCAATGGTAGAGGCAGTAACATCTTAGCCAACAGTAAGAAAAGGCTGAATAAAGGTAGACAGTAGAGCTGGCCCATTAAGTTTTAATGAAAAAATAAACGTCAAATTACCAGCAGTGAGCATTAGATAAAACGCTCTTCTCCATGAAATCCCTATCTTTTGATCACTCCCATTTATTGAGGGCTGGAAGGTTTAGAGAACACTTTAGTACCAGAAATCTTAGGAGGTGAGTATAAGCTTCAGTCTATCCACTTTTCAAATGAGGAAACTGAGGCTCAGAGAAAGGATAATTGATTTGCCCAGGAGACAAAAAAATACTAAGTATTAGAGGTGGGATTCAAATTTAGGTAACCTAACTCTATGACCAAAGCTTTCCATTACACCATGGCTTGGCAGTACAACAGATAGAGCGTTGGACTTGGAATCACAAGACCTGAATTTAAATCCAGCCTTAGACACTTACTAGCTGTGTGACCCAGGGCAAGTCATTTAACCTCTGCCTCAGTTTCCTCAACTGAAAAGCGGGGATACCAGCACCTACCTCCCAGAACTGTTGTGAGGATCAAATGAGATAATGATACAAGAGTTTTGCAAACTTTAAAATACCTTATAAATGCTAGCTATTATTATAATCAAAATTCTTTAATTCAAAAAATATTTATTAATCACCTAGTCTATGAACTATACAAGGGGAAACCAAAAAGAGAAACCACATAGATCCGAACCTCCAGAACCTTATTCTGGAGAGGGGTTACAAACGTGGACATGGATAAGTAAAGAGAAAACAATGACAGTCTGGGAGCTTTGGAAAGCTTCCCAAAGAAAGTAGCACCGGAGTTCGGTTTGATATGTGGATGAAGATTCTGAGAGGCAGAAAGGAGAAGACTGCGCACACCAGGCATAGGAGATGTCAGTCGTGAATGTATGGATTACGAATGCTAAATTCAAACAAAAGCTAAGGAGCCTGCTTTGTCTGTAACAGAAAGTGCATGAAGGTGAGTAATAGGAAATAAAATCTAGAAAGGTACGTGTTAGGTAGGGAAGGGCTTTAATGCCAAGTAGAAGCATTTCTATTTTATCATGAGACAATCAGAAGCTATATAAGATTTATAAGAAGGGGAAGGAGAGTTAGAAAAATTACTTTTGGGGGCAGCTAGGTAGCACAGTGGATAAAGCACCGGCCCTGGAGTTAGGAAGACCCTAGTTCAAATTCGGCCTCCAACACTTGACACTTACTAGCTGTGTGATCCCGGGCAAGTCACCTAACCCCACTGCCTAGCCAAAAAAAAAACCAAACCAAACCAAAACAAAACAAAACAAAAAAAACAGAAAAAAAGGAAATTTCTTTAAAAAAAAAAAGAAAAAAATTACTTTTGGTAGTTATGGAGAAGATGAATTAGAGAAGACCAATTAAAAGGCTATTATGAAAGGTACACTAACACACTGTTGGTGGAGTAGTGGACTGGTCCAGCCATTCTGGGGAACAATTTGGAACTATGACTGAAGGGCCATAACACTGTACAATTTTTGACCCAGCAATAACCATTACTATGTCTATATCTCGAAGAGATCAAAGGAAAAGGACTTATATGTAAGGGAATATTTATAGCAGCTCTTTTTACAGCGGCAAAGAACTGAAAATTGAGGGGATATTGATCAATTGGGGAATGGCCAGACAAGTTGTGGTATATGACTGTGCTGAAATACTGTTATGCCAGAAGAAATGACAAACAAGACAATTTCAGAAAAACCAGGGAAGACTTATAGGAACGAATGCAAAGTGAAGTGAGAAGCACTAGATCACTGTGCACAGAAACAACAATGCTGTAATGATGATCAACTGTGAAAGCCTTGCCTACTCTGATCAAGACAATGACCCAAGACAATCCCAAAGGACTCATGATGAAAAAATGCTATCCACCTCCAGAGAACTGATGAACTCCGAATGCAAAATAAAGTACAATTTTTTTTACTCATTTTATATTTTTTTTGCTATTTTTTTTGCAACATGGCTAATACGGAAATCTTTTGCATGATTTCTCATGTACAATTGATATCATATTGCTTGCCTTCTCAGTGGGTAGGGGAGGGGGTGAAAGAGAGGGAGAGAATTTGGAACTCAAAATTTAAAAAGAATGTCAAAAATAAATAATATTCTTAAAAGTTTTTTTTTTTTAAAAAAAGGCTGTCATAATAATCTAAGTGAGAGGTAATGAGGGTTTGACCTAGGACAGTGGCAATCCAAGTAGAAATAAGGGGACAGGTGTGAGGGGTGTTACAGAGATAGAAATGACAAAGTGAAGAGGTCAGGATGATGCTGAGGTTGAAGACCTCAGTGACACAAAAGTTGGTGATGCCTTCAACAGAAATAGGGAAGTTTGTAGGAGGATCCAGGTTAGAAGGGAAGATCCTGAATTTCATTTTGAAAGTGCTGAGTTTAGAATATTGATAGGTCATCCAGTTGATATCCAGAAGGCAACTGACAGTGCAGGACTGGAGTTTACCAGTTTTCTTTTGGACAGCACCATCTGGACATCCCTTAGGCATGTCTAATTCAAGATGCCAAAAATTCCTACTCAACCCACCCCTCCATCAAACTTTACTATTTCTCACAATGGCACTACTATCCTTCCTGGCACTGAAGCTTGGTTGGTGTCATCTTTCACACTCTACTCTCCTTCAATCAACCCCATCCCCCCCATTCAATTTGTTGACACATCTCATCAATTTTACATCCACACTTGTCCCTTTTCTTCACTTTCTGGGCCCTCATTGCCTCTCACTTGGACTATATCCACTCCTAATTGGACCCCTGGCTTTTACTTTCCCCTCTTTATAACATATGCCAAAATAATCTAAGTCCCATAGTATTATTCCCTTGCTAAAGGACTTTCAGTCATTCTCTACGGCCTCTAGGATAAAAATACAAATCTCCTAGTTTGGCATTTAAAACCGTTCACAATCTGTCTGCAGGCTTACTGACCCTCTCCAGGCTTATTTATCATCACTCCGTTTCATGACCTCTATGTTTTGGACAGACTATCCTATTTACTGTTTCTCAAACTCTGGTCTTCATGGCCTTTGCCCTGATGATAGAATGCACTTTCTTTTCACTTCTGCTGTTTAGAATTCCTGGTTTCCCTCAACACTCAGTTCCTCCTACAGGAAACCTTCCTTGATCCCTTCCAGCTGTCTCTAGTGCTTTCTCCCTTCTTAAATGATCATCTATTTTCTTGTTTGTGTAAGTGTTGTTTCCCTCCAATAAAAAAAAAACTCCCTGGAAGCAGAGACTATTTTTTTGTTGTGTTTCCTGGGCACCTAGCAGTCAATGCTTTGTGAAAATGAAATGCTTCACAGAGCCTTGTTGAATTGGACAGGAAAATCCTTAAGGCCGTTTAGCCAAATATAAGTAATCAATAAAAACTTCTGGTTATTTGATCTGGCAAAAGTTTGGCCTGGTAATGAGGCTGTAATCTACAATAAGATATTTCTTTACTTTTTTAGGAAGTACAATTTTAATTAAGAGATAGCAATGCTTTAGTTCAGCACACACTTCGAAGCACAATTCAGAAAATAATTAGAAGTAAATTCATTTTACCAAGGATAGAAACTTGTGCAGATATGTTTGCGGTAAACGGCAATGCCAGCTGCAGCAACTCCAATCGTCAGATCTAAATTATGTAGATCCTACAAAAGGAATATAGTATATTAGCAAAAAGCAGTCCTAGTCAAGCTTAGGAAAGCCTTTCATTTGAAATATTCCATATATTTACAAATAGTAACCTATACATTAACAGTGGAGAAAAAGTCATTACTGAAAAACAGCAAGGCTTAAAGGAAAAAGTCAAAATATCCCTAGTTCTACACTGTCTCCTTTAAATTCTACTGACACATTCCAGAGCTGAGAGGAATCAGGGGGTCCATTCTTTCTGAACATTCTCATACAGAATCCCAACAGGTTTCAGATGATTTAGAGCTATAGAGCCCTAATAATTTAAACATTTTGAAGGCAGGGACTCTTTATATCATCTTTGACTACACTGCGCCTTGCTTTAAAAATATTTTCTAATCTTTTAGTCCAACTTTATTAACTGACATATGGGGAAACCGAATTCCAAAGAGATGAACTATTCTTCCTGAGGTCACATACTTAGTAAATAGCAGAGACTTAATTCTAAATCAGGTCTTCGGTCTCAAATTCAGTATACCAAATTGTAGTGATGATTCCTATGTTATTTTTGTTAATATTAATATTTTTAAATTCCAACACTTAATCTTAAAAATCATACAATTACACATTCAATTATACTTTCACGGCAAATTAAATTAGATTCTATTAGAAAAAATATTAAACACCTATGTATAAAACATCATGTCAGGTAATGAAGATTCAGAGAAAAGAACAGTTTCTGCCATTAAAGTTTGCTTTCTGTGGGAGATATAATATACAACAGATAAGTAAAGGCAAAGCTTACAGAAAGCAACATGAAATAATGTAAAGATGGTGGAACACGATCAACTTTAGTTGATAATGAAAAGCATCATGTATTAGGTGGCCCCTGAGTTGTGTTACAAAGGAAGTTATGGGGGGCAGCTAGGCAGCGCAGCGGATACAGCACCAGCCCTGGAGTCAGGAGGACCTAAGTTCAAATCCAGCCTCAGACACTTGACAATTACCAGCTGTGTGACCCTGGAGAAGTCACTTAACCCCATTGCCTAACCAAAAATAAATAAATAATTAAGGGAAGTTATGGATTACAAGAAGTCAGGTCAAGAAAGGAGTACAATGGTATAATCCACCTATGCAAAGGGTTGGAAGCAAGAGACAGAATGTGATGGAAAAGTGAATGGGTTGGTCTGACGAGAATAGAGAGTGCATAAAGGGGAGTACTATCAAATAAGACAGAAAAGGTAGGAAGAAACTATATTGTGAAGCACATTAAATGCCAGACTGACAACCTCTGTTTCATTCTAGAAACAACAGTAAGCTACTGATGATTACTGAGTAGGACAGTGACAAAGATTTTGTTTTAGGAATATCAATTTGGTAGCTACTTAGAAGATGGATTGGAGAAAAAAATCCAGACTTTTGCCCATTATTAAAAATGTTTGTGATAGCGTGGGAAGACCCATATGAACTGGTACACTGAAAGTAGCAGAACCAGAAAACCAAGGTATACAATGATTATAACAGTGTAAAAAGAAAGACCAAAAAACCAGAATGCTGTGCAATTACAGTGACAAAGTTTAGTCCCACAAAAGAGTTGGAAAAATACATCTCCATCCCTTCTTTTGCTGAGGTGGAAGGCTACAGGTGTACAATACTGTATATTCTGTCACACATAGTTGAGGTGCTGGTTGATTTTTGCTGATGCTTTCTATCTTTAAAAAAAAAAACTTTGTTAAAAAGTATGGTTTGATGAATGGGAGAGGAGGAAGACATACAGTTTAAAAAGATGTTGATGTAAAAACAAAATATCAATAAAAGAAAGAATAAAAAACAAAAACTTCTAATTTTAATACTACCATGCTTACAGGTAAAAAAAGGACACCTTAGCAATAATCCTGTTTCCTCTTAATTCCCTACCAAAACCCAGAATTGAAAAAATATTTTATCACAGAATTTTAGAGCTAGAAGAAACTCCAGAAATCATTTAGTTCAACCCTTTCATATTAGACGCAACTAGGGGCAAAAATGTTAAGAGGGGAATTTGGCTGAGTGAAATCTGGAATACATAACATTTTTAAAAGTATGGATTGTTAATGTTTTAGACATATCTAATACTGTAAATATTGAAAACCCAATAATCTTAAAGTAGAAGGAGAAAAACTTTTGTTCTATCAAGGTTAACCAACTCATTGCAAGAGAGGAAAAACCCTATTATTTACAAGGAAGATACAAATTAACTTGGTTTAGTTTTGAATTAGTTTTGTTTTGTTTTGATGGAGAAGAAAAAAGTAGGAGAGCTGGATGAGAAAGCAAGCCACAGAAACGGACTGGCAAAAACAGAGCAAGAGATGCAGATGGAGCGGCCATGCAGACATTCATGGCACCACTTCACCATCTTGTGGCCTTTAAGGATATTGCTACCAAGGACATTTAAATGAAAAGACCCCTGGGTTTGAAGCCTATGGGATTCATTATGCTCAAGAATCTGTTTTGAAGGGAACTGTGCATTTTTGTGTATTTTTATATATAACAACAGTAAGTCAAGAGAATAGAAAACAATGCAATAGTCGTTACCCTCAGAACTTATACTTTATGAGTATGGAGTATATATATAAATATGTATAGAATGAATATATAAAGAATAATACAAGGTGGCATGGTAGGTAGAGTGCCAGGAAGACTCTTCTTTCTAAGTCAAATCTGGCCTCAGACACTTACTAGCTGTGTGACCCTGGTCAAGTCATTTAATCCTGTTTGCCTTAGTTTCTTCATCTGTAAAATGAGACGGAGAAGGAAATGGCAAACCACTGCAAGTATCTGTGCTCAGGAAACCCCAAATGGCTCACGAAGAGTCAGATACGACTGAAATGACTAAATCACAACAAATTAAATATAAAATGGTTAAGTTAAGATGGCACTCGAATTTGAAGGCTTCATGTAGGAAGCAGTGCTTGGGCTGCATTTTGAAGGAACAGAGGGATTTTATGAGGCACGGGGTGAGAGAAAAGGGATGGCCAGTGCAAAGGCACACAAAGGAAGATGACAAGCCGCGTGTAACAGAGAGAAGCAGAGGAGAGGCAGTGATGTCCAACAAGACTGGAAAAACAGGCTGAGGCCACGTAGAGGACTTCAAAACCAAACTGAAGGATTTATGTTTTATTGTAGAAGCAACAAGAAGTTGCTCTAGTTTATTGAGTAGAGGAACAACATAATAAGAGTTGTATTTAAGGAAAATCACTTTAGTACCTTGAAGAGGATGGACCAGAAACAACAACATAACAGCAGTCACCACCCAAAAAAACTGAAGCCAAGAAGCCCCTTAGGAAGTCATCGCAATAATTCAGGTGAGATGATAAGGACTTGAACTAAGGTGGTGATGGCTATCTATGTGATGAGAAGAGGGCAGAGAAGGGAGCTATGGTGGAGGCAGAAACAGCAATAGCCAGGTGTGGAAGGGGGTGCGTCTCAGGACATAAGATAATGAGAATGGCCTTGGATGCCATGAATTTGCTAGAACAGCTAGGACTGGAGATCGGGAGATTAGCTTTATCGATCTGGGAGTCATTTGTATAATGGAAACCCATGGAAACTGATGAGATGACCAAATAAGAGGGAACAGAGAGAAAAGATAAGAGGGTCAAGGACAGAGTCTTCGGGCACACTCAGTTAGTGGGTGTGAGATACGGATAATGACCCAACTAAGGAGACTGACAGGCGGTTACAGAGGGAGGAGAAGGTCCAGGAGAAGAGTATCCAGGGGTGCTCAACAGTGTCAAACGAGACATAATGGTCAAGAAGAATAAGGACTGAAAAAAGACCATCAGATCTGACAATTAAGAGAGCAACTTCAGAGAGTTCAATTTCAGTAGAACAATGAAGTTGCAAGAGTGTGAAGATGGGGGTCTGGAAAAGGGAGGGAATAAGTATTTATAAAGCACCTACTATGCTAGGCACTGTGCTAAGTGCTTTTACAAATATCTCATTTGTTCTTTGGAACAACCCTTGGAGGTAGGTGCTATTATTACCTCCATTGTACAGCTGAGGAAAACTGAAAGCAAATAGAAGTTAAATGACTTGCTTAAGGTCACACAGCTACTAAGTATCTGAGATTAGATTTGAACTCAGGTCTTCCTGACCCTAGGTCCAATACTCTATCCACTGTGCCACCAGCTACCTCTGGCAAAGTTTTGAACAGTTTGAGAGGACATTCAATACTCCAGTTTGGGTAATGCATAGGGTACTTTACAGGGCAGTATCACAGGGTCATAGATTTAGGGACCTTAGAGATCATCTAATCAAACTCTCATTTTACAGATGAAGAAACTGAGGCCTAGAATACTTGACTCCCCAAGGTCACATAGCTCATACTAGGCCTAGGTAAGATAAGAAGAAAAACCACTGATTAGGAAAACTTTCTGATAAGAGTCTGATATCCAAAGATATAGAAGAGGTTAATAAAAATATATATGACCCAATGGGTGAATGTCAAAGTATATTAACAAATAGATCCCCAAATTTCAAACTATTAAAATTATCATGTGAAAGACAGATCCAAATGACTAATAATAAGAGAACGGCAAATTAAAACAACTGAATAATTTACTTCACCATAAGAAACAACAAATATGAAGAATTCAGAGGAACATGGGAAAAATTATATAATGGAGTCAAGCTAAACTAATCAGAACAATAATGCACACAATATAAATGGGAAGAGTAATAAATTGGTAATGAATAATGCACAATTAAAATAAAACACTTGGCCCTAGAGAATAGCTGAGAAAATCTACTTCCCCCCTTTGGTACAAAGGTTGGGGAATGTAGATGTAGACTACTACATATATACTGGCAGCATGGAAGGCAGCTAGCTAGGTGGGTAGTGCATGGAGTGGTAGAGTCAGGAAGACCCGAGATCAAATCCTGCCTCACACACTTATCTGTGTGACCTCAAACAAGTCACTTAACATCTCTCAGTCTGTTTCCACACGTGTAAAATGGGATAATCATAGCAGCTACCTTCAGGGTTGCTGTGAGGATCAAATGAAATAGCAAATGTAAGGTGCTACAAATGCTAGCTATATATATATATATATATATATATATATATATATATATATATATATATATATATACGTGTGTGTGTATATGTGTATGTGTGCATATATATATATATATATCTAACTATAGCTATTATAATATTATACCTAGGACTTATGTATTGACAATATTATGTAATAAAAATATTCAGACACAATGAGTTGGCTGGTTTTGCTGAACTGTTTTTTCTTTTTCTTTTCCTTTTTAAATCTAGAAGGCAATTTAGGTAGGGGAGAAGCAGGTAGGGATGTAACTTAAATGAATGTGACATAAAAACCAAAGGCATCAACTTATAAAAAATTATGAAAGAACCATCAAAAGGAGCTCAGTATCACATATATAAAAATGTGAATTGTATTTGGTAGGCATCTCTCCAACATTTACTTGGACAATTTTCAATAACCCCTTTAAATTCATTCAGCAACCTGGAGATGCATTTTATATATAATTCATCCTGGAAAACTCAATGGAAAGCAATTTTACTTCCAATTGGACATTCCATGGGAGCTCTAGATCATAGTTCCTTTATGGACAAAGATGTCAGTTGATAATGCATATCCTTAAATGTTTCAGAGACAGGTTGTTAGAACGCTGGCCCTGAAGTCAGGGTTTAAAACGTCAGTTCAAATCCTATCTCAGAACCTTACTGGCTGAATGAAACTGGGCAAGTCACCTAACTTCTCACCTTATTATTTTTTCCCTCATCTATAAAATGGAGATAATAACATCAGCAACCTCAAAGACTTGATCAGACAAGATAAAAAATGTAAAGTACTTTGCCAACTTTCTATGTAAATGATAGCTATTATTATTTTTAAAAGTAAAGCAATCTATTCCAAAGAGATGAAAGAAAAAGGAAAAGGACCTATACGTACAAAAATATTTATAGCAGCTCTTTTGGTGGTTGCAAAGAATTGAACGTTGAGGGGATGGCCATCAACTGGGGAATGGCTGAACAGGTTGTGGTATATGATTGTGATGGAAGACTATTGTGCTATAAGAAATGATGAATGAGATGCTTTCAGAAAAACCTGGTAAGACTTATATGAACCAATGAAAATTGGAGTGAGCAGAACCAGGGAAATATTATACACAGTAATAGCAATACTGTACAATGATCATCTGTGAATGACTGTTATTCTCAGCAACACAATGATGCAAGACAATTCTGAAGGACCTATGATGAAAAATGGTGTCCGACTCCAGAGTATTCCTGGGAGTACAGGAACTGATGGAATCTGAAAGCACGTTGAAGTATACTTTTTTTTTTACTTGCTTTATTAATTCTTGGTTTTTTGGTCTGCTTTTTCTTTTGCAACATGACTAATATGGAAATGTTTTGCATGGCTGCACATGTATAATGTATATCAAACCATTTGCCTTTTTAAGAAGGTGGAAAAGGAGGAAGGGAGGGAGAGAATTTGGAACTCAAAATTTTAAAAAACAAATATTAAAAACTTTTGTTTACATGTAATTGAGACAAAATTACATTAGAAAAAGATAAAGCAATCTTTTTTATGTCAGAGGCCATAGAATGTTAGGGGTTTTAACTAATTACTTGAGGAAGTACATGAGAAGATTAAAATCTCTTCTCTAAGGAAATTATTTGGTACACCTACTGCTCATACTGATGCTGCCCTGGACTGGCATTTTGTTGAACAAATCTACAAGATCAGCTGTTAAACTTTCACAAAAGGACAACAGTCTTCTTAGGTCTAGGACAGGGATGGGGAACCTGTGACCTCAAGGCCACTTGTGGCCCCTCCACGTCCCCAAGTGTGGCCCTTGGACTGAATCCACACTTCATAAAATAAATCCCTTAATAAAAGAATTTGTTCTATAAATCTCCGACTCAGTCAAAAGGCCACACCCAAGGACCTAGAAGGTCACACGTGGCCTCAAGACCCTAAGTTCTCACCCTCGGCTCTAGTATCTCCCTTGAATGTCTATATTATCTAGGAAGCTACGAGTTCAGTTATGGATTGATAGGGCTCAAATACCCAGATCGACGATCTGCCCAATACAGTTTATTTGTTTTTTTTTTAAAATAGTATTAGTATTTTATTTTTTTCCAATTACATGTAAAGATAGTTTTTAACATTCATTTTTGTAAAAATTTGAGCTCCAAATTTTCCTCCCTCCCCAAGAGAGCAATCTGATAAAGGTTATACAAGCACAATCATGTTAAACATATTTCCACATTAGTCATGTCATGAAAGAAGAATCAGAACAAAAGGGAAAAACCATGGGAAAGAAAAAACAAAAACAACCACAAAACAAAATAGTATGCTTCAATCTGTATCCAGACTCCATAGTTCTTTCTTTGGATGTGGATGTCATTTTCCATCATGAGACTTTTGGAGATGTCTTAGATCCCTGCATTGCTGTGAAGAGCTCAGTCTATCAAGTCAGTCATTGCACAATGTGGCTGTTACTGTGTACAAGGTTCTCCTGGTTCTCCTCATTTCACTCAGCATCAGTTCATATAGGTCTTTCCAGGTTTTTCTGAAGTCTGCCTGCTCAGCATTTATTATAGCACAATAGTATTCCATTACATTCATATACCACAACTCGTTCAGTCATTCCCCAACTGATGGGCATCCCCTCATTCCTTGCCACCATACGTAGAGCTGCTATAAATCCAATATATCATATCTGTACATACTTGTTTGCATGCTATCTCTCTCATTAGACTGTGAGCTCCTTGGGACCAGGGGCTCTATTTTACCTTTCTTTGTAACCCTAGTGGTTAGCACAGTACCTAATAAATATTTATCAACTGACTGACTGAAGGCTTTTGGTTTCTTCTAAGACAGGGTTTCTTATCTTTCTTGTGTCATGGGCTCCTATGAAATCTATCGACCCCTTCTTGGAATAATATTTGTAAATAACTGAAGGAAAGGCTCAATTTCAGTTAGAGGTTAGTAAAAATAAAGATGTAATTTTTTTTTCCTATCCAAATTCATGGATGCCCTGAAATCTATCCACAGAACACTGGAGGGCCCATGGTCTCGAGCTAAGGACTCCTACTCTAAGATAAAATACAAATTTCTCAATTTAGCACCGAAAGCCTTTCACAATCTGGATCTAACCCATCTTCGAAGACTGACTTCAAATTACTCCCCAAATTACTGGCCTATTTGCTGCTCCCCACACTCCATACTACATCTCCCCATACTCAATACTCCCATGAGCCTTTGCACAGGCTAAGCCACAAACGTGGAGTGCTCTCCATCCTCACCTCTGCCTCTTGGAATCCTGAACTCTCCTTTAAAGACTCAGCCCAAATGTCACTTCCTACACAAGGCCTTTCTTCACCTCCACCATCACCACCACCACCATCCCATTCAGCAGTTGTTAATAGTCTCTGTCCCACTTCCAAAATTTAATTGCATTTCCTTAGTATATATTTTGCATTTACTTATCTATATATTTATCTTTTCTTAGTAGAATGTAAGCTCTTTGAGGGCAGAGGCCATTTCACTTTTGTTTGTATATCTGGAGTATCTACCTAGCATAGTGCCTTGCACATTGTTGTTGTTCAGTTGTGTCCAACTCTATGTGATCCCTTTTGGGGGTTTCTTGGCAAAGCTATTAGAGTGGTTTGCCACTTCCTTCTCCAACTCATTTTACAGATGAGGAAACTGAGGTAAATAGGGTTAAGTGACTTGCCCAGGGTCCTACAGCTTTTACGTGTCCATGGCCAGATTTGAATTCCGGAAGATGAGCCTTTTTGACTCCAGGCCCGGCACTCTATCCATTGTGCCACCTAGCTTGGCACACAGAAGATGTCTGATCAGTACTTGTTGAGTTTAACTGAACTGTTATCTGAGAGACATAGCTTCAAAGGCTATTCATTTTACAAGACTCTTAAAGCTGTATCCCTCTATTAAGTTAGGTCATCAGGCAAGGTACGTGGGCAGTATCTTAACTCCCTTCCTGTCTCCTTCCTCTGCCATGTGCACAAGTATTTAGGTACACACAATTATGGACTAAGCTTTTGTATAGAATAGATACAAAAACGTCCATTTGAACAACATGACCACGTTTTTATCTCTTTTGTTAAAAAGCAGTTGAAGGACTTGTCTGATATGTCCCTCGAAATCCCTGGTACGAGGACCCAATCAATAAATTATAACTTAAATCTGGTTCCAGTAAAAAGGTGATCTCTGCAGGCTAATCTGTGCTCTCTTTTGTCAGACAACGAGCCCAATCTTTTCTGATTCATTCTTTGTCAGCTCCAAAACTTAAGGCCGGATTTGGTGTTGAGCTAATTACTACCGTCCAAGTTTCTGGTAGCTTTTGCTTCCCATGCGCCTCTGAGACAGGTCTTTGTTCTGTTTGTAGCCTTCATTATTCTCTGCTACACTATTTTTAATTATGCAAGTTGTCTCAAAACCTTATGGAAGCAGACTGGCTATAAATAAATTAAATTACTATAATCAATTCCAGGGTTCTAGCTATAAAGAAATTACATAAAGGACACTAATGTTTGGTGTTGTTTTTCCCTCAAAGGAAACAGCAGCTTTTATGTCTCCTCCAGACAGCTGCCTTTGTGTAGCTGTACTGTTCACACAGTAACATTTTTATATCTTCAGTACCCAGAAGACTATTAAAATGAGTAGAATGTGAAAATTATAATTTTCAAATGCTGCCTCTTTTGAAAAAAAAAATTTTTTTTGTTCTGTCAGCTACTTAGTTTTGAGGTGTTTCTGGTTTGGTTTTGATTAGATGCATTGTTTATTTGCCAATCAAATTTCTGGCAACCACATCTCTCTAAAGTACAACCTTAAACTTGGAGTAAGAAAAAAAAGGGGCTGTGGCTGGTGAAGGAAAGCATCATATGGATTCTGGCCATCCTTAGTCACAGGCCCTCATCCAGAGGGAGAATGTAAGCTCCTAAATGGCAAGGATATCTTTCATTTTATCTCTGTATTTCCTAACACACTGCACAAGTATCCTTGATATAACTTAATTATCTTCTCACTGGATGGGAAGGGGTATAAAGGAAACTCAATGATAAACTACAGTAATAGCCAACACTTATATATTGCTTACTTTGTGCCAGGCATTGTGATAAATGCTTCAAAATTATTATCTTATTTGATCCTCACAACAATCCTGGGAGGGAGATGCTATTAGTCCCATTTTACAGATGAGGAAACTGAGGCAGACAATGATTAAGTCAGGGTTAACACAGCTAGTAAGTGTCTGAGGTTGGATTTGAACTCAGGTCTTCCTGACTCCAGGTCAAGTGCTATATCCACTGAGCTACCTTGATGCCCTGGAGAAGACCGATTAGAAACAGGAAAGCTGTCAGGGTCCCTTGTCCCATCCAAAAAGAGAAGGCTGGTGGGCTTAAATGTTCAGATTTATCACTAGGTTCGTTTAGGTGCCCCTGACAGAGTGACTCTCATTAGAAACTGAGGAAAGGCTGAGTCGATCAATAGGGCTATAAAAATAGTAGAAGCTCCCAAGTCCTCATTTGAGTAACAGCTTCTATGAACCTCTCTGGGACATTTCTATCCCTATAATCACAAAATTCTAGGTTTGACATAATCTAGTCCAGCCTCTCCATTTTACAAATGAAGAAAATCAGGCCCAGAAAAGAGAAGTGATTTTCTCAAAGTCACAGAACTCACAAATAAAGGGTGAAACCTCGAATCCAAGGTCTTCTCATTCCAAGTTCAGTGCTCTTACCAAGCTGCTGATCCAGGCTCCAAAGACTTTGCTAAGTATTAAGCCTTTGGCCTCAGTCTTTGTCTTCTGAACTCCTCAGATTCAATCCACTACTCAAACATGGCTATCTTTTTTTTTTACTGCTCTGCTCCTTGGCCTCTCAGTAATAATCCAACCAAGCTATTCTCTTTCTGCTTAAATTATCTTGACTCAGAGCACTGACCTCCCACTTATAGAGCCCTCCCCAGGCATCATTAAGCTGATTAAGCCTGAACATAGCTCACCCCAACCCATTTGGGAAGAAGGGGTCAAGCTCAATTCAGCTCAACCAGCAAACAATGAAGAATATCACCCTGCAGGAACAATTCATGGACAATCTGGAAGAAAGCACTGTCCTACAAAAGCTGGTAGCTGGGGAAAATCCTAGGCAGCATACAGAGCTTTGAACTAGTAACAGCTCACCTTTATATAGTGCTTTAAGAGATACAAAACATTCTCCATAATATCATCTCATTTGATCCTCATACAACCCTGTGAGGGGGCAGCTATTATTATCTTTATCCTTTACAGATGAGGACAATGAAGTTCAGAGGTCAGGTGATTTGCCTAGGATTATACAGCCAGTAAAAGTATCCGAGACGGTGTTCAAATACAGCTCTTCTTTATTCCAAAACACCACCCCTATTCACTAAAAGCCCACCAGAGGGCCCAGTCCTCCACTTTACTAAAGGAAGTACGCTTACAGTTTTCAGTAGACTCCAATAAAAATTACTACCAAGCTTTCTGGCTTAGAATCAATATATAGATAAAAGACCCAAGGACTTTCCTCTGGAACAGACACATGTGTTGTTTTAATCAGTTTGCAGAAAAGTTAAGCCACCTAGAGCGGACGGTTTATTGGAGGTCATTGATGCTGTTTGTCCTTCCTATTCAAAGAGGACCAATGACATTGCGGTACTGGGGTCAAGCTACATGCATTCTAATGCGGCTGATCAGTCCAACATGAGCTCTGAAGGCTCTACCACAGGTCAGGCATAAATAGTCCATTTGAACATTTGGGATGGAAAAGTTTCTAGATCTGCACATCTCATGTTTCCTTGGTGCTCCTGTGATTCTGCTTTTGCTCACGGAGCACAGTGCCTTCTTTGACGTGGGCATGCCATACTGGGCGGTCCTGCGCCAATGTCTCCCTTGTCTCATAATTGATACTAACGTTCTTCAGAGAGAGCTTGAGAGTGTCCTTGCACCACTCCTTCTGACTTCCAAGGGAGAGTTTGACTTATTCAAGTTCTCTGTAAAAACAGTCTTTCAGTGAATGTACATTTGGCATTTGGGCTACATGGCCTTTTTCAAAGACTAACAGGATTTCCTCAGGAACTCAAGCACAAAGGGCTCTGATTAACCCCCAAGGCAAAAAGTATCCAGCTGGAAGATCCAGAAACTGCAACAGGGCTAGGGATTAATGCTGAGATATGCTATTGGGATCAGCGTCTTGGCTCAAATCTTAGACTGGAACCAGATGGTCTTGGTAAAACAATTCCAGGAGGAACTTAAATTTGAACTTCCAAAGTAAACTGACCTCAGGTGAGGTATAATTCTTTCTGCTGAAGCCAATTAATTGCTACATGAAGATCAAGAGACCCCACAACCACAGATCCCAGCACAACACCAAGCCTATAGAGATATGTCAATCAAACAGCGAACCTATGCTAACTTACATGTACACTATGGGATGCCAGCATGAGCGTTGTCTCCAAGCTCTCCTGCTTCTTACCGGTAATTATTGCTGTTAATCCATCGCTTAGAAAAGCAAACTGCTGTATAGGCCCTGAAATATCTGGATACAGGAGCTTCTGGAAATAAAATTGATGCATGTGACTCATAATGGACTGATCCTGAGTTCCCAAGATGCCAATAGGTTGAAATGTATTTGTGCTCAGAAGCCAGGGCCAAGCCGCTTCCTCACTTCACTATTAGATCACTATTTGGGGGCTGAGCAAAGAGGCCCTTCTAACTTGGGATCTAAAAGAGACAGGGTTTTGCAGTAGGTACAGATAGACGTGCAGTACTGGTCCACAACCAGGAGCTGTCTAAAGTACTGAATCTGTTGAAACAGTGGAACTGCTCTCCAGAAACTAAGATGAAATGAGACGACGTTTGTAAAAAGTGCTTAACACAACAGGTACTATTTAAATTCTTAAACCTTTCCGCAAGAACTTTCTGCCTGCAAATGTCTGTTTCACCGACAAACACATCAGCAGAACTGCAGTTCCACCCATCTGAAAGCACCCTGACACCTGTACCCAGAGACAACAAGAAACTGAGATACCACAGCTGGCTTTTTTTTTTTTGTTTTATTCCCTCCTCCCCAGGTTTTTTTTTTCTTTTCTCTTTAATTTACATTTTTTTTCTCCTGCCCCTCCAAAGGGGGCGGGGAGTTAAAAAAGAAAAACAAAACCTTTGGAACAAATATGCCTTGTCAGATAAACAAATTTCAAATAGTGACTATGTACAGAAATATACATCTCATTCTGTGTCTTTTTTCTATCACTTCTCAGTCAGGAGGGTTATCTTAACCAGCCTGTCCCCACCCCTAAGAGTGTCATATGTACCAAATTCACCTAATTCTTCTTTAGTCAAAATGTATATTCTCTCAAGGCAGCTAATCTTGGATAAGTATTCAGAACAAAACAATCTTATTAAACTACTTCACAAAAAATGATTAAATAGGCCCTTAACCCTCATAGCGTTATCTGCATTTCCTTAATTAGAAAAATATTTAATTCAAATGAACCTCTTTCTTGGTATAATTTCATATGGTTGCCAATTAAGAACAGAAAAAAAAATCAGGCAGTGGTTTCTAACCCCTAGAAGCTGTCTTGGAGTAAATATTAAGGTTTTTGTTTTCTTTGGGTAGCAGAAAAGACTAGCATGCTGCCCCCTTCCCCTTTGGTGCTTTTAAATGCATTGTCTGCAATATTTAAATTTTAACCAGTGTTTTAATATCTTAAGTCCTAGAATTAAATAATTTAAGACTTGGATGGGACTTCGTAGATCATCTACTCTAATCCCCTTTAATATATAATTAACTTATATATCTGTATATAATTTGGGGGCAGCTAGGTAGCACAGTGAATACAGTGGTAAGCCTGGAGTCAGGGAGACTCATCTTCCCTAGTTCAAATCTAGCCTCAGATACTTACTAGCTGTGTGACCCCAGGCAAGTCACTAAACTCTGTTTGCTTCAGTTTCTGCATCTACAAAAAGAGCTGTAGAAGGAAAAGGCAAATCACTCCAGTATCTTTGCCAAGAAAACCCCAAATGGAGGGGACATGAAGAGTCGGGCATGACTGAAAATGACTGAACGTGTGTAATTTATGTTTACGTTTATAATTTATGTAATGTAGAAATCATGCATATATGCATATGTGTGTGTGTGTGTGTATATATATATATATATATAAAATACACACACACACAGATGTGTGTGTGTGTGTGTGTGTATGTATGTATACACTTCCTTCCAATATGGCTTCTAGTGATTAGAAACCACTGTTTTCTTAGGTATCAAAATGTGTTATTTCTAAACCTAACTTCAGACTCCTTTATTCATACCTATTTATATTCGACTATAAAATATACGGCGGGTACTGCCAGGTCAGGGGGGATGTAACATTTCACTAATGAAGGAGTTAGCAAGTTGATTTAGTTTTCACTGAGGCCATTTGCTTACTGTCATTGAGACTTCCTCCTCCTCCTAACTTTACAGGGAGGTTTCATTCAACCCCCAAAAGTAGTTCAAGACCTCCACTACTTCTCAGTAAGGAGTGATATCTGGGATGAATGTTGGGAATTGGCAAGGACAGAAACTCATGCTTTTATGTGATTTATATATATCTATATTCTATACAACAAAAAAAGTCACTAAGTGACTATGGTGGTAGGCACTGGAAAAGATACAAACTGTTCCTCTGGTCTTTAAAGCCCTTCATCACCAGCCCCTACCCACCTTTCTAGTGTTCATCCACTTTACTCCTCTCTACCTTCCCTACGATCCAGTGACACCGGCCTCCCGGCTGCTCCGTGCACAAGGCACTCCATCTGTGCCTTTTCACTGGCTGTTTCCACATGACTGGAAGGCTCTCCTTCCCGTCTCTGCCTCCTGGCTTCCTTCAAGACTCAATTAAAATCCCATCTTCTGCAGGAAGTCTTTTTCTTATGCCCTTTAATACCAATGCTTTCCCTCTGAGATCATCCCTCACTGACCCTGTATGTATCTTGTTAGCACCTAATTGTTTGCCTATTGCCTCCCCCATTGGACTGTGAGCTCTTTTGAGGGCACAGACTGTCAGCCTTTTTTTTGGTATCCCCAATACTTAGCACTGAGCCTGGCCACACAGTTCAGACTTTTAACTGGTCCAACACTTTCATTTTAACAGATGAGGAACCAGTGACCCAGAAGAAAAGAAATAATTTGCCCAGAGTTACACAGCCACTAAGTGGCAAAGCCAAGACTCGAATCCACATTTCCTGATCCTAAGTGTAGTTTTCCTTCCACTGTACCATGCTGCTACGAAGATAAGATATGGTCCTTGCCCTCATGGTGTTAATAGCCTAAAAGTTGGGAAGGGAAGATATATACACAAATAACTACAATACATAATATTAGTAATATGTAAATTAAAAAGAAAATAACAAAACAGAATAATAATGGTGGTATTAATAGCTAACATTTCTATAGCTTGTATATAGTTGATTATGTGCCGGGCACTGAGCTAAGTGCTTTATCATTGTTATCTCATTTGATCTTTACAACAATCCTGGGAGATAGAGGCTATAATTATACCCATTTCACAGATGAGGAAACTGAGGCAAACAGAGGTGAAGTGACTTGCCTAACAACTAGTATCTGAGGCTGGATTTGAACTCAGCTCTTGACTCTAGGCCTGGTACTCTATGCATTGTACAAGCCCAGCTGTCCTAGAATAAAGTGCTAAACAAGCCTGGAGGGAGAAGGTCATTATTGATCAGAAATTAGGAAAGACTTCATGGAAGAAGTGGCATTTGAACTGGGCTTTGAAAGGCAGATTGGAATTAAAGAAAGGAGGAGGAGGAAAATGTCAACCATATGGAAGAATGTTGGAAAAGGCATGGAAAACACAGGGAATCTTCAGAGGATGAGGCAGCCAAGTTTTAGCTGGAGCAAGCAGTGACTGGGACAGGATAACAGGAGATAGAGCTAAAAAGAAAGGATGGTGTGAGGTTGAGGAGGACCTTGAACCTGCAAATCAAGCAAAGGAGACGAAAACTGTCTTGGCAGGCAACAGGAAAGCCACTTAAGCCAACCAAAAGGCATTTATTTATCTTATAAACACCTACCATGCACCAAGCACTGGGTTAGGTATAGCTGTTACAAAGACCAAAGTGATAAGAGTCCCCGTTACTGCAGTGTTCACAATCTCACCAAGAGACATTGTGTACATACAGAGATACATAGTAAATATATGCAAAACAGATATGAGAGGGGGAATGACTAGCAGCTAGGTAGATGAGAAAGGGCTTCATCTAAAATGGAACGCTTGAGCTAAAATTTGCAGAAAAACTAGGGATTCACAAAGGTGGAGGGGAGGGTAAGAAGGGAGTGTGCTGCAGGCTCGGGAGGTGGCTAGGGCAAAGTCACATATAATGAAGGTGAGCGCTATGAGAAAAGAAGGCAGCCAGTTTGGGTGGACCGTACTGTAAGTGAAGGGGAATAATGTGTATGGTAGACTGGGCCATGCTGTGAAGAGCTTCAAATGCTAAGCAGAAAAATTAATATTTAATTATTAATTAATATTTAATCCTAGAGGTAACAGGGAGCCACTGGAATTTATTGAGTAGGATTATAATAATAATACAGTCAGATCTGAGCTTCAGAAAAACTGCCTTGGTGACTGTGTGAAGGACAGACTACAGAGAGACCTATTAGGAGGCTAGAGCAAAAGTCCAGGTAATTAGATGGTGAGAGCCTGAGCCAGTGGAAACTATGTGAATGGAGAGATGGGGATTTGAAAAATGACAAGCTCTGATGACTGAATAGATTCTTGGGGTAAGTAATAGTGAGAAGATGAAGATTTCTAAGCAGCACATCTATAAATATGGAAGATAAGTCTGGCAGTACTTCAAAATATGGATGAGAGGGGGAAAAGAGCGGAGGAGGAAGTATCTCAATGGTGGCTGTAGGGAATAGAGAGAGGACATATGCAAGGTGGCTACAGGGGGCAGATATAAAATAAACACCAGCACTGGAAAGTGGGTTTTTTTAATTGCTCAAGACAGAACTCAAACCATAAATGTTAAATATTTTTAATTTGGCATATTTGAAGACCAAATATACCACTAACTGAAATCCTCAGAAAATAATTTATCACCAAGAACAGATAATTTCTGAAACATAAGGAGACGTGCCTAAGCCAAAAGTTCCTGTTTCATAAGACTCTGATCTCTGAATCATATTCAGGTTCTTAACAAAACACTTTGAAATAATCTTTTCTTACATGATGTTAACAGTTCAATTTGTCTAAAGGGGACATTTCAGAGAAACATGGGAGGACTTGCATGAACCAAAGCAGAGTTAAGTGAGTAGGACCATGAGAAAAATGTATACAGTCACAGCAATTATACAAAGACTCTGAAAGACTGAGGAACACTGCTCAACACAGTCAGTCATCAACCACAACTGCAGAGGACTCAAGATGGAACATGCTATCCATCTCCTGACAGAAAGGTGATGGACTCAAGAGTACAGATTGAGAACAAGTTTTTTTTTTTTTGGATATGATTAATGCCAGAATTTTTTTTGCTTGACTATAAATCTTTGAAAGAGGGGTTTGCTTTTCTTACTTTCTAATCTGGCAGTAGAGTGGGAGAGGAGAGATGGGGAGGGAGAGAATATAGAACTAAAAATAAAAAATTAATTTGAAAAATAGAGAGTGGAGGAAGTATTTGAAAAAGAAAGCACATATGCTGAAATCAAAAGAAAAAAATAGTCCTATCTGCTATCACTGCAAAGATGCTAAGAAGGTACTGTGCTGCTCTTGGTGAATTAAGAAGAAGGAGGCAGTTCAAAGGTATTACATGTCAGTATAATCTTTGCAGAAACATCTGAAGCTATTTCCTTTTTATAAAAGGTAGTTATCTACTCACTGGGCTTTAGCCTGAAAGCTGTAATGGTATAATCATCTCTAAATTACTTTCTAGGGAGAGCAACAGAAAAAGTTATTATGAAGATACATTTGGTACATCTAAGATCACTTGATACAAGGCCCTTTTTCAGAAAGAATAGAAATAGAAACAGTGGTTTCCATAATGCATTGTTCCAACATCATGAACAATGGCTCACTGTACATTGTGATACTTTTAGATGTATCAGGGTACAATTTTCTTTTATTATCTGCTTCCTGATTGGAATCTATTATCTTTGAATGCAATGGGCATTTCAAAGGCAGAAGGCCAAAGAACCAAAACAAAGAAAGTTGTCAACTTCAAGAAAAACGTAACTTGGAATCCCATTCTAATATTGAGAATATAAAAGATGTTCTGGAAGAGCCAGCAGGTAACATAACTCCAAAAAGTGAAAAATGACCTTGTAGGTTTGAGAAGAACCTATGAATAAGTTTGAAAACAAGAATGCACCTTTTAAGATTCTAAAAGTACTCCTAATATGCCTCCCACAAATGAAATCAAACCATATTTAAGGAATAAAACACAAAAAGCTTCTTCTTCAATGAGGCCAGGTGAAGAGGAGGAGATGGCCCAAGGAATGAGAACAAAGAGACAGAGTCAATTAATAACAAATGTTTATCTGCTGACTGACACAATCACACTGTCAGTGTGGAAAAATTTACTGTGTGATTTACCGGCAGGGACAGAAATTTTTAAAAATTAGGACCTGTTGGATCATGAAATCACCTGAGAAAAAATTACAGAGGACTTCCGGGAGCCAAGATGTTACAGTAAGCAGCAGATCACTGCCCCTCTCCCATTCTCATCCCCAAACACCCATAAAACAATGCCCCAGAACAGACCCTGGAATAGCAGAGCCAGCAGAAAGACAGGGTGGACCAGTCTTTTGATCCAGAAGACTTAGAGGATAGGCAAATAAGGTTTGTATCACTCAGGTAAAAGTGGAGCCCTGTCCAGGACAGGAAGCGTCCCAGCAAGCTGGCAGCAGGCTCCATCTCAACAATCAGTAGGAGATCCTGAGACCCAAAGAGGTGGAGCAGGCAAACGCCAACACCAGGACCCCCTGACATGCCTTAGCACCGCTAGGAGAACTGGCAGACTCCAGCCTGGAGAAACACTACATGCGCTGGCGCAGCCCCAAGCAGGCAGGCATCCCCCAGCAGCTGAACCTCCCTGGGCTTCAGTGCAGCTCTGGACGGGCAGGCATCCTCCAGCGGCAAACCTCCACACGATTCAGCAGAGCCCCAAGTGGGCAGGCGTCTTCCAGTAGCGAGATCTCGCCGTACTACAGCACAGCCATGGGGAAACACAGAAAACCCCACCTGGCCTCAGCCCATGCCCAGTAGGATCCCAGCTCTGCACCAGGGAAGCTGCCAGATGCCTACAGCCTCCAGTGGCTGGCAACTGAGGCCCCAGGGCACAAAGTTAGTGACCAGGCCCCAGAACCCCAGCAAAAGAAGCTTGGGACAGTGCTCCCTGTACTCCAGCAGAAGAACTCTACTTTAAAAGCCACAAAATAGGCAAACAAATGAGCAAAACGCAAAAAAGAACACTGACCATAGAGAATTATTATGTTGACAGGGAAGATTAAAACACAAACTCAGAAGCTGACAACATTGTCAATATACCCAAATCCAAAATTTCAAAGGGGACTATGAACTTGTCTCAAGTCCAAAAAGCCTTCTTGGAAGAGCTCAAAAAGGATTTTAAAAGTCAAATAAAAGAGGGAAAAGAAATATGAGGTATACAAGAGAGAGTCAACACCTTGGAAAAGGAAGGACAAAAACTGAACGTAGAACACAATTCTTTAAAAAAATACAATTGGCCAAATTGAAAAAAAAATCCACTGAAGAAAACAATTCCTTAAAAATGCAGAATTGGCCAAATGGAAAAGGAGGTACAGAAGCTAATTGAATAAAACAATTCATCAAAAACTGGAATTGGGCAAGTGGAAGCTAATGACTCTATGACACATCAAGAATCAGTCCAACAAAATCAAAAGAAAGAAAAAATAGAAGAAAATGTAAAATACCTCATTAGAAAAACAACTGACCTGGAAAACAGATCCAGGAGAGATAATTTAGGAATTACTGGTCTGAAACCATGATCAAAAAAAGGAGCCTAGATAGCATCTTTCTTCAAGAAATTATCAAGGAAAACTGCCCTGAGGTCCTAGAATCAGAGGGTAAAATAGTCACTGAAAGAATCACCTCCTGAAAGAGACCCCAAAGGGAAAATGCCAAGGAATATTGTAGCCAAATTCCAGAAGCATCAAGTCAAGAAGAAAACACTACAAGCAGCAAGAAAGAAACTATTTAAATATCATGGAACCACAGTCAGGATTACACAGGACTTCAGCAGCTTCTACATTAAAGGATCACAGGGCCTGAATTTATGATATTCCAGAAGGCAAAGAGCCTGGATTACAACCAAGAACCAACTATCCAGCAAACCTGAGTATAATCTTTCAGAGGAAAAGATGGATATTCAATGATACAGGGGATTTTCAATCATGCTTGATTTAAAAACAAAAAAACTAAAACTGAACAGAAAATTTGATCTTCAAATACAAGACTCAAGAGAAGCATAAAAAGGTAAACAGGAAAGAAAAAAAGATGTTATTCAATAAGGTTAAACTGTTTACATCCCTATAACGGAAGATGATACTTTTAACTCTTGAGAACTGTATCTTTACTATGACATTTAGAAGGGATATACATAGATAGAGGGTATGGGAATAAGTTGAATTTGATATGACAATAAAAATAATTAATTAAGGGGTTAAAAAAGGATTATACTGGGAGAAGAGGAAAGGGGGAGACAGAATAGGGTAACTTACATCACAGGAAGAGGCACAGACCTATTACAGTAAAGGGAAAGAAGGGAGGGGAGCAAACATTGTTTGAACTTTGTTCTCATCAGATTTGGCTCAAAGAGGGAATAACACGTATTCAGTTGGTTATAGAAACCTATCACACTCTACAGGAAGTAGGAGAGGAAGGGGGAAAGAAAAGAAAGGGAGTAGATAGAAAACAGGAAAAAGAGAGATGAGAAGTAGTAGGGGAAAGGGGAAAGAAAAAGGAAGGTGGATGATAGAAGGGAGGGGAGATTAAGGGTGATAGTGGTCAGAAGCAAAAGATGAGTGATGAGGGAAAAGGTGAAAGGAAAGAGAAAAGTATAAATGGGAGAAAACAGGATGTAGAGAAAGACATATAGTAATCATAACTGTGATTGTGAATGGGATGAACTCTCCTATAATACAGAAGCAGTTAACAGAGTGGATTAAAAACCAGAATCCTACAATATGTTGTTTACAAGAAACACATTTGAAGCAGAAAGATACAGACAGAGTAAAGGGAGAAGGCTGGAGCAGAATATATTATGCTTTAGCTGAAATAAAAAAAAAAAGCAGGGGTTGCAATCCTGATCTCAGACAAAGTAAAAGCAAAAATAGATCTAATTAAAAGAGATAAGGGAGGAAATGACATATTGCTAAAAGGTATCACAGACAATGAATTAATATCACATTAAACATATATGCACCAAGTGGTATAGCATCCAAATTTTTAGAGGAGAAGTTAAGTGAGTTCAGAAAGAAATAGGCAGCAAACTATACTAGTTGGGGACCTCAACCTCCTCCTCTCTGAACTAAATAAATCTAACAACAAAATAAACAAAAAAGAAGTTAAGGAGGTGAATAGAATTTTAGAAAAGTTAGATATGGTAGATCTCTGGAGAAAACTGAATGGGGATAGAAAGGAATATACCTTTTTCTCAGCAGTACATAGCACCTACACAAAAATGGACTACGTACTAGGGCATAAAAACCTCACAATCCAACGCAGAAAGGCAGAAATATTAAATGCATCCTTTCAGATCACTATGCAATAAAAATTACATGTAATAAAGGGCCATGGAAAGACAGACTAAAAATTAATTGGAAACTAAATAATCTAATCCTAAAGAATGAGTGGGTCAAACAACAAATCACAGAAACAATCGATAACTTCACCCAAGAGAATGACAATCATGAAACATCATACCATAATTATGGGATATAGCCAAAGAGGTTCTTAGGGGAAATTTTATATCTCTAAATGTTTACATGAATAAAACAGAGAAAGAAGAGATCAAAGAATTGGGCATGCAACTAAAAAAACTAGAAAAAGAACAAATTAAAAATCCTCTATTAAATACCAAATTAGAAATTCTGAAAATTAAAGGAGAGATTAATAATATTGAAATAACTAAAATTAGTTTTATTAAAAAAAACCAATAAAATAGACAAACCTTTGGTTAATTTGATTTAAAAAAAGAAGAAAACCAAATCAGTGTCAGAAACGGAAAGGGTGAATTTACCACCAATGAAGAGGAAATTAAAACAATGGTTAAGAGCTATTTTGCCCAACTGTATGCCAATAAATCTGACAATCTAAATGAAATGGATGGACATTTACAAAAACATAAATTGTCCAGATTAACAGAGGAAATAAAATACTTAAATAACTGCATTCTAAAAAAAGAAATTGAACAAGCCATCAATGAACTCCCTATGAAAAAATCTCCAGGGACAGATGGATTTATAAGTGAATTCTATCAAACACTGAAAGAACGATTAATTTCAATACTATGTAAACTATTTGGAAAAACAGGCCAAGAAGGAGTCCTACAAAATTCTTTTTATGATAGAAGTATGGTGCTGATACCTAAACTGGAAAGAGCCAAAACAGAGAAAGAAAATCATAGACCAATTTCCCTAACGAACATAGACGCAAAAATTTTAAATAAAACATTAGCCAAGAGATTACAGCAATTTATCATGACAACAATACACTATGCCCAGTGGGATTTATAGCAGGAATTCAGGGCTGGTTCAATATTAGGAAAACTTTCAGCCTAATTGACCCTATCAATAACAAAATTAACAGAAATCACATGGTTATCTCAATTGATGCAGGAAAAGCTTTTTGACAAAATACAGCACCAATTCCTATTAAAAAGGATGAAACTACAAGCAAATTAGGAGAGCAAGGAAGAGTTTACCTGTCAGACCTAAGAAGAAGGTAAGAAGTTACCACCAAACAATAGATAGAAAACATTATGAAATGCAAAATGGATAATTTTGATTACATTAAATTAAAAAGGTTTTGCACAAACAAAGCCAATGCAACCAAGATTAGAAGGGAAGCAGAAAGCTGGGAAACAATTTTTATAGCCAGTATCTCTGATAAAGGCCATGTTTCAAAAAAAAAATATATATATATATATATTGAGAGAGAGAGAGAGAGAGAGAGCGAGCGAGAGAGAGAGAACAGAGTCAAATCTATAAGAGTACAAGTCATTCCCCAACTGATAAATGGTCAAAGGATATGAACAGGCAGTTTTCAGATGATGAAATTAAATTTATCTATAGGCATATTAAAAAATGCTCTAAATCACTACTGATTAGAGAAATGCAAATTAAAACAACAACTGTGAGGTACCACATCACACCTATCAGACTGGCTAACATGACAAAACAAGAAAATGATAAATGTTGGAGAAGACATGGGAAAACTGGAACACTAATGATTGTTGGTGGAGTTGTGAACTGATCTTATCATTCTGGAGAACAATTTGGAACTATGACCAAAGGGCTATAAAACTGTGCATAACCTCTGATCCAGCAATACCACTATTGGGTCTTGGAATTGGAATACACTATTGTATTCCAAAGTGATCATAAAAAAGAGAAAAGGACCCACATGTACAAAAATATTTATGGCTGCTCTTTTTGTGGTGGCAAAGAATTGTAAGTTGAGGAGATGCCCATCAATTGGGGAATGGTTGAACCAGTTGTGGTATATGAATGTAATGGAATACTACTGTTCCATAAAAATGGTGAGCAGGCAGATTTCCAAAAAACCTGGAAAGATTTGAATGAACTGATGCTGAGTGAAGTGAGCAGAACCAGGAGAACACTGTACACAGTAACAGCAACACTGTGCAAAGACTGACTTTGTCAGACTTAGCTCTTCTGAGCAATGCAATTCTAAGACAGTTCCAGAAGACTCATGATGGAAAATGTTATCCACATCTAGAGAAAGAACTATGGAGTCTGAATGCAGATCGAGGCATACTATTTTCTCTTTCTTTTTTTGTTTTTTGTTTTTTTCTTTCTCATGGTTTTTCCCTTTTGTTCTAATTCTTCTTTCACAACATGACTAATGTGGAAATATAATTAATATGATCATACATGTATAGCCTATATCAGACTGCATGCCAGCTTGGGGAGGAGGGATTGGGAGGAGAGGATTTAGAACTCAAAATCTTACAAAAGCAAACGCTGAAAACTAAAAATACATAAATACTTAGATTTTATAAAAAAAGAAAGAAAATTGCAGATATGACTTTATAAAAAGTATTTACTTCTAGTAAAAAAAATCCTTCAAAGAGTAAGAACATTAAAGAATAATCAATAGAAAACAAACAATTTCTATATTAGCCTTCCAAAATAAAAGAGAAGAGCTCTATATTAGAACTCATAATGGTCCACCCATCTACTCTGGAGAGGAAATAGTTTTTATCAACCAAGGACATCTTCATGTTAAAAAAAAATTAAAATTATAGTAAAATTTCTCAACCAAAAAATAACAAAAACAAACATACTCTACCACTGTGCAATTCCACTCCATAGAATTCTAGCGTTCGGGCAATGTTAATAAAGCAGGATTCTGCTTCAGATTGCTTTAGGCCACTAGAGAAAACAAAAATAAAAAAGAGACTTAATGAGAATGGAAAAGAGTAATTCAATAAGCAGACAAAAGAGAAACTGTGGAAATGATTAACTGAATTTTTTCATAACAAAATCAACCAAATTTGATAATCATCTTTGTATGGTTGCTATATGCCTCAATTTTAATGCCATTAATTCCAAAAGAAGGCAAAAAATTTATTAAAATGAAGCGATCAATTTCATTCACTTACTATGATCTCAACTTTCTCTACCACTCCTACAATTAAATGGCCCATCTTACTTACTGGTCCATCAATATTCAATTACAATCACTTCTGTCTTTTTACTTATTTGAAGCTACCTAATTTAAATCCAAACTGATTTTCTGTCTTTATTCCTTGGAGAGTTCCAATGTCAGAATTCCCAAATGCAATGTTACACACAAGGTACAGTCTTAGAAATTCTGAGAAAGGTAAGTATTTTGAAGTCTCATTTTAGAAGCTCTTTTTAACAACCTGGTCCTTGCTTTTAGCTTTCAGAGTTTGAAGTACACTTATGCTTGTCAACAAAGTCAACATCTACTCTTTTATTATGATTTAATTTGGCCCGAATCCACGCAACTGCAAATAGGGAATAAATGCCTAGTCGTTCTTCCTTTTAAAATAGTGACAAGAAGAAATTCTCCTATTGAAAAGAATCAACAACAAAACATATGTGCATGTATATACACATAGTGGAGTTACTACAGGTACTCCGGGATTACTCTAACATTAATGGGATGATCACCAATGCATTTGACTGCTACAGGCAAATATAAGAAAAGAATTCATCGGTTTACACTTCATCTAATATGTATTTTAAAAGACCACAGCCACCTGAATCATTCCAAAGAAGTCCTAGAGGTTATGAATTACCAAAAGGGGAGACACACACACACAGACACACAGACACACACACCCTCCCACCCACACACCCACCCCCTCTTTTTGGCAGCTGAGGTGTAATTTCCAAACTTGTAATTTCATCAAGAGTAGTGAGTTTCAAGTATGCTAATTCCTTCAATAGAGATAGACAATTCTGCAACTGAAGTCTCAAAAAACTGTCTGAAATGTTGAGAAGGTAAGTAACCTTGCTCATTTTCACCAACAGAGTTTATCAGAGGCAAAATTTAAACTCAGATCTTTCTGACTTGAAGGCCTGTCTTTTGTCTAGGTGGTCTCATGTAGATGTGCATATCTATTTTAATGGACCTGTGATTTCATTTAGTAGAGGACTCCCATTGACTCCCATTGACTAAACTTCTCAACCAAAGCTGATAGACACTGGCAATTTATAGTCGTAGAGCGTGAGTTAAAAGTGTCTTGACCAGGGACACACAGCCATTTTGTGTCCATCAGAGGCAGGACTTTGAAACCCAAGTTCTTCTGATTGAAAGTTCCATGAGGGCAGGGACTGTCTTTGCTTTCATTTGTATTTGTAACCCCAATGCTTGGCACATAATAAACTCTTCATAAATGTTTACTAATTGAATAACCATTCACCAAAATATACTTCTTTTCCATATGTGTACAAATAACTAATGTTTATTACAGGAATATGCTAGTTTGGGGTGACAGTACAGTTATATTCTGGATGTGCCTTATATATGCTTCAAAGTACCTTGTACATTTGGTATTTTTAGTGTCTGAAAGAATATTTTATAATTTTAAATAAATACAGAGGAGTACAATTTTTGTATCTTGGCCTTTATGACTGATCTACAGTGTTCGCTTTTTCAGGAGCATAACTCCCAATTATACCATTAGTGCTTGAGGAAAGTATAACCTGCTTTTCAATGATACCCTTTATGACAATAAAGTCATAATATCAATTTTATATTGCCATCAGTATTACTCTTAGGATTCACACAATGAGGGAAAATCCCAATGAGGGAGAAACTCAGGTTTTTAAAAGTCACTAGGAGCAGAAGTGATTTTAAAATGTACATAAAACTATTTTTCAGAAATGTAGGGGATTGAGGACAGCAAATGATATAGCAGCATACTGCATCCAAATAGGGTACATCCTGATAGGAAACAAAGTAGTAATACAGGGGAAAGGTTTATGGATGTGGTATCAGGGATGTTAGACGTTTTGTGGGAAGGGATGGACAGGGCATGTTTTGGTTGATCATGAGAGAAAATGACACGAAGATTCGTTGTTAGTGTTTTTCAATTCAGATTCTATAAAGAATACCTAGTTATACCCAGGAGTTGGCTCTAGGGCTCATTAAAAAAAAAAGGAAGTATCAAAAGTGATACCCTTTATTTTCATGAGGACAAACAACTAAATACAAATTTATGCAGAAAGCTGAGGTCATGTTGGATAGCCCAAGAGATGATCTAAGCCTCAAGCCAAAACTTGGGAAATGCTCTAGGAAGATCTAGGATCTTAAGAAAACAAACAAACAAACCATCAAGACTGTGAGTTGTGCTTAGAATGGGAGAAGAATCAAGTACTGGAGTAATTTATCAAAAGCTGTACCTAATACAAGGTACTTATGAGTGTAGAGCATATTCCCATTTCTAAAGGTTTGCCTCATATTTAGAATTCTAAATTTCAAATCTCAGATTGAATAAGAGACTGAAGCTCACTTAGCCCAACCTCTCAGTTAATGAAAAGATCCCTGAATCCAGACCCTGCTTGTATCATCTGATGAAGAAATAACTACCTAATGAGAAAGCCATTCCATTAAAATAAAAAACAAAAAAACCTTCTAGCTGAAAGAAAGTCTATCTTCCTTATATTGGGTATAGATTTCTCCTAATTAGCTTCAGTATAAATACCACCCACTAGGGGAATTGTTAATGGAAACAGATGTAAATGGTTAAATTCCCATACTATTTTAAATGTATTTCATAGGAATTATTCTTTTAAAGATTGCATATAATTGTTTTAATAGTTTTTTTTAATAGAAAAGACAATAACGCCTGGATTTTGAGCTTAACGTTTCAAGATTCACTATCTTGTGGATAGAGAAAGGTCAAATTATTGGGCTGATGATACCTTAAACGGGCAGCAGCATCCAGGTAGTGGCAAAGTTAGTGATGAGAAACTAACCACCATTTGGGAATGCCTCCCAAAATGAACCCTAGCCAGTGAAAACAAACACTTAACTCGTACCTGATTTTAACTAAGTGCTAATTGATGTACAGGGAGACTGAAAGCCTTACTCAAAAATTTTCCACATGTAGTAAGGAGATAAATAAAAAATTTCAAATTAATTTTGATTAGAAATTTGGAAAACTAGAAGGTCTTTTTAAAATATAATTACTTGTTAAAGGAATCTTTTTTTTTAAAAGGCAATAATAAATTTGAGAGGCAGCATGGCCAAGTGGATAGAGTTGGCTTCGGAGCCAAGAAGACCTGGGTTCAAATTCAACCACTCAATACTCTCTAAGGCAACTCTCTAAGATGTTAAGTTGTAGAGAAGGCACTGATCTGCATTGGTGGAGGGAGTTCTCCTGCTCGAGAGTTCCTCATGCCAAAGAAATCACAGGACCCGTCCCTATCCTGAATAATAAACATGCAACTGTGAAGTTATTTTTTTTTAATCTCCTAGCTAGCAGAATAAAAGCTGAATAAGTTTTTTCTCCTTCAGATGAAATGCACTGTTCTATCAGAGGTAAAGATATTAGAGCAGCATGTTTCAGAAATTCTTGGAAAATGAGAGAGAAATTGTTTTGCCCATCTATGTATTTTTACTAGTGTTTTGTTTTTCTCTTTGTTCTTTCAAGTGAAGTGGATATAATGGGTACTGTATTTCTTGCCTTCTCAACGGGTGGAGAAGGGGCAGGAAGAAGGGAAAGAACTCAGAACTGAAAATAAAAGAAATTAAAATTAATTGGGGAAGTGGGTAGGGGGATTTGTTATTCAGTTGTGTCTGAGTCTTCGTGACCCCACATGGGGTTTTCTTGGCAAAGATACTGGAGTGGTTTGCCATTTCCTTCTCCATTCCAGTCCATTTTACAGATGAGGAACTGAGACAAATAGGGTTAAGTGGCTTGCCCTGGGTCACACAGCCAGTAAGTGCCTGAGGCCACATTTGAACTCAGGAAGAGGAGTCTTCCTCACTTCAGTCCTTACACTCTATCCACTGCACTACCTAACTACCCTGGGAGAAAAAAAAATCGGTATAGTGGATAGAACACTGACTTGGAGTCAGGAAGATCTGAGTTAAAATTCAACCTAAGACACTTACTAGCTGTGTGACCCTGGGCAAGTCGCTTAACCACATTTGCCTCAGTTCTTCATCTGTAAAATGGGGACACAGGAGAAAGAAAGGGCAAACCACTCCAGTGTCTGCCATGAAAATCTCATGGACTTGTCCTTGGGGTCACAAAGAATCACATATGACTGAAAAACAACAACAAACTGGAAAATCAAACTAAAAAAAGAAAATGAGAGATAAATGGGATTAATAATCATACTAACTAACATTTATATAGCACCAATTTATGTGCTAGGCACTCTGTTAAGTGCTTTACAGATATTATCTTATTTGATCCTCACAACAATCTTTTAAGATAGGTTCTATTATCATCCTTGTTTTACAAATGAGAAAACTGAGGCAAACAGAAGTTTGTGGCAAGTAACTTGCCCAAGGTCACACAGTAGTAAGTTTCTGAGGTCATACCTGAACTCAGGTCTTCCCAACTCCAGGCCTGGTGCTCCATCCACTGTGCCACCTAGCTACCAGTATGATTATTAATCTAATATACATCTGCTAGACAGTTTTTATAGATTCAAATTCATGAATCTTAACAATTTTTAAATTAAAAGGGATCTTAGTCCAAATCTTGCAGATTGAATTAAAGCCCTGGAGACAGAGCTGCCTAATAAGCAGGGTCACATCTGCTATGGTCTCCAAGGTCTTATGTATCTGACATATGTGAAGTCATGGGATCAAAGAACATCAGTACTAGAAGGGACCCAATAGAGTAAGCACAACTCCTCATTTTACAGATAAAGAAACTGAGGGACAGAGCTATTAAGTGATGTTGAAGGTGTCATGACCCAGTAATCTGATCTTCCTCCAAGCATGGGAAGGTCAGTCTCAAGGACACTTAGCTCACAATCTAGGTAGTATTACCTTTATTTTTTTTTAAATTGTCCAAGGTCACAGACAGTAGTTTAGTAGCCAGAACCTGAATTCAATTCTAAATTTTCTCTTCCTTCTTGATACTCGGTAATTTTTAGGTTTTAGACAAATAGCTTTTGAGCAGATAAGCATGACTTCTATGCAATGGCTTTTCCTTGGACTTCCTTCTTCGTGTAGGATACTGAGGCCATGACTTCTAGTTTACTGAGTTTTGCCCATTGTGAAAGTAATTTTAAATTAAGTGAACTAAGTGAAGTCTGTGTTTTGACTTATTATTTTTTTTTTTAGTGAGGCAATTGGGGTTAAGTGACTTGCCCAAGGTCACACAGCTAGTACATGTCAAGTGTTTGGTCTGAGGCCGCATTTGAACTCAGGTCCTCCTGACTTCAGGGACAATGCTCTATCCACTGCGCCATCCAGCTGCTCCTTTGACTTATTATTTTACACGTTTGTTAATTTCATAATAACTCAAGAAGGAACTGGCTGATTTTTGCTAATCTTGGTAAAATACTAACGGGTATCAAGATATAACATAAGTTCAGTCTGTGCTCTGGCCAGCCATATTGAAACAAAATGGCAGCCAACACAACTTTTGAAATGGATATTTCTATTAGGCGTTAAGGCTATAAAGACAAGTTATCTTAATAGGAAAATAGTCTCAGTTTGTCATTTTAAAACAAAATTTATCGTATTACTTACACTATAATCTACATTGGGTAAAAGCAAAAACAGTCATTTACCAGCACTGGCTAATGTTTAGGAAACATGAGTTAGTTACTGTGCCTCTAAGAGAAGCTCTCAGATCCATTTCTTGTTGCTGTTCAGTTATGTCTGACTCTTTGTGACCCCATTTGGGGTTTTCTTGGCAAGGATATTGGAGCGGTTTTCCATTTCCTTTTGCCATTCGCCCTCACTAGAAGCCACATTGGAGGGAAATGAAGACATAGGTTTACGACTACATGTATATATATATATATATGCATATACACAATTTCTACATTATATAAACTTTATATGTAAATATATAAATTATAGTTGTTCACTTATTTTCAGTCATATCTGACTCTTGGTGACCCCTCCATTTGGGGTTCTCTTGGCAAAGATATTGGAGTGGTTTGCCAATTCCTTCTGCAACTCATTTCAGGGATGAGGAAACTAAAGCAAATAGGGTTGAGTAACTTGCCCGGGGTGTCACAACTAATAAGTATCTGAGGCCAGATCTGAACTCAGGTCTTCCTGATTCCAGGCTTTGTTCTTTACTCACTGTGCCACCTAGCTGCCCCCTCAAAGTACTAGTCTATACAAACAGAGCTACCAACACGCTAACCCCATTCACCATCCTTTTAAAACAATTCCTGAGCCAGAGGTAAGATAAGATCACACAAATCACATGATACCATGCCTAAACACATCCAGAACTAAGTTATTAAAATAATCAATGATGCACATGAAATGATTCTGCTTTAGTCAGGTATTACCTGTGCTGTTCATGTAGTGACTCTACTCTGGTTACAAAGTCTTTATTCTGATCTGGTATAAACTGGCTATCGGAAAGATATCCTGAAAGATGCAGTGAAGAGTTATGGTCTCCAAACTGAGCTATTAAGAAAAAAAAAGGGAGAGGGGGAATTAATGATTAATTTAATCCTTTATTCAGACAGGCTATACTAACAGAAGACAACAGTATCACAGTCAGAAACATCAGTAGTTCTTCTGTAAATGAGACTAACAAAGATAACACTCCTTGCTATATGGACACAATGAGGAATTCCCACCACAGCTGAGAGCCAGCATGAGTCTGAAGAAAGCTCCCCTTTGGACTAGGTCCTTCATCATGTTCACTGCTGATCGGTGAACTGGAAACATTCATTATATTTTACCACACACAGCACGGCAGGTTAGGCTTAGATCTTGGGTTTGGACAAATAAAAAACCTCCCTCAAAAATAATACGCTAGTATTACACACAAAAATCCAGATCTGGCCTCAGACACTTACTACTGTGTGACCTTGGGCAAGTCACTTAACTCCGTTTGCCTCAGTTTCCTCATCTGTAAAATAAACTGGAGAAGAAAATGGCAAACCATCTCAGTGTCTTTGCCAAAAAAACCCAAATGAGGTTATGAAAAGTCAGACATGACTGAAAACAACTAAACAAAATTACACTTACACGTGTCTTTCTATACCTAACACATTACACAAACCTACATTCATATACACACTATTATATAAATTATTTTAGTACTACCTAAGTTTCAAATCTCTATCAAGAGGACATTATTTTTATCATTTCCCTGGCCTGTACTGCAACAATATAACATCTGCTTCTTTCTCCTCAGATCTGACATAAGTACTTTCCAATAGTTTTCTATCCTCATGCTAATCGATCTCCATAGAGGAGAGATAGCTTGCTGGCCCCTTCTTCTATTGTATCTGTTTCTTCTAGATAAGCTATTGCTTTTTTCAAGTGCCAAGACTAAATTCTAATTCCTTTCTAAAAACCTATGGGAGTTGTGCTACCAAGAGACCCTCTTCATTTCTGTCACTCATCTTAGTCTTGCCTCCTCAGTATGCATCTTTGCTGATGATAAGCCCTTCCCTGGGATGCCATGCTATTTTTTTTCCAGGTTATCTTTATTCCCACTCAACTTTGCTGACTTGATACCCTGACAATCCACATGCACGTTTGTGCCCTGCCTGTGGTTCTCCTGCTAACCCATTCCTTTGTTCCCCTCTTTTGTTAATCTCCCATGATATATGACTTATGCGAGTGGATTGCAGGTTCTCCTATCCTCCTTGGGGACAACTCAATCACAGCTGAGAGCAATGAACTGACTGGGCGTCAGAGCCAGTCTGCCCCCTCCTCGGAACAGTGGAATTTGTGGTCTCAGAACAACCTGATGTTGCCTGGATTAAATTTATCACAGTATTTCAGAGGTGGAAAGGATTCAGAGGCCACCCAGGCCAACCCATATTAAAAAAAAAATGCTCTTTACAATATATCCAACAAGTATGACCATTCAACTTGTGCCTGAAGACCCCCAATTATGGGGTACAATGTGGCATGAGATGGAGCATGCCGTAACAAATATGTCATTGAATTTTAGAATCACAAAGCTCTGGTTTCAAATCTAACCTCAGGTATTTAATTGTTGTGTGACCCTGAGAAAGTCATTTAATCTGTCTATGCCTTGGTTTCCTTATCTGCAAAATGAGCGCATTGGACTCAATGGCCTCTAAATTCCTACTAGCATTGATGCTGAGTGAAGTGAGCAGAAACAGGAGAACACGGTACACAGTAATGGCAACATTGTGCAATGATCTGCCGTGATTGACTTAGCTCTTCTCAGCAACACAATGATCCAAGACAATTCCAAAAAACTCACAATAGTATCCACATCCAGAGAAAGAACTGTGGAGTCTGATGCAGATCGAAGTATATTATTTTCACTTTTGTGTGTGTGTTTTTTTCCTTTTATTCAGTTTCTTCTTTCACAATATGACTAATGTAGAAATATGTTTTATATTATTGCACATGTATAACCTATATCAGACTAATTACCATCTTGGGGGGGGGAGGAGAAGGGAGGGAGGGAAAAAATTTGGAACTCATAATCTTTCAAAAAATGAATGCTGAAAATTGTCTTTACATATAATTAGAAAAAATAAAATACTATCAAAATGTAAATTTCTTCTAGCTCTAAATCTGTAACCTAAGGTAACCCATTGCACTTTGAGATAGCTCTAACTGTCAAGAAATTCTTCTTTATGGGGCAGCTAGGTGGCGCAGTGGATAGAGCGCCAGCCCTGGAGTCAGGAGGACCTGAGTTCAAATCTGGCCTCAGACACATAACACTCACTAGCTGTGTAACTCTGGGCAAGCCATCTAACCCCAGTTGCCTCATATTAAAAAAAGAAAGAAAGAAAGAAAGAAATTCTTCTTTATATAGGCTCCAAATTTTAATATTTGCAGGCTCTACCCACTGTGCCCAGCTCTGCTGTCTTGTTCTGCTAAGTAGAAGGAGATCAATCCCTCTTCAACATGGCGGCTCCTCAAATATCTGAAGACAGCTCTCATGTTCTTCCCGAGTCTTCTTAGTTCCTTCAAATCTGGTCTTTATGTGGTATGGACTTAAGGTCATCTACTACCCTAAGTTATCCTTCTTGGGTTGCTCTAGATTTGGGAATTTGCAGGAAAATTTATATGGAAAGACAAGGTGGACAAAGACACACTCTCTTGGTTTCCACTAGAGTTGTAACTACCATCTGGACCCAGGCAGCAGGTAACGACTGCAGCCTGAACCAGGCCAACCAGCAGGACCCCTTTATCTGTAATTACTGCCTGGAGACCCACAAGTGTCTAGGTTGCATAGTGAGAGGTGATCAGATGAAAAGGGAGATGCACGGATTGGGTCACCAAAGCTTTAAACAGGCTCAAAGCAGAGGTACTGGAAGTCTGCCCCATACGCGGCTATTATGTAGGGTCTTTACCCTAGAACTTCCCTCTGCCATTGGGTATATGAGCTCATTCCCATTCAATAACATGTTTTTGTTTTGTTTTGTTTTTTTTTGCTACGATACTGTGTTTCTTACTATCCTGAATCTCCCATGATTCGAGCCCAGGCCTTCTATGTGCCATAGCTGGTCTCCATCTTATTTATGTTTTTCCCAAAATGGGGTATCCAGAAGTGAAAACCATCCTCTGACCAGGGAAGTGTACACAGGGACTATTACCTCCTTATTCTGCCTCTCCTAACAGAGCCTAAAAGCAGACTGAGGTTTTTTTTGGCTGCCATATACCGTTATCTTATATTGAGCTTTTTGTCCCCAAAAGCTCCCATATCTTTTCTGAAGAACTGCTGTCTAAACACCGTTGTTCTTCAGTCATTTTTCAGTCACGTCCAACTTGTCATGACTCCAACTGGGGTTTTCTTGGCAAGGATATTGGAGTGGTTTGTCATTTCCTTCCCTAGCTCATTTTACAGATGAGGAAACTGAGGCAAACAGGGTTAAATGATTTGCTCGTGGTCACACAGCTAATGAGCATCTGGGCCAAATTTGAACTCAGGTGTTCCTGACTCCAGGCCTGGCCCCCTATCCACTGTGCTACCTCGCTGCCTTATGCCTACCATGGTACTTACTAGCTGTATGACCACAAGCAAGTTGCTTAACCTCCCTGAGTTTTAGTTTCATCACCTGTAGAATGGAGATAAAACTGGCAATCTTCTTACCTCCAGGACAATTAAGTCCCACCTACCACCCATTCCTCATCACCCCCCAAAAACTGCAATGCAAACTCATGCATCCATGTCTTTATTGTTATTCCTGAAATGCCTGCCCTCTTGTCTCCTTACCATGGGAAACTCTTTCCCATCCTTTAAAACCCAATTCACATGTCATCCCCTCTACTTGATCCTCTACCCAATGCTTATAACAACCTTGTCCCACAGACCTCTCATAGCACTGTTTTATAATTCTCTTAATATACAAACTAAATGAATTATAATTATCTTTACAGGTATATTTCCCCAACCAGCCCATTAGCTGGGATGTGGGTGGGGAATAACTCTCTTACAGTATTTCTCAATGATGGGATTTCAATGGATCAAAGAGTGGAATTGCTTTTGTTACTTTTCACATATTACCAGATTGCTCTAAAAAAGATCATGCCAACATGCAATTCTACCAGCAAACTATTGGAGTGGGACATAGTATGATGTGGTAGAAATTACAGCAGATCTGCATCCAGGAAAGGCACCCCAACTCTATGGGCCCCAATATCCCCAAACAGAAACAGCTCAGAGCTGGAAGGAGTCTCAACAGTCAGCCAGCCCAATTTACACATAGAGGAATGCCCAAATCTTCAACAAAGACTCATCATTCAGCTCCAGGGATGGGCAAAGCTGCCCATTCTTGAACAGGTCTCATTATTAGAAAGTTATTCCTCATACTGAGCTAAAATCTGCCTTTTCAACTTCACTCACCATTCCTACATATCAGTCCTCTAAGATAGAACAAGACAAATCTAATGCACCTGCTACTCAAAGTCTTTTAAGGACCTGTAGATACCAACAATGACCTTCCATCCTCCTGGAAGAGTTTTTTGCTTCATTCCTTTTGGGTAAGAAATCCAGAACAAAATAAAGATGATAACCAGTCTTTCTTCTTTATCTGGAAGTACTGGATTGGAAAGTTTGCTTTTACAGCATGGTTCTCAGTCCTCTGACCATCCTGGACCCCTGCCCATAGCCACACCCTCACTGGCTTCACTCTACCTTGTCAATGTCTGTTCTAAAATGTGGCAGTCGGTCTGACCCGGACAGAGAACAGCCCCTAGAGATGTACCTCATATCACAGTATAGTCCTATTAACAAGCTCCATCTCATCACATAATGGAGATACTTATGAAATTGTATTTTTTTCAGATCGATTATTCATGTCCAACTCTTCGTGACACCACTTGGGATTTTCTTGGAAAAGATACTGGGACTGATTTGCCATTTCCTTCTCCATCTCATTTTACAAATCAGGAAACTGAGGCAAACAGGGCTAAGTGACTTGCCCAGGGTCACACAGCTAGTAAGTGTCTGAGGATATCTGCTGAGCCACCTAGCTGCCTCCATGAAACTGTACTAACCTCCCATTCATATTTCAAGTTCATTTGGTTTCCTCCCTCACCACCACATTGATCTCAGAGGAATTGATCTCAGAGGAATTCAGTCTCCTGATCTACCTCATTTTCCATGAATCTATGGGCTTTTTTCAAAGTATTTTGTGACTCAAAACCAAGTTCAATCAGAGGAGAATCTATGATCCTTGAAGGCAGGATATATTTTGGTTTTGTCTTCATATGCACAGTTCTCTAGCAGAGTGACTTGCTTTGGAAGGTACTTCAAAAATGTCTGTAGAATTAAAAGTATCACCCTATTCTAGGTTCAAACTAAGCCCATAACTCTCTCTGGCCTCTAATATTAGTGGGGCTATAATGGGAGGGGACTGAGAGAGGTGATGAATATAGGGTGCAGAAGGAACAAGGCCAGAGGACTTTACTTCGTTGACTATGAATATTTGTTACAAGGAATTTTTTTCTTCCTTTCCCCAACAGAATGAGGGGTGAGGGAGAGAAAATTATTTTTAAAATTAATTTTAAAATAAATTTGTTTATCTTTATTATTATTTATTATATAATACATATAATTATATAAAATAATTCATTGTTTTTATTTATTAAATAAATTAATTAAAATTAAAATAAATTTAAGTTTAAATTTTAAAAAAATTTTTAAAAAAGAAACAAAGTATAACACATGGGGCAGGTAGGTGGTGCAGTGGACAGAACACCGGCCATGGAATCAGGAAGACCCGAGTTCGAATTAAGCCTCAGAAGCATGATACTCACGAGCTGTGTGACCCTGGGCAAGTCACTTAACTCCTCCCCAAAGGAAAAAATAAAAGGATAATACACATTTCCCCAAACTAGTATCACATGGCCTGACACAAAAGCAGCACCACAACAGACCATCTGAGGGAAAAGGACATGGAACTACTTGGTCAGGAATTACCTAGTGTGTATATAGCTCTGAACAAGAATCTCAGCTGTGAAAGCACAGATAATTCCTCCTCTCTAGTAATATGTCTCACAAAGCTGAAAAAATTTGATCACCAGTATCAGGAGAGTCCTTAATGCTAGTATTTATAAGCCCAGACTAGCAGCCTCCAATGAGGATGGTTATTGATGAATACACAATTTTTGTTCCCTATTTATTTGTTCTTTCGCCATTACATGCTTGTGTCTTTTTTTTGCTTTTTGCTTTTTGGTGAGGCAGTTGGGGTTAAGTGACTTGCCCAGTGTCACACAGCTAGTAGGTGTCAAGTGTCTGAGGCCGCATTTGAACTCAGGTCTTCCTGACTCTAAGGTCAGAGCTCTATTCACTGCACCCCCTAGCTTCCCCTACAGGCTTATATCTTTGCCCTTGCTCTCTACTGAGTGTGGATGTTATACTTGTATTTTACCAGCATAAATTGTCTTCTTAAATGATAACGACACAACTAACAACATTAATAATTGATGACAACTCTTATGGTACTTCTCAATGATAGGATTTCAGTAGATCAAAAAATATAATTTCTGTTGTGACTCGTCACATATTACTAAATTGCCAAAAAAAAAGATAATGCCAATTTGCAGTTCTATGAAGAAAATTATGAGTGTACCTGTTTCTCCAAATCCTGCCAACAGTTGCCACCAACCTGCCAAGTTGCTTCTCAACTTGATAGGTCAACTTGATAGGTAGGAAGTGATACTTCAAAGTTGTTTTTTGTAAAATTTGTCGGGGGGTTTGGTCATGAGTCAGAATGAATATTTTAAAAGTAATTATGTATGAGATAGTCTCTGCTGTAAAATGATCATATCTTTTGACCAAAGCAAAGGTGACTTGGATTATCTGAGTTTCTCAAATTTTAAATATTATGATTTTATCTATTACATTTGCTGCAAAAAATTTTTCTACTTTTTGCTTTTATATTTTCTTCTGCAGAACTTTATTTTTGTAATAAAATCCTTCTACCTAATAATTTTTATATGTTCAGTCATTAAAAATGATCTGCCTTCCAGAGTGTAGATAAACATTATTCTCTCTTCTTTTTTTTATTAGTTTTTCTTATATTCTTCTATATTTAAAAAAAAATTATATGGACCCACCTGGAATTGATTGCAGCATGTGGTATAAGAAAAAGATATAAATTTATTTATTGCTATGTTCTAGACAGTGTTCTTAAATTTGTCAAATAATGAATCCTTTTCTCTAGCTGCTATCATGTTCTCCAGAGTTACCAAGTGATAATCTTTTATACCTACATCTCTTCTGTTCCAATTATCTTTTTTTTCTTTTTAAATGTTTTTGCCCATTATCAGACAGTTCTTATATGAACTGTTTCATCTTATGTTTTAAAGACTAGGAGGGCAAATACAGCTTTGACTTTCCTCTCCTAAATTATCCCTTTAAAAATGCTACCCATTTGTTTTTCCACATAAATTTCATTATAACTTATCTAATACTAACAATTGCTAACATTTACATAGCGCTTACTAAATTCCAGGAACTGTGCTAAGTTAACAATTATTATCCCATTTGATCTTCACAATAACCCTGAAAAGTAGGTGCTATTATTATCCCCCTTTTACAGATGAGGAAATTGAAGCAAACAAAAGTAAAGTGACTTGCCCAGGGTCACACAGCTACTAAGTGTCTGGGGCTGGAATTGAACTGAGGTTTTCCTTACTTTAGGCCCAGAGTTCTATCCATTGTACCACCTAGCTGCTTCTTCTGTCAATCTATTTATTTATTTATTTATTTATTTATTTATTTTTTGCTTTATTTCAAATTGCTGCTGGGTGCATTCCTATAATCCCTGTTAATGGGGAGTCTGGGCTGATGATGGATTTATTGAGTTCCAGAGTTCTGAAAAGCCCTACTTGGTGTCTGCACTAAGTACAGCACTGACAAAAAGAGCCCCTCAGAGCAGGAAGAGCAGGCTACCTAAAAAAGGGGCAAATGACCCTGCTCAGAAATGGACCAGGTCAAAGTTTCTCTATCAATCAACAGTGGAGTCAGACTTGTGAGTAGTCACTAGACTGCTAGCCTGGGTAAAATGGGAACATGGGTCTCAAAACACAAAACAAAAACCAAACTCTTAGTACATCTGATACAATGTTAAAGTGGTGAAAACAGGCACCCTTGTTTTAGACATATTCTTAGTGAAAATGATAAATATTTTCTTACATGGAATGTCTTTAGGTTTTAGTTAGAAATTTTCTAGGGTTCAAAAATTCCTATAACTATTATTTTTAAGGTTTTCATTGTAAGATGAATGCTGTATTCATTTATTTTTCTTGTATCACCTAGCAGATTTATTTTTTCCTAATGTTAAACCATCCCTGCAGGCCTAATATTAATACTGCATGGTTACAATGAATGATTTTTATTAAACTGTTGCATTATTCCATCTGCTAATATTTTGTTCATCATTTTAAAAATCTCTTTTCAACAGGCATTGGAAACAAGAGGAAGTTTGTCTCAAGAAGAATGGCAGCATTCCTTCTTTCTTGGTACTGAGAAATAATCTACGTAATGTAAGATTTGTTTTTGTTTTGTTTTGCTTTTTAATTTGGAAAAAATAATCCATAAGCTCATCTGGGCCAGGTGTTCCTGTGGGATAACTGCGTGTTGACTCGTATTTCTTGTTGTGAAATTGGCTTACTTAAATTATCTATTTCTTATTCTAAGCAGTCCCAGTAACATAGTCATCTTTTTCACCGAACTTTTCAAATTTATTAGCAGAAAGTTGTGTGCAATATTCTCTGATGACATTTCAAAAATTTCTTTTTTGCTTGTCAGGATCCTTTTTATTTTTCTAATTTCTGTTTCCACATTCCTTCTTTTGGTTAAACTTGTTAATGGTCTCATCTTTTAAGGTAATTTTTGTTCAGTTTGTTAACTTAATACTTTACTTCTGTTTTTATCTTTATTATTTCATTTTCTATTTTCTTTTGCACTATCATGCTGTTCCTTCTATGACTTTATAGGCACACTTACTTTAGTCTTTTTCTCTTTTATTAACACAGGTAGCTAGTACTACAAATTTGCCTCAAAAAATGGTCTTGGCTCTATGTTAGAAATTTTTACAAATGGCATTACCAGTGCAATTTAAAATATTCTTTTAACTTGGAAATATTTTTAGTCTCCATGTAGTCTTATTTTTTTAAATTCTTGTTATTTCTAATTTCTTACAATGAAATGTTTATATCTCCTATTGTTACATTCTTGTTTATTGCTTCTTATGCTGTTAATGTCTTTTTATTATTTTAATTTTGAAATGTTTGATATATTCAAATATTGATATTATTGCACTGATATATATATATATATATTCATTAAAGTTCCTTTCAGCACTGTATAATGTCCTTTTGTGTCCTTAATGTCTTCTAGTTTGAATCCAATTTTATCAGATATTACTCTTTCCTTTTTAAAAAAAATTGCAGTTTTATATATATATTTTAGACCAATTAATGTTAATCTGTATATCTTTTTCCATTGAATTTTTTCCTCTATGCAACATTTTAATGTATTTCATTTTTTAAACCACCCCATAACTCTCTTCCTTTTAATAGGACAAATTAGACCATCCATAGTTATTAAATTTGATTTGTCTCCAGGAATTTTTGTTCTTAATATGATCTAAGAGGTAAAACCATCTTTTTTTCCTCATAACTATTTCTCCTGCTAGAGGCAGCGTGGTATAGTGATAGAAAGCCAAGCCTTAGAGTTAAGATGATCTGTCTGAAAAACCAATCAACAATTAATTATTTAATATTTATTAAGCATTTATCTGCCAAGCACTGTGCAAAGCATCAAGTATATGAATAAAAAGTGAAAACAGTCTCTGGCTCCAGAGGGCCTACTGCCCTATTGGGGTAGAGAACGCAAATATAATGAACAAATAAGTATATACAAAATACATACAGAGGAGACCTAAGCTATCTTTAGAGGTCTCTAGCCATTCGGTTCAAATGGAGGAAACAGCACATACTCTACATTAATGAGCACATGCTAAATATATACAGAGCAGATGGAAGCCAGCCTTAGGAGATAGTAGTTACTGAGGGACCAGGGAAGGATTCCTGCAGAAGATGGCACTGAGCTGAGGCCTGAAGGAATCCAACAATACTGAGAAGGTGGGGTGAGGAAAGAGAGCATTCTAACTATGGAGGCAGTCGCTGCTGCACAGATACCCAGGATAAGGACTACTTTGTATGAGAACAGTAAATTGACCAGTATAGTGAAAAGGAGTAATGTGTAAGATTAGAAAGATACGGCAGTTAGGTGGCACAGTGGATATAGCACCGGCCCTGGGGTCAGGAGGACTCAAGTTCAAATTTGGCCATAGACACATAACACTCACTAGCTATATGACCCTGGGCAATCACTTAATCCCGACTGTCTCATCAAAAAAAAAAAAGTTTAAAGATAGAGAATTTGGGGGGCAGGTAGGTGGTGCAGTAGACGGAGCACAGGCCCTGGAGTCAGGAGGATCTGAATTCAAATCTCACCTCAGACACTTGACACTTACTAGCTGTGTGACTCTGGGCAAGTCACCTAACCCCGACTGCCTCACCAAAAAGCAAAAAAGAAAAAAAGAAAGACAAAGAAGGCTCAGGTTGGGTATACCAAACTAAGGAATTAATATTTCATCATAGAAATGAGAAGTCCATTAGAGCTCCCTGAGTAGGAAAGTGATATATATGACCTGCCCTTTGAGAAAATCATTTTGGCAGTTAGATTAGAGAGAGGAGAGACTTAAGGTAGGGAAATCAATGAGAAGACTGCTACAGTGATCCTGGTGAGAGGCAACCTTAGTCCAGGGCCTGAACTAGGATGGCGACTATAAGAATAGAGAAAGGGTCGGACATTGACAAGAGAAGAAAAATAAAAACTGGCAACTACATATCTATATCCATATAGAAATATATCCTGCTTGATTGTAGCCTTCGGGGAGGGGTGGGGATCAAGAAGGAAGGGGGAAAAAAGAACAAAATAAAAAGTGCACAGCAGGGAACAAAAAAAAACTTACAAGGAAGGAAACAAAAGATGGACAGCTCTCAACACAATGTGTAGTATTTATTACACAGGCTTTCTTGAAATGGAAATTTATTGTTATATATTTTGAATCCTCTCATATTCTGCTGTGCATATGACATGCTTTTCTTATTCTGTATTTAAGTTTCAATATTTAAGTCTGTAATGTTTCTTTTTCTTTTCTCTAATATGTATTTAAGTTTTAATACTTAAGTCTATAATAAAAGAAAAAATATTTTTTAATCGGTAACTGACTGGTGCAGCAAATGAGAGCACGAGGTCAAGAATGACACCAAGACTACAAACCTAGGTAACCAGCAGGATGCTGGTACTCACGACAATAATCGGGTAGTGTGTAAGAGGCGTGAGTTTGGGGAGGGAAGTTAATTAGAGTTCAACTTTGGTCTTGGTATCTTTGAGATGTCTGTGGGACGTAAGAATAAAATTTCTGTTAGGCAGTTAGTAAAATGAGACTGGAGCTCAAGGGAGAAAGTAGGACTAGATTTATAAATCTGGGAGTCATCCAAATACAGATAACAACTGAAGAAAGTCATGAGGACAGACCAGATCATCGAGAGAGATTAAAGAAAGAAAAGAGAAGAGAGCCTAGGACATGCCTTTGTGGTTACACACAGTCTGGGTCACGGATAATGATCTTATCCAAGGAGACCAAAGAAGAACAATTAGATATGTAGGAGAAGCAAAGAAGTATAGTATCATAAAAACCCAGAGAGGAGAAAGTATTTAGGAGAAGAAGAAGAAGGCAGTCAAATATCAAACGAGGAACAGGGGTCAAGAAGGATGACAACTGAGAAAAGGCCATGAGATCTGGCAATTCAAAAACCACAGATAACTTTGGAGAGAGAAGTTTCAGTTGAATAATGAGTCAGAATGCAGAAGGTTTAGGAAAGAAAAGAGGAAGTGGGGGAACTGAATTTAAACAGCTTTTTCAAGGGGTTTAGCTGAGAAAGGGATGCAATATATGAGATGACAGTGGGGATGCTGAGATCTAATCAGGGTTTTTAACACTGGGAGACATTTGGGGGTGTTTGTCAGCAACAGAGAGGGCACTGATAAGAAGACTGAAGATTGTAAAGAGGGAATGATTGAGGGGGCAATTTGCTGGAGAAGCTAGGAGGAGATGGGATCAAAGGCAAACCTACAGCGGTTGTCTTTGGAAAGAAGGACTATCTCTTCACCAGAAACTAGAGTGAATGATGAAAAAGTACAGAGGGATGAAAACACAGGAATGAAAGATGAGGAGAGGGAGAGAAGAGGGAGCTAACAGCTAATGCTCTCATTCTTTATGGTGAATTATAAAGGAATTCCCTCATCTGAAAGAGTGTATGTATGTGTGTCGGAGGGTACAGTACTACATAGCTAGAAAAGAAAAGAGAATATTTGTGGGGCAGTCTCTGTAGGAAGTAGGACAAAGATTCAGTTGGAGAGCAGTTAGGAAAATGGGCTTGTCTCTGTGAGGGTTTCAGTTTGTGATTAAATAACAAACTTTAAGTAAGTCTAGTCAGCATAGTTTTGTGATTTCTTCCAAATGTGTTCAGTAGCAAAGAAAGCAAGAAGGCAGACAGTGGGAGTGATCCAGGGTTAGAGTTTGGTGAGACATGACCGGTGACAAGATAAAAGAGCGAAACATTCCAAAATAAAGGATAGAACGCAGTTGAACTGGTTAGCCAAGGAATCAAGATCGAGAAGAGAGGAGAATACTGCAAGGAGGATAGACAGGAGGTCATAATAAGAATGAAGACTCAGTTTAGAAATATGAAGCATAGGGGGAGAAAGAATGATAAAGACTGAAGAATTCTGAAATCCTTGAACATGTAGAATACCTGAGAATGATGGCAAGATTAAAGATATGGCCATCTCTGTCCAAAGCTAGGAAAGAAGATCGTATGAGTTGAGAAGATGGAGGAACTAACAAGTTGGGGGGTATTTAAGGGAACAGTAACGTGTGTATTATAGTCTCTTAGCGTAAGAACAGCACTCAAGATAGCGAAAGAGACTGACCTATTTAGAAAGGAGGGAGACAGGCCTGGGTATTTGAAGACAGCAGCCACAAAGATCTGTATCGAGTGATAAGGAGAGACTGCCAAGTGATGGTGGTACAGGGAGAATCTGAAAGTAGCAATAATGGACCAGTTGTATCTAAAGGTCAGTTAGGGAGGATGTGAAAGAAGGTACAACCAGTACTGGAAAGTATGGCTAGGGATGCAGCGTTATGAGGGGTGGGGGAAGATGTCCGACTCTAGGCAAGTCATTTAACATCTTGGTGCTCTAGACGAAAGCAGGGCTTCTTAAACTTTTTCCATTCATGACCCCTTTTCTGGATCTGGCATCGTTATTTGGTGTTGCGTGACCTGAGGGCATGTACAGTGCAAAGTGTGCATGTCTTGTGTTCAGAACTAAGGCTGCAGTGAAGTTGGAGGGAAGTGATCGAGTGCTGCTTAGAAACACCTTGGATTCATTACCCATTTGATTTTGAATTAATCTTTGGTTGTTGTGCGCTCAGAAACCTTTCATAGTTGTCAAATTTTTCACGACCCCATATGTAAACTCTAGGCTATAAGTTACATACTAGTTGCCTATTTGCTTTAGTAGAAGGACTTTTCAAACCAGGAGTTCCCCTGCAGTGGTCAAATTACAGGACTAGATAAATAACAAAAAAAAAAAATTTCTACTGTTGCAAATGAATAAACTTATCCTATAAGGTAAGCTTTCATCCTATAAAGTAGTAACTCCCTGTAGTTTCACTCCCTTTGGGCCAGATAGCAGTTTCATTTAGCAGTTCTTTGATTGCCTTTGCTTACCCACCCCTGCCAAGCCTTGTAAATAAGCCTAGAAACAAATCTTAACTCTTTTCTTCTTCCATATTATAATGTACATAATTATTATCTCAAATTCTAATTTGTTTCTATTTCTAATGAAATTTTACATATAGTACTTTATAGTCTCAACTAAAGATAATGACAGAACTAGACTACCCTACTATTTAATTAGTAACAAACATCTCATCTCATTGATCTGAAGTTGCTTGCTTCCCAGCTGTGGTGATCACTTTAATTTTGATTTTTTTCAATAAATTCCTTTAATTTCACATGCAATTTTTAGATCCAATCCTCTATCTTTAAGGTCTATGCATATTTTTGAGCAATTCTGCCTACTTTTTCATTTAATTAGTGAAAAACCTGGGGAGAATCTAATCAGTGCTTTATTGTATATGCCACCCATGGCCCAAGGGCAAATAGGTAATTTATTTTTCTTTCTTGACTATTTAAAAACTATTTTTATCATTCAGAAATTTGATAATTACATGTTTGGGAGACTGCAGTTTTTAATTCGTGCAGGCTGAAGCCCTATTAATTTTCTTTGCCTGTGGACTGATTACTGTTTTACATTCGAGGAAATTTTTTCCAATTATTTCCTCTAATAAGGGCATGGGATACCGGATAGAATGCTGGCATTGTAGACTGGAAAATCTAAATTCAAGCCCTTTCTCTAATACATACTGGTTCTGTGACTCCCAGGTAGATTTCAATACCTAACATTTACACAGAGCTTTATAGTTACAAAGCACCATATACATACATACATATATATGTAAAAATAAAACATATTTAATTTGATCTTCACAACAAATCTGGGAGGTATAAAAGATGCCAGTTGCTAGCAGCAACAGCTTTACGTTATTATCATATCCACTTTATAGATGAGAGCTGATATTTCTACAGCGTTTTAAAGTCTTGCAAAGTGCTTTACGTATATTATCTCATTCTATCCTCACAACCACCCAAGGAGGTGCTATTATCATCCCCATTTTAGAGGTGAAGAAATTGAGATAAAATGAATTCTCTAGGGTTGCAGAGCAAGTAAGTATATGAGGCAGGTGTCTGAACTTGAATTCAGGTCTTACTGACTTCAAGTCCAGCTTTCCCTCCATTACTCTGTCTCTATTCTAGCTCCTTCGGAAGTAGAAAAATGGCTTTGGCAGCAGTGATAGATTGCAGATTTCCTTTTTGCCCCGCTTATCCCTTGACCTAGGGGATTACCATATTTGTGGAGGAAGTATACTATAGACTTGTAGAGCAACTTCGATGACTTCTCTTTTGCCATCCCCTTCTTAGCTCAGTCCCAGACCAGGATGCTTCAGCAACCCTTGTACAGCCCCTCACTCCTCTGTCTTTGCTCCAATGCCAGATGCAGAAACCACTTTGTTCCTCTAGCATCCTCTACCCATAATGGGGAGCACAAGTCTCCAGGAACAATGCCAGTACTCTGTCTCAGCAGCAATGGCAAGTGGGCAGATTAAGCCGAGTTCCTCTCACAGCATATTAATTTTTTTAATGGACTTGTTCTCTCTCTCTCTCTCTCTCTCCCCCTCCCCTACCTTTCTCTCCACTGACACCTTGGCAGTGGTTATGGTTGGGGAAAATTGGTTCTTTGATGTGTGACTACTTCACTGTCTTCCAGGAAGTACTCAAAACCTTATTAAATATTTGCTTTAAATTTTTTTTTATATTAGAGTAACAACTTATTGAGAAATCACCTGAGGAAGTGTTTTGCTGGAACAGTTTGTACCAGAGAATTTATAAAAGATGCCAGTTTGGCTTTAATAAATTCATGGGATCATAATAATAAATGTGGAAAAGTTAGAGTTGGAAGGGACTTCTGCTATTACTTACTCCAACCTCCTATTTTTACACATAGGAAACTAGGACCCAAAAAGATTAAGTAACCTGTATAAGATCATTCAGCTCCTATGTGGCAGAGCCAGATTTTGAATCCAAGACTTCTAGCTCCTTTTTCACTAAATCATGCTGGACTGTATTTAAAGTTCAAGTGATACAGAAGTGGCAGGTAGTAGATAAAGAAGTAAGGTCAGAAAGACAGTGGTTACTTACTCTAAAAAAGAAAAAGGCAGCTAAGAAACTTTTAAATTAGAGAAAATGAGCCATAAGGCCTTGGACACATGCAACATGGTAATATTGTAAACTCTCAGACTTGGTGACCGCGAAGGTGCTTTCTGGCTCTAACAATCTATGACTCGGTAACTAGGATTCTAAGATTAAAGCAATCAATAAGCATGTCTTAAATGACTACTACATTTCTGGGGCAGAGATGGACAACATGGCATTGAGAATAAAGAGCTGGCTTCCATGTTAGGAAAACATGGGTTCAAGTTTTGTCTCTGACACATACTGCGGCTATCTGACCCTGGGCAAGTTACTTAACATTTCAACGCCCCAGATAAACCCTCTAAGACTAAAAATTTCAGAATGGATGCCATAAGCATTGGGAGAGGGAGCTTCCTTAATAGGAGTGGCCTATACCAATGAGAGCAAAGGTTCGATTCAAGTTTCTAGTACTGTATCAGGTGTTGCGAAGAAGACAAAAGAAATGCAGGGGGTCTCAGAAGTCTTGATTCAGATTTAGGCTCTAAGAATTTAAATTAATAGCTTAATCAGAGAAAATGAGTTTATTTGAACCAATTCAGAAAGCAGTATAAAACAGTATGTTAAGTGTTATGCTGTCTATTCACTCAATAATACTCCAAAAAATAGAATAATTAATTGTGAACAAGGATTTCAAAGGACCTTTATATTTTAAAGATAAATGATGGAACAATGATCAAGTGGTAAGATTTTTATGGTGATTTTGATTATGATTTTTTAAGACAAAATATAATGAAGCAAAATTTATTCTAGTCTATAACCAACAAGCTATGTTGGGAAAGTGGGAGTGAAGCACGCAAATATCGATTATTACCATAAGTAAATATTACAGTATTAAAACTGCAGGTAGTGATTGTCAGGATTATTCATTATCTCTTTAATAACCTTTCCTCTTGGATCTAAGTTGGCATTTTGTTTTGCAATTATATAATTATTTATCATGTAATAGTTTTCATTTTTTCCTTCTAACTCCAAGGCAGGGCAGAAAAGAGAAAGGGAGAGAGGAAGGAAAAGGGAAGAAGGGAGGGACAGAAGAAATAAAGGAATGAAGGAAGAAAGGAGGGAAGGAAAGGAGGGAAAGATGGGAGAGGGAGGGAAGGAAGTAGAGAGGGAGGGACAAAGAAAGTAAAGGAGGAAAAAAAGGAAGTAGGAAAGGAGGAAGGAAGGGAGGGAAAGATGGGAAAGGGGAGGGAAGGAAGGATGTGAGGAAAGGAAGGAAAGCAGGGAGGAGAAAGATGTACAGAGGGAGGGGGAGGAAGGAAAGGAGGGAAGGAGAGAAGGGAGAAAGGAAGGTAGGAAGGATGGATTTATTAAGCATCTACTATGTGCCAGGCCAAGGGAATCAAATAAGGAAAGGAGGAAATGGATTTTTGAATGGTGAGGATAGGGAGATAAGGCTGAACTAATTGGAGCAATTAAGCTTCAGGGAAGAATGGGAACAACTACTACTACAACTACAACAACAACAACAACCACTACTACTACTACCACCACCACCACCCCCCTACTACCACCATGACTACTACTACTACTACTACTATTAATATTTATATAGCACTTCAAAGTTTGCAAAGGGATTTACAAATATCATCTCATTTTATCCTTGTAAGTAACTCTGAGAGGTAGGTACTATTATTATCCCTATTTTACCGATAAGGAAATTAAGGCAGAGAGAGGTTGCCCAGTGACTTGCCCAGAGTTGTAGAGCTACAAAGTGTCTGTGGCTTGATTTGAAATAAGGTCTTCTGGACTCCATGTCCAGCACTTGATCCACTATGTCACCAAATGGTAGGATAGAGAGGAGACCAGGGTGTGAAGGTTGTAGAAGCCAAGAAAAGGAGTTCAGACCTGATGTACTATGCAACAAATGGATCTATGACCTCATTCATCCTACTGATGAAGTTCACAACCCAATAGTGCCGTCCTACTCTGTAGGATTCCTATCTATGTCTGTCTGTAAATTCTTCGCACAGGACCCATCTAATCTACTGGAGGCCCTCTCCTCTGGTCCTTTGTCTATTTCAGACATATCAAGGCAACACTGGGGCAGTCCTTCACTCTTAATACATGACTACCCTACCTCCTTTTCCAGTCATACACATCCCTGATGATATCTATTATGGCAGTTTTCAAACGCAAGTCATCATCATTGGTTATAAACTACAGCCTCCTACTTACAACAACCATGCATCTTTCCATTTTCTTTTGAGTCAAGTGCAATTTTGGTTCTTCTGGGGTCGTGGTGTTCCATGACTCACAGACATATATAGCATCACCTGGAGAATACCGGTGTTAAAAACATGGGCTTTTGCATCAGTGAGCAGTTTGATGCCATTTAAAGGACCATATAATTTCCCATATACTAGTCTAATCTCCATTTCTTATTCGATGCTGGGCTCTATTCAATATCTATTCAAGAAACAAAGACTATGTCAAAGCTTCCTGTCTGCACATTGTAACACACTTTAAAAAATCAGTTTCTATAATACGTTTTAAAACAAACAAAAAGTCCACTTTGTTTTCTTATAGTGTGGATAGTTAGACCAATAGATTTTATTGAGACTGTCATGTCTTGGGACTAGATGAAACTAAGATGGCACCTATAAATGGGACCCTTTGGAGAACCTCACCACCAACAGCAAAACCATCTATATAGATATCCAGGACACTGACAAAGAGCAGAATGATATGACATGTTATTTTAGGAAGATTAGTCTGGAAACAAAAATCTGGATACAATGGATAGGGGTAGAGTTTCTGAACCAGACAGACCAGAAATTGTTACAATACTCCAGGTGTGAGGTGAGGATTACCTAGAAAAGAATCGTAACAACAGGGATAGAGTAGAAGGGATAAATTTAAGAGACATTTTAAAACACCAGAACTCTGTGAAATACTGGTTATAAAAGATAAAAGAGAAAGAGTCAAACTGAAGCAGCATGATTAAGTGGAAAGAATACTGGATTTACAGTCAGAAGACCTTAATGTGAACCCAGGCTTTACCATCTGCTCCCTATGTAACCTCAGGTAAGTCCCTTCCCCTGTCTAGGTGGTAGTTTCTTCATCTGTAAAATAAGGGGGTTAGACTAGATGACCTCTAAGCATAACTTCCAGCTCTAAACCTACAATTCCATGGGCCCAAGGGTCCAAGGATCCAGAAGACAATTCAAAGGTTTAGCTTCAGGAAGAGCTGTTTTCCTCTGACACCAGAAGAAAATAAATATCAAAGTGGGGACACATTATGGGGAGGATAAAGTTCATGAAATGACTTCTCTTTGAAACAGGAGGAGTGCTTAAAAACCAAAAGCACAGGGAGTGGGGAAAGAGTTGGAATACTTAAGGAAAAAGAAAGTCAGGAACAACTTCAGACTCGGGGCAGATATCATTCAAGAAACAGTGAGCAATATGACACAGAACTGATGGGAGGCAAGTGAAGGTAGGCTGAGGCAGAGGAATCTGAGTCTGAAACAGGTCAGTTCTGTCTATCACAAAGATCCCTACCAAGCATGAATAAATTTTAAATGTCAAGTCAACTTTAAAATGTTTTCAAGATTCCACCAAATTGATAAAAATTTTCCATTTTATTTAAGAAAATGTCACTTTAATTAATTTAAAATTTCCCCTACTACATTTGCTGATAAAGTTAAAAGGACAGACCTTTTTCTACTTTTTAAAAATTCATTAATCATTTGTGTATGAGGTAGTATAAGAGATGAAGAAAACACAAGGATAAGAACCTTTTTAAAAATTAGTCTTATTCTAAAATTCATGTTATAAAAGCACAACTGGCCCAACTTTTTCAGACCCCCATCTCAAATGCATTAATTATTTAACCTTTTCAGTTCCACTCAATGCCCCTTACGTATCAATATTTTATTTCCTCTAACACTGATCACTAAGCAGTTCCAACAACTCTGAGCAGAATCTTCCTTTATTTAACCTTTCAAGACTGCTGGATAATTAATATTATTCAACAAGGCTTCCTTTCAGGAATATCCATGCCTGACCTTTCAAAAGACTTTTGTTTAAAAAAAAAATCATTCTTTTGCCATGCAGCAATCACTATGAGAATTCCTTTTTTTTTTGAGATTTAATTATATATACGAATATATACAGTAATAAGAAGAGTTTGTTCTTAAAGACTCCTATGCAACTAGTGGTTTGTATGTATGGGGAATAAATATCAATCATCATCACTATCCTTCATGCTAACATTTCCATTGTTATGGGTTTTTTCAGGGCTTCACCCTTAAGCCTTAAAAGTTCATACACAGTAATCTGAATAGTTATATAATTTATCTGAAATTTACTCTGTGATTTTTTTTTTGTTGTTGCTGTTACCCAAACCTGTGATTTCATCTTTACTGGAAAATCCCATGAGCACTTTACTTCTCAGCACCTCAAACACCCCAAGTCCATGATTACTATTCATAAACTATTGCCATGAGAACACTAGGGACTGAGTGATTCTTTAAGGATTTTTTTTTTTAACGGAAAAGATAATCTGGACTATTCCTACAGTCTACTTAACAGGGATAGTGCCTGGACCTGTGATTTATTTAGTGCAAGGAACTCATGGGTAAGAGAATTTCCACTACCAACACAAATCGGTGCCTCCTAATGATTTCACTAGAGTAACAGAGTTGGTATGGGTCAGAGGTGGAGCCCAAGCCTAGGCTCTGAGGTAAGCTCTATATCCGCTATGATATGCTATTTCTACTAATAGCATCGAAAAAATTTTCTTAAGTCATAAAGCAAGCTTAGTATTTATAAGGAAAAGCTTTAGGTTTCAGTGGATCCTAGATTATTTGACTTCTCCAATCAAGTAGACGGATCACTAACCCCCCAAATAATTTGTTTTTGTTAACCCTACCACATCTCTTCTTGCATTTACCTTTTCTTTTTCCAGTTATTTCCATTATTTACCTATCAGGAAAATTATAAATTTATAAACAAAGTATTCCTTTTCTAAAATCCATGTTCAAAAAGCACCATTGTTGTAATTTCATCTAACCTCGTCTTTAAAAATGTGATCAACATTAATGCATTTCCCTATTCATAATTCCAGGCTTAGCCACTCTGGGGTTTAGTTTCCCATTTGCCCACCAAAACAGGTTTGTGTGTCAGAGAAGGACCTAACAGAGGATAGAGGTAAAAGCAGCACAAGAAATTACTGGACGTTTCCACCTAGACATCTTGCTGGCACCTCTAATAAGTGTAACAGAATTAGATTTGCTGAGAAATTAGCAGACAGAAGCAGAAATCCTGTTAATGGGAGGAGCTCAGTGGATCAATGCTTTACTATCATACTAAAATATGTATTTTCTACTTACATTGTACTGCATATGATGCAAGAACTACTGCAGAATTAAGAGGGCATGTTAACCTAGAAGGAAAGAAAAATCAAGAAATATAAAATTCAACAATATTCTAAATAAAACTGAACAATATATTTGATCACAAATAACTGTGGATGACATTTTTAAAGGAATTTCATGAATAATACTGTAGGTCATTATTGCTACATTGAAAGAAAATCATTCATCTCAAACAGGTATGCCAATTGCAAGGCTCATACAGTTCTTAATACAAGCTACTGGAATTAAAGTTGTTTTTTTTTTTAAGTTAAAAAACACTCCAAAATGCAAATATTGCCCAGATAAAAAACAAACACTGGCTTTTACATTAGTGAGACAGCTGCATTCACATTACAAAGGTTAATACCCTTATTTTGGGCATTCACAGTAAGTATCAAAGGGGCAGCTAGGTGGCACAGTGAATACAGTGCTGGGCCTGGAGTCAGGAAGACTCATCTTCCCAAGTTCAAATCTGGCCTCAGACACTTACTACCTGTGTGACCCTGGGCAAGTCACTTAACCCTGTTTGCTTCAGTTTCCTCATCTATGAAATGAGCTGGAGAAGGAAATGACAAACCACTCTAGTATCTTTGCCAAGAAAACCCCAAAAAGGGGTCCTGAAGAGTCTGAAACGACTGAACAACAACAAAAAGTAAGTGTCAAATGTCAGGCTCAAAAAACAATGGTGATAAATGAACAGAATAATTTAAGATATTATTTAGGAATACTCTAAGGTTTTTTTCTGAGTCTAAATCTATTATTACATCCATACAGGTAGCCCAGGAACTGAAAGAAGTGTGATCTTCCCAGGGCCTCGAAGCCAGTACATGTCAGAAGCAGGACCTGAAACCAGGCTGACCTGACTTCAAAGGTCAAATCTCAATCCAGCACACAAGGCCTCTTATAGTGCACATCATGTTGTGACAAAATGTAGAGACCTAGGAAATTCTTTAGAGAAATATAATCTTTATAAAAAAACAAACCCCTAAATGCTATTGACTAGTACCCATTTCCCTGGGAAGAAAGAAGGAAGGAAGTCTCTGGGAAAGAAGATGACTGTAATAAGTAATTTCTGGTGACACAATGCCTCATGACTCCCAGATCAGTATCTCCATCCAAGTTTCAGTCCTACTTGCCTGATTTTCTTTCTTTTTTATTTTAAAATTTATTATTTATTTTAAACATTCTTTTCTTTTTAAATTTTGAGTTCCAAATTCTCCCCCCCCCATTGAGAATGCAAATAATATGATATCAATTATACAGGTGAAATCATGTAAAACATATTTCCATATTACAAAAAAGCAAGAAAAATAGAGTCTTTTGGTATTATCTTACATCACTGTACTTATCAGAATAGCTACGTCTTTTACAGTAGATCATCATTACAACATTGCTGTTACTGTGCACAATGACCACCTGGTTCTACTCACTTCACTTTCCATCAGTTCATATAGGTCTTGCCATGTTTTTCTGAAACCACCCCCCAAGTAATTTCTTAAAGCACAAGAGTATTCCATCACAATCATGTGCCACAACTTATTCAGCCATTTCCCAATTAATGAGAAGCCCCCTGATTTCCAATTCTTTGCCACCACAATAAAAGCTGCTATAAGTATTTTTGTACATGTATGCCCTTTTCCTTTTTTTTTTTTGATCTCTCTGTGACACAGACCTAGCAATAGTATTGCTGGGTCAAAAGGTATGCACTGTTTTATAGCCCTTACGGCATAGTTCCAAATTGTTTTCCAGAACAGCTGGGACCAGTTCACAACTCCACCAACAGTTCTTTAGTATGTCTATTTTTCACCTATTTCTCCCACATCTCCTCCTCCAGCATTTATCATTTCTGATAGGTGTGAGGTAGTACCTCTGAGATGTTTTAATTTGCATTTCTCTAATCAATAGTGAATTAGAGCATTTTCTCATATGACTAGAGATAGCTTTGGTTTCTTCTTCTGAAAACTGCCTGGTTCTTTGACCATTTATCAATTGGAGAATAGCTCTAATTTTTATAAATTTGACTTAGTTATATACTTCTTATATTTTTGAGAAACAAGGTTTGTATCAGAGAAGCTTGCTGTAAAAAATTTTGATTATTATGTAATTGTCTATGGTACCTTTTAGCAAAATTTAGTTTCCCTGATAATTCCTTTCAATTAGGTCCATTTTTGCTTTTGCTTTGTCTGAGATCATGATTGCTATCCCTGCCTCTGTTTACTTCAGCTGCAGTATAGTAGATTCTGCTCCAGTCATTTATTTTAACCCTGTTTCAAGTGTTGTTGGATTCTGGTTTCTAATCCATTCTGCTATCTCCTTCCAATTTATGGGTGAACTAATCCCATTCACATTAACAGTTACGATTTGTGTATTTCCCTCCAACCCATTACCTTGTTTCTTCCTCTCTTTTTATCCTGCCCCTCCTCAAAAGTCTATTTTGCTTCTAATCACTACCTCCCTTAATCAGACCTCTCCTTATCATCCCCCACCCCTTATCTCTTTGCCTAATTTTCTATTGGAAACATCCACATGAACAGACAGTCCATCAGCAGCTCCAACTTGACAAACCTCAAATTAAGCCTCTATTTCTCCTCTAAAGTCCCTTCAAACTCTAAATCTATGATCCTTTTGTTCTTTCCATGAATGTTTCTTTCCACCACAACTGCTCCTTCCAGTTTTCTCAATGGTCACTTAGACCACCATTCTCTCAATTATACAGGATCAAAACCATGGATAGCAGAATATAGACGAAAGTCTTTACTGATTCTCCTAGCTGTTAGTATTCTCCTGGCCCTTCAAAATTAATTTGTATTTATGTACTTTGTACATTTTGTCAGTTGGTTGGTCAACAAGTATTAAGTACCAGCTACATGCCAGGCACTGCTAAGCACTGTGGATACAAAGAAAGGCAAAGACAGCCTGTGCCTTCATTCTAATGGAGGAGACAATATCTGAGCCGGCTCTTGAAGGAAGCGAGAGCATTCCAAGTACAGAAGGCATAAAGGGGAGAGATGAAGCGTCTTGCTCAAGGAACTACAAGTAGACTAATGGAGTTTTTATAGGGTTCAGAGAACAGAGGAAATTATAAAAAGACTGGAAATGCAGGAAGAGGCCAGGTTATGAAGAGCTTTAAATACTAGAGGAGTTCATATTTGATCTTGAAGGTAGATGGGAGCCCGTGGAGATACTTGAGCAGGGAGAGTAACATGGTCACCTGGGCAGCTGAATGGGCATGTATTGTAGTGTGAAGAGATTCGAGGCTAGAATATCAGCTAGAAGTCTATTGCGACAGTGCATGTGAAAAGTTATAAGGAGCTGTATTATAATTGTGGCTGTGTGAGTGGAGATAAAGGACATATATGACAGATTATCATTAAAAGCAATCATTTGGTATGAGAGAGGGTTGTAGGCAGCACTTGATGTGAAGGTCTGAACAATAACTGTGGGTAGTGTGATAAGAATTAAAGAGGAAAGAATAAAAAGATTGCTACACAACAGCTAAGGACCCAACTGCAATGAGATTATGTTAATTTAAAAAGTAGGCTGGATTGCCACTTTGGGGGGGGGGGGGCTTTCGTGGCAATTGTGGTTAAGTGACTTGCCCAGGATCACACTGCTAGTAAGTGTTGTATCTGAGGTCGAATTTGAACTCAGGTCCTCCTCACTCCAAGGCCAGAGCTCTATCCACTGTGCCACCTAGCTGCCTCTCCAATTGTCACATTTTTGTGACTTATTCTACTAGCATTTACCAGCACAGAAGTAGAAACCAAAATAAATAAATAAATAAAATAAAAAAATAAAAAAGGGAAGGGAAGGGAGAGAGTCAGCAGTTAGGTGGCACAGTGGATAAAGCTCTGGCCTGAAGTCAGGAAGATGAGTCTTCCTGAGTTCAAATCCAGCCTCAGACACTTACTAGCTGTGTGACCCTGGGTAAGTCACTTCACCCTGTTTGCCTCAGTTTCCTCATCTATAAAATGAGCCGGAGAAGGATATGGCAAACCTTTGCAGTATCTTTGCCAAGAAAACCCCAAATGGAGTCATGAAGAGTCAGATACAACTGAAAAAATAACTCATCACTACCAAAGAGGGGGATGGTAGAGGGGTGACCCAGGGCTGATGGTTAGTGGAGCACAAATTCAGGATAAAGAAGAAAAGGATTCAAGAGTGGGGGACAGGCACAACTGAAATGGTCAAGACTAAAGGGATGAAACTGAGGGCAGAGAAGGAGTTACAGACTGCAAGAACAGAGAGCAGAGAGACTGATGCCTGAAGTGAGGATAGGTATAGGAGGAATGAAGCAGCTGGCAGATGGAAGGACAAAAGTAAAATCATGGAGACACAAATGTTTTGGATGAAGATGAGGTATAAGTTAAGCTGAGGTAGAGAGGAGAAAGAGGTCACAAGAGTTGGGAAAGGTATTTAAAGGGATATCAGTGTGAATGTTAAAGCAACCAAAACTACGTATTGCCATCTCCCCTTTTGCCATGAGCTCCTTCCCACATGATACATCCTTACTACTCACTATCTTCTTGACCCCTCACCATGCCATCATTCTACTCAAATGGTTCTTCCAAAGGTCATGCATGGCATACTAACCAGGGAAATTAATAAATATTTCTTAAATGTCTACTAGGCACTGTGCTAAGTTCTGGCTTTTCTGAGACTTCCTCCTTCTTGATTTTCTCTTCATATAACCTAACACCATCAACCACTTCCCCCTACTCAATACTCTGTTGTCCATGGGTTTGGGCCTCTAGTTTATGCTCCTCTCAACCCCTTAAGGAGGATATTCTTCAAGGGATCATCCTCAGCCCTCTTCTCTTTTCATATTCTCTCACTTGGCAATCTCACCACTCCCAAAGCTTGAATTTCCACCTCTAAAGCAAGTGACTCTGAAATCCATCTCAATAACCCTGACCTCTCTTTGGACTTTTACAACTCCACCTCCAGCTAACTATAAGGCATTTCCACCCAAACATCTCACAACCAAACCTTAAACTCAGAAAGTCCAAGACTGAGCTTATCATCTCCATAACATTATCAGATTTGGCTATGTTAATGCTTCTGCTCAAAAATTTTCAGGAGCTCCTGAACGCCTTCTTAGTAAAGTTCAAATACTTTGCCTAACACTCAAAACCCTCCCTGAACTGGTACTACTTAACTTTTTCATTCTCAGCAACTATTACTCTCCACTGTACATTCCATGCTCCAGCCAAACTGGACTCTTTGAAGTTTGTGCTATAAAACAGAATCTCTCGACCTGATCTGTGATCAACTGTTTCCATGCCCTTGTATTGTCCACTATATCCAAAAGGGCTTCCTATCCCCTACTCTTCAGAGACTGGAATAACAGAGGCAAAGATGGGTGATGATTTAAAGAGGCTCCAAAGGTACAGAAAGTTTCTGAGAGATGACTCTGGTTTTCCCAGTAGGCACTTAACTAGTGCCTATCCTTTAAAGCCCAATTCAAACATTCCTTCTCTCTATGAAGATTTACCTGATCCATTCCCCACAAGCAGCACAATGATTTCCCTCCAAAACCTCATGTGGCATTTTGTTGTGTTACTCTCTAATACACTGCCCATGTAAATCATATTATAATTATCTGTATCTGTATCTTATTATTCTCCCAACTAGATTGTATGAGCAAAGGAGCAATGTCTTATCAAAACTCTTGACCTCATCATCACCTAGTAGTCCAATGTTGTGAACAGAGAAAAAAGGCTTAATAAATCATTTGTTGAATGAATAGTAGTACCATGTTCCTAGTCACCCAGGCTTTCACCTTACTGAATCTTTCCTCACCCTCCATATCAAACCAGTTTCCATGACCTGTTAATTTTACCTCTATTATATGTGTCTTGCTTTCTACTTCTTCTGCCACGTCCCTCATTCATGTCCATATCACCTCTTACACATACCACAGTAATAGCTTTATAAAAATTAGTCTACCACTGTTGAAATAATCTTGTTAACGCAGAGGTATGACCACAGTACTCCTCTGCTCAAAGACACTTAATAGCTCGTTACCTAGAAGATAAAATACAAACTCCTTGACCTTAAATTAAAAACTCTTCACAATCTGGTTCCAACATCCCTTTCCATCCTTCCTATACACCGGAACACCCTTAACTCACTGAAGGTAGGGAGTTTCATTTTGTGTGTGTGTTTACTTCCTAGTACCTGCCCCATTGCCTGGCATATGGTAAGCCCTCAGTTAGTATGGCATGATTACTCTTTTACATATAGGTGCTCCCAGAGCTGAGCCTTGCACACAGTAGGTGCTTAACAGATGTTTATTCAATGGAAGGACAGCACATTCTATTTATCTGCTTCCTCTTTCCAGAAAACCTTTTCTTTTTTCCCCCCCAACACAAAGCATCCTATGTGAGGTGAACCTTATAGGCAAGTGAAACTCAATTATCAGGCACCGACAGTCAGAAATCAGACAAAATAATACTATATAACCTCTGCTATTTCCTCCTAAAAGAAAAAGCAGTCAAACACAGACCTAGGGGATGGAGGAGAGAACTCAAAAGGAACAATTAAGATGCCTACTTTTCTCAACTCCTTTCACTTTGCCACACCTACTTTCTCAGTGTTTTCTCATTAGGTCTCTACTTATTCTCTTCCCTAAAAGTATTTCCCAAAGGTATTCTGGGTCTCCTTCCAAAAGCTTCTTAAGTTTTTATCCCAAAGATCAGAATATGACTGGCTTCAATCACTCTAAATTGTTTAGAGGCTGCCCTTAACCAAACTCTGCTTTTATCAGCAGGATCTATGACCAGCTTGCAGTGAGCCAAACGCTTACTGAGGAAGTGATTTTGATAATGTGTAAAAAGGACTGAGAAGTCTAGACAGAATATCGAGGTTTAGAATTCCCATAGCTGCTATAGCTGAAACTTTTAAGAGGCATCATGTCTATACTGAGTAGCATTCTAAACACAAAGATGAACTCTAGTAGAAGACAAAAAATACAGTATGACTTCAGGAAGATTTCTCTGAATGAAAGTTCTGCATTAGGTGAAACTACTGTGGGAAAGCTATTCTTTTCAAAGTCTAGTGATTTAAAGGGAGAAAAAAAAAGAAAATTTTCAATACCTTCCTTCGCAAATATCCATCTTCAGTTGCAAGAAGTATAAGTGCCTATAAAGCAAATTTAAAAGTAATATTTAAATTAAAATAAGCAACAAAGACTTGATAAGACAAGAACAAAATTTGTACATTTAAAAACCAGGATAATTGTAGAAATATTTTTCTAACGATATGAAATCATCCTTGTGTATGTTTGTGAATCTTACACAACTATTCTTAAGACTACTAACGCTCTTATTTTAAAGCCACCTTTTTTTTTAAATACTCTTTCTAGTTTACCATTTTCCTCTTCACTCTTCTTATTTCTTATTATATCCTTTCTTTCAATTCTTTAAGTCTTTGAAAAACGGAATGGCTGGTGGATGGTTAGCAGGTGGATGGTGACCTTTTCGATAATGTTCACCGCTACCTTTCCCGTGTGAACACTCCCTTTCTTTCCATTTTTATTTGTTCATTCTTTATCTTTTTTTTTTTAAAAAAAAAAACAACAGAAGTATTATTTATGGCATGACAATTAAAGAGTGGTAAGGGATGAACTTCAGTCCAATCCAAACACCTTAAAAAAAATACTAAAATACATTTAAGAAATGGTGACCCAGTCTTTGTATGAAGATTTCCAAAGAAGAGGAACCCCTCACATCCTGGAACCCCATTCTATTTCTGGATAGCGCCAATGTTTAGGAAGTTTATTTCCTTATTTTAAGCCTAACTTCCCCTCTTTGAAGCTTTTACCCATTGGTTGTCATTCTGCCTGCTGGGGCCAAAGCAGAATAAGCTGAATCCTCCTTCCATGTGCTAGCCCTTCAAATACTTAAAGACAGTGATCATGACCACTAAGGACGTCTTGAAGCTAAACATTCCCAGTGTTTTAATTGATTTTTATACATCATGAACTCAAGCTCCCCTTTCCATCCTTGCTGTTCTCCTCTAAATGGTCTCCAGCTTATCAATTTGTCCAAAAATATCTGGTCCAGCATGGAACACAAAACTTGAGATATGGTCTGACCAGGGCAGAGTGCAGGAGAATTACCACCTCTTTATTCCCGGAAACTAAGCTTCTGTTTGCTACCAACTCAGATCATATTAGTTTTTTTTTTTTTTTGGCTGCCCCCTATAATTCTGTTGATTCCTACTAAATTCCAAGTTCTTTAAAACTTCCCACATCCTTTTCAGATGAACAACCAACTAGCCCCATTTCCCTAATCTCGTTCTTGTGAAGCTGATCTTTTGCTCCCGAGTATAAGGACTACATTAATCCTCATTTGCATTAATTTTATTCAATCTGGCCCAATGTTCTAGAGTATCCAGATCTATTTGAATCCTGACTCTGGCATTCAGTGTATTAGCTTGCCCTCCCAGCTCTGTGTCATCTGAAAATCTGATAAGCATGCCATCTATGAAATCTGCTGTGAACCCAATTATTCACTTTAAGATTCTTTTAACCAAATTTCTAACAGAATCCACTGATGGCATGTTTGCTTTCTCCATCATTATAATTAAAAATCAATTCACATTTTGATGAGCCAAGCAATAATTTTTTTTGAAAGTTAACCACTTGACCAAAACCAGAGCCAAGAGCAGGGTACTTATATAAAAGATATTTCCTGGAGAGGCAGGGTTGCCTCTTGCTCCCTCTCAGGCTGCTAAAATTTTCATTATAGAGAGGAGAGGTTCTCTTCAGAATTATACCTGGTCACACTATGCCTGCTAAAAATGTCAACCGCCTAAATGACCTAAAAGTAAGCATTCTGGAGAAGCTGCATGCCATCATGGATAAAGGGGCAAATCTTTGAGTCTGGAAGACCAGGGCTCAAGTTTTGTCTCAGATATATATCAGCTATATAGCCCAGGGCAAATCACTGAAGTTCTTGATGTTCTCAGGCATTTCTCTAAAACTATAAATTACAGATCAGTTGGTCATCTGAAATTTACATTGGTAGAGGGAGATTCCAAATCAGGGAATTCTTTACATTGGTGAGATCACTAGTCCCAACAACAACAAATATTTATATTCTGACATGTCCCCTGTATAAATGAGCTGAATAAGTAAAGGTGACTAGTGTGTGAAGACTAACTCTACTTAGCCCAGGCATTCTTTCATGCCCAGTTACAGTTTTTTGTCTACTGCTGAAAGCACACACTCAATAAAGCAGGACAATACACGGATATGTATGCAGCCTGTCTAGAGGATGACATCTAATAACATTGATATATCTTAGCTAATTGATTTCACTGTGGACTAGAAAACAAATTATCTCTTCCAATAATGGCACTCTAAATAATGGATCAGGATGAATTGCACATTGACTCATCTATATTAGTCAACAAATTGCCTTAGATAGTAAGCAAAAATTTAAAAAATAAAACATCAGTGAATACTGGAAGAGATGTATGATCATACAATAAAACAATTACAGTTGCAAGGAACTCAGAGGCCACCTAGATCAATCTTCTCATCTGACAGATGAGGGAATAGAAGCCCAAGGTCATACCCAATTAGAAAGTGCTGGAGGTGGGATGTAAACCAAGTTCTTCCTAACTTTAAGTATGTCAAACCAGCTACCTTTACTCCTTATTCTGCAGATAGAACTTTTTAATTATCTGTAAGCAGATCAGCTGCCAAGTATGACCCTCATAATCTTGGAAAAGGACAAAAAAAAGGGTTCAACAGCCCCATGAAGATGCTGGAAGGGACTTACTTGTATCAGCACACATGAGAGTTGGTTCTAATCTCTCTTTTTTCCAGAATCCAAAAGAAATATTGTTAGCTCCAGCATATGGCCAATACAGCAAGAGACACACTTATTAAAATTGAATAGAAATGAGAGAGGCAGAAGGGGAAAAGTAGAATTATGGCAATTTTTTTAAAAAGCAAACTTCTTCCATTTGATACATAAATGTGCATAAATATCAGGCTAAGTTCAGCTGTGCCCATCTTAACACAAGTTATAAAATAATTTCACTATTTATATTTCATGTAAAAAAACCCACTAAGGTTATAAAAGTTCATCAATAATTTCAGAGCTTTCAATTGTTACTTTTCAGTCATCATTATCAATATTATTGGCATCACCATCATCTAGCCAGAATGTACCAAAGAGCTAACATTTTTTTAATAAGTCATATGGGAAACATATGACTTCGGTGAATTATGCCTATCTAGGTTTTAGATCTGCATTCTTTCAAAACAGGAGCACATGGTCATTATTATCTGGATTGCTAAGGGATGGTTTTCATTTATGGCTTTCTGTGGGGTTTCTGTGTTTACCCAAAGCAATAATCAAATATAATTAGACATATTTGATTTTCTTCAAGGTTGGAAATAGAAAGGAAGAGGTTACAGATGAGCTAATAGTAATTTTAGAATGGCAAAATTAATTTCTGTTGGCAAATCAGGCTGACTAATATAATCTGATGAATTACCACATGGGAATATAAATCAAAAAACTGAAAAAAAAACCTACCATGTATCAAATCACACCCAGTCACTGACACCCCAAGAAAAGGCAAATATGACCAGACTCTGCAAAGTGACAGGAGTCCAGAATGACAGGAAAATCCAAATGATGATGAAGAGACATAGAATCAAGTAGGCTGTCTTTGACGAATAATAATAATTATAATGATAACAATAATAATAACTTGTACTTATATTACAGTAGAGGCAGTATACTATGCTGGAAGGAGCACTGGACTCAGGGGTAAGAAAATTCCTTATTTGCCACTTGCTATCTATGCGACCATGGGAAGTAATTTAAGTTCATGGGCCTGAGTTTCTTCATTTGGAGAATGAGAGAATTAACCTCTGAGACTCTTTCCAGCTCTAAAACTATAATCCTATGACAGAATGTTTTATTGTTTGCAAAACATCTACATTACCTCATTTGATTCTCATAGCTATCAGGTGTTCTTATGGCAGCTAGGTGGTGCAGTGGATAGAGCACTAGGCTTGGAATCAGGCTTCCTGAGTTCAAATCTGGCCTCTGACACTTACTAGCTGTGTGATCCTGGGTAAGTAGCTTAACCCTGTTTGCCTCAGTTTCCTTTTCTGTAAAATGAGCTGGAGAAGGAAATGGCAAACCATTCCAGTATATGTGCCAAGAAAACCTCAAATGGAGTCATTAAGAGTCAAATACAACTGAAAAACAACTGAACAACAATAAACTAAAGGTGCTCTTATAAGCTCTATTTTACAGATGAGCAAATCGAGGCTTAGAAAGGTTAAATGACGTCATCAATGTCACACAGCTAATAAATATATGAGCAGGATTTGAACCTAAGTCTTTTGATTCCAAGTCCAGCAGGAAACCATCTTATACAACTATGGAGTTAAACAACCCTAAATCATTGGATAAATTAATTACATAGGTGTCCTAGAACCAAGTGGGAGGCCATTAATAATGACGACGACGGTGATGATAGTAATAACAACAATAATGATGGCTGGAATTCACATAGCATTTTAAGGTTTCCAAGGCATTTGATCCTCACAACAACCCTGTGAAGCAGGTACAATTATTATCCCCACTTTATAGATGAGGAAACTGAGCCAGACGGAGGTTAAATGACTTGCCTGTGGTCACACACCTTTTAAGTGTTAAAAGTTGGATTTGAACTTAAGTCTCAGACCTAGTGCTCTATCTACTGTGACATCTAGCTGCTTCTAACTTAGGTTTTTTTTGAAACTTAGGGTTCAGTAAAGAAACTTGAAGGAAGCCTTTAGAACATCTTATTTTTTAAATAAAGCATGAAACACTAGCTCTTTTTAAAGGTGCTCTATCCAAATTGTATATTTCAAAAATCTAATTCATGTTTCTCTGACTCTGCTTAAAAAAAAAAAAAAAGAAAAAAGAAAAGAATCAGCCTGTTTAGTTATACCTGTCCCCAATCTTCCTTGACCATGGATTCCAACAGAACCAATTCCTCAAAAGTCAGTAACTCATCTGACAAGCCAGAGTATTAGGTTGAAATCAACAAGATTAACATGGAACCAGTAATAAACTCAAGATGTGCACTTAAAGGTCAACTGCAAGGAAGCTTTGGCCTGGCTGGAAAGAGATCTGGGAAATTTGGTTGATCAGAAGTTCAATATATGTACCAACTGTATAATGTGGTTACTTAAAATGCTAATGCAATCTTAGCCTGCATGAATAATGTGCAGATGACAGGGATGGCCCCACTGTGCCCTGGACTGGTCAGACCACACTGCAAGTACTATGGACAATTCTGAGCAACATATTTTAGGAAGGACAGTGAAAAACTGAGATGTGTTCCAAAGGGGCCAATTATGATGGTAAGAGGTCTGGAAACTACTGCCTAATAGGGAATGATTGAGGTAAATAGACGTGTTTGGCTTGGAGAAGGCTGAGAGGAGAGACGACAGACGATACTGAAGGGCTGTAATGAAGAGGGAGTAAACTTATTCTGTATTGTTCTAGGAGACTGGATAAAAGCCAATGAATTGAAATTACAAAGAAGTTTAATGTAATGAAGAATTTTCTAATGAACAGAACTTCCCCAAAGTAGAACAGGTTATTCCAGGGAGTAGTTACTTAAGGCTCAGTTTCCTCATCTGTAAATTGAGAAGGTAGGACTAGGTGATCCCCAATATCCCTTTAGCTCTAAATACTACAATCCCGTGAGGAATTTTAGTAGAGGATAGAATTCTATATAACAAGAATTATGAAGAAGAAATTCCTCACTCAGGGGGAGGCTGAAGTAAATGATTTTGAGGTCCCTTCTCCATCTGAAATTCTACCAGCCTATGACCCCAATCTACCATGTACAATTATAGAACTATCAGCCATGAGACCCATGTCTGTGTCTGAGTAGTAACTCAATTTGGCATTCGGCTCATACATCTATTCACACATTCTCATTCCCAAAGCCTTCCCTGAACAGAAGCTAACAAACTCCAAGATTCACTCCTGTTATGAGGCAGTAACATTAAAATCAGTGAAATAACGGAGAGTCAACTATGCTGTCAATCTAGTTGCCAGGCTGGGCACTTCTGCATGCACAAATGAGGAAAATGGTTCTAAACCAGCCTATTCCATATTGCTCTACAATGAGTTCAGTACAATATCTAGCTAGCTTGAATTTAAAGGACTGCAAAACCAATTTTAAGGTGTCTGTTTTATAGGTGTCCTTAGATATGGTTATGATTTCAATGGTCTGTATGATAACCCTGTATGACAAGGAATTTGCCAGTTCACCACAATGCAAGTGATACTTTCTGGAAGGAAAATCAATCAGCTGATGACAAAATTAGACAATATATAGACAGGGAGCAGGTGAGGGAGAGAAGAGTTGTAGCTGAATTTTTAATATATTGTTGTCAATTAATTATTGTCTTCGAGTATATCCCCTTCCCCATTTCAAACAACTCCCATCAGAAAAAACCATCTAAATTCTCAAATAAGCTGCCAAAACAAAATAAGAAAACAAAGAGATACAACTGCTTAGAGAAAGGTGATGGAAGTCGGCCACCGCCTCTTTTTTTGTATGTTGATGAACTACAGAGAAGCTGGTCATTAACTCAACTTCATCTGATTTGTAGCAAAGTATTCACCATAATAAAAATTCTACTACAACAAAACAATCAGTATGTCCCATGGGGTTCATCATAATGGGATATAATACAGATGCAATAATATAAATGTAATATGCATATAATCTGGTGATTTATAATATATATGTAACGGAGAGGTAGAAATTTACCTTATATTCAGATTTTGGTAAATCTCAGATTAATTTGCATTCTATGGGCACATACTTGAGGGGACTGATTGGGTAAGCTCAGAATTTAAAACTAACCATTTTTAAGTCACAAAATAGACAATCCACACAGAGGTAAAAGAGTCAACAACTTTATATGATTTAAAATATGTTAACCTGATATGTCCATTTGGATAATAACTGTTGGTACCACACCATTCACATTTTGTTTTATAGTACTAAAAAGAGCACTAGTATATTATTAATTTTTACATATTGCACAGAAAACATAAAAATACATTACCTTGTTTGTTCTTGCTGCAATGTGTTGGGATCAGGTATAAAAAATCTTACTCGAAAATTCAGGGTACAGGGGAAAGGTCCTACAACATTTTTCAAAAAGAAATTACATTTTTCCTTTTTTAAAAATGCAAGTAAAGTTGTGATTCTTCCATAAGCAATACAAACATTTGTCATACTACATTGCTTGGTTCTTTCCACACTCACAAATGGGTTTGTTTCAAATGCTAAGTGCATACACTGAATGTAATTTTTAAAAGCTTGAGGCAATAATACATAGGCTGGTAAAGTGTTTCAACAAGAGTATTCATTGATGGCTTCTTAAATAAATAATATGGATCTGTGTCCAAACAGCTCCCTCTATTCTCTGCATCATTCAAAAAAGAAAATCCTAAAGATATACTTAGCACGCAAAATTCTCCCTAAAAAATATAACATTTTACCCTTACATAGCATTTCACCCTTTCCAAAGCGGACTCACATACATAAATGCATTATCTCATTCACTGTTCACAATAACCCCCCCCAAAACACACAAGCCAAGTGTTGTTATCTCCACTTTATATATGAGGAAACAAGTTTAGAGAGGGTGATGAGATGTCTCTAAGACCATAGAAGGTCATCATCATTAGCAAAGATCATGATAAAAACTCCATGATAAAAAAATAGTCCATGGCTCCTTCCACTATCCTATGTGGCAAGCTCCACATTCATAAATATATATGTGTGTATATGTACACACATACATGTGTTTATATACATACATATAATATTTTCTTTCGCTAGATATAGTAGCAGAAGAAAATTAGTTTGCTCTATTAATATCCTGTAGTATTTTCCATGGCTATTCAACCCTTCTCAAACCATCAGCAAATACTTATGCATCCTGTATGTGCCTGGTATTTTTCTACCCATCAGCTCTCGTTTGAGGTCACCCACCAGCCCACTCAGTGTCACCTCCTCTCACCTGCTTATCTCGTCACTCATTCTACCACCTACCCATCACCCAACTACTAATTCCTGACTTCTCACACCTATTATTTTAATCTTTTCAGTAACGGGACTTCTGAATGAACCCCTTTATCTCAAGGTTGACTATCTCTAATCTCAAGTGTACGCCTGTATGTCTCTTTATTTCTACAGACATGCACATTTCTGGATGTCTAGACATCTGTGAGTAAGCTTATAAGTATGTGTATGTACAATTCTATAGGAAATGAGTACTCTGAGAATAAGGCCTGTTTCATTTTTCATCTCTGTAACCTCAGCACCCAGCACAATGCCTAGCACATAGTAGGTCTTTGATAAATGCTTGTCGACTGACTCACATACTTGGATATATAAATGGACAAATTATGTGTGGAGAGATCTATTTATATAGTTATGCATATGTTTACTGAGTACATTTCTGCATGTATGTATAAATGCATATGTTTATTTAAGGGAATTTCTATGTATGTATGTAAAGGAGGCATTTCTTAGTTTATCTCCATATATAGGGAGATAAACGATATATACAATGTCCATATAAATATATATGTACACACATATACATATATGTGTTGCATATATAAGTATATATCTATACACATGTACATTTTTGTATATACATATATACTTTCATATGGGCATCCTGTTGGGAGAGGAAAAATAGTCACAATGATGATGATAATAGCTCGCATTTATACTGGACTTTAAAGTCTGCAAAGCACTTTACATATATTATCAAATGATCCTCACAACAACCCTGTGAAGTAGATGCTACTATTATGCCCATTTTATGAGACCTCAGGGACAGCTACTACCTATAGAATTCAAACTCAGGTCTTCCTGATTTCAAGTCCAGCATTCTATCCAATGTACAAACCTGCCAAAAAGATACTCTAGGTACTCATGTAATCCTAT
>NW_020953936.1:6068504-6101555 GCF_900497805.2 Vombatus ursinus
TCCTTGTCTTCAGCTGGTTATATTCTCTTTCTTCATTTTCCCTCCCCCATCTATTTGCTAAGCTCACTCTCTGCCATGAAAACTTGAAATCATTTCCCTCTCGTACATCAGCTCAGTGACTATCCCAGATCAACAGGAATGCAAATATCATGTAAGAAACAGGCCAATTAGCATATCAAAAACATAGTACAGTAATACTAATAATACAAGGTTAACAAAAACTATACAAACCTTTGAGTTGTTTTCTGATTGGTTTACTGGATTCAAGCCATCTCTGTTGAATAAGGAAATAAAGTTTTATTTTTAAATCTTAATAAAAACATCAAAGTTATAGAAAACAGATTCTACTTACAGGAGAATCCACTGAATCTTCACCATGTTGCAAACCAAAATATTCTTTTTCTGTTATACCCAAGTGATTAAAAGCCATATCCAACAGAACTTGACCAGTATCTTGTTTCTAGAGGAAGGAATAGATTTTATAAGTGAATTCTGTAAATGTCAAGATTTTATCTTTTGTAACCATAATCAGATTTTGTGACAATTTGGAAAAACAAAGCACTTTAAAAACAATTCATTTTTTTAATGCTTTGATTGGTTTTCCTAAACCATTCCCCAACTACACCATCTTATAGTCTTTGTCATGGGGAATGGCTCTCTGGGCCATACACACACACACACACACACACACACACGCGTGCGCACACCCCCCCGCAACATCCCCACCACACACACACACACACACACACACACACACACTCTCTCTCTCCCTATAACTGCTTGAGGGATGTCAGTCTTATTCTCAAACTATTTCTACTTTATGTGATATATTCTAAATTTCAAATCAAGAAACCTGAGACAGTGTCCCTTCCACCTTGGGAGCAGAGATCAAATTGAAAAGAAAGGAAAAAGGCAAAAAAAATGAGTAAAAAATAAACAAACAAAAGAACCTGAACAAAGAAAATTATCATGGCAACAGGGAAGATCAAGACACAAAATCAGAAAACAACAACAATGTCAAAACATCAATGGGCAAAACTCCAAAGAAAAATGGGAAGTGGTCTCAAGCCCAGAAAGAACTCACAGAAAAGCTCAAAAAGGAGCTTAAAAATCATGTAAGTGAGGTAAAAGACAAATTGGGAAAATAAATGAGAGTGATGTAAGAGAATTATGAAAAAAAAATTCAACAGCTTGGAAAAAGAAAACTGCTTAAAAAGTAGAATTGGTCAGATGGAAAAGGAGATACAAAAATCCACTGAAGAAAACAACTCCTTAAAAAATATAATTGGCTAAATAGAAAAGAAAGTACAAAAGCTAAATGAAGAAAACAACTCCTTAAAAGTTAGAATTAGGCAAGCAGAAGATAGTAACTCTATGAGACATCAAAAATCAATCAAATTCAAAAGAATGCAAAAAGGAGAAAAATGTAAAGTACCTCACGGGAAAAACAAATGACCTGGAAAATACATCCAGGACAGGCAATATCAGAATCATTGGACTACCTGAAAGCCATAATCAAAAGGAAGACCTGGACAGCATCTTTCAAGAAAAACTGCCCTGATGTCCTGGATCCAGAGGGTAAAACAGGCATCAAAAGAAGTCACCCATGACCTTAGGAAAGAAATCTCAAAATAAAAATGCCAAGGAACTATTATAGCCAAATTTCAGAACTATCAGGTCAAGGGGGAAATGCAAGTGAGCAGAAAGAAACAATTCAAATATTAGGGAACTACTATCAGGATTACACAGAATTTAGTAACTGCAACATTTAAAGATCAGAAGTCATGGAACATGTTATTTTGGAAGGCAAAGGAGCTAGGACTACAACCAAGAATCATTTACCAGTGAGATTAAGCATAATACATCCATAACACCATTCCATGGTAATTCAATGAAATAGAAGAATTTCAAGCTTTTTTAAGAAGACCAGAATTAAACCAAAAATTTGATTTCCAATATAAGACCCAACAGCAATATGAACATGTAAAAACGGAAAAGAAAACATAAGGGATTCAATAGAGCTAAGCTGTTTACAACTCTACATGGGAAGATGATACTTGTAATTCTTAACTGTAATACTAACAGTACAGCTAGAAGGAATATACACAGACACAGGGTACAGGTTTAAGGCGAATTTGAAGGAATGATATAAAAAATAATTAAGGGATGAGAAAGAGACATACATTTGGTATATAAGGAAGGGAGAGGTAGAATGGGGTAAATTATTTCACATGAAGAGTCACAAAAGATCTATTACAATGGAGGGGAAGATGGGAGGGTAGGCAATGAGCATCACTTAAGCCTTACTCTCAGCAGTACTGGCTCAAAGAGGGAATAATATACACAATAAGTTGAATACAGAAGTGTATCTTACCTGACAGAGAAGATTAAGTAAAGGGAGTAGGTAGGTAAGGATTGACAGAAGGGACAGTAGATGGGGAGATGTGGCAGACAGAATCAAAACACTAATGAGAAGGGAAATGTAGAAGGGGGAGAGAGGACAAACAGGAGGGAAAATAGCATGTAGGGAAATACACAGTAATCATAACTGTGAATGTGAATGGGATGAATTCTCCCATAAAATGGAAGCTGATAACAAGTGGATCAAAAACCAGAATCCTACAAGATTACAAGAAACACAGTTGGAGCAGAGAAATACACACAGAGTAAAGGTAGGGAGCTAAAGCAGAATTTATTATGCTTCAGCTGAAGTAAAAAAAACAAACAAATGGCTAGCAATCCTAATTTCAGGCAAAGTAAAAGCAAAAATATATCTAATTAAAAAGAGATAAGGAAGGAAACTACATCTTGCTAAAAGGTACCACAGACAATGAAGCAATATCAATACTAAACACATACACACCAAGTGGTATAGCATCCATATTCTTAAAGGAGAAGCTAAGTGAGATACTGGAAGAAAGAGAGAGCAAAACTATACCAGACCTCAACTGTCCTCTCTCAGAACTTGATAAAGCCAACCAAAAAACAAATAAACCAAGAAACTAAGGCAGTGAATAGAATATTAGAAAAGTTAAATATGTCAGATGTTTGGAGAAAACTGGGAACAGAAAAGAATATACTTTTTTTTCCTCAGTAGCAAAGGGCACCTACACAAAAACTGACCACATATTAGGGCATAAAAACCTCAAATTCAAATGTAGAAAGGCAGAAATATTTAACGTAGTTTTAGATCATAATGGAATAAAAATTACATTCAGCAAAAATCAGTGGAAAGATAGATTAAAAATAAATTGGAAACTAAATAAGCTAATCCTAAAGAATAAGTGGGTCAAAGAACAAATCATAGAATCAATAAATAATTTCATAAAAGGGAATGATAACAATGAAACAACACACCCAAATTTATGGGATGCAGCCAAAGCAGTACTTAAGGGAAAATTTCTCTAATTCTTACATCAACAAAACAGAAAAAGAACAGATCAATGAATTGAGCATGCAACTAAAAAAACTAGAAAAAGAACAAATTAAAAATCCCCAATTAAATTAAAAATTAAATTGGAAATCCTGAAAATCAAAGGTGAAATGAATATGATCAAAAGTAAAAAAAAAATATTGAGCTAATAAATAAATCTAGGAGCTGGTTTTATGAAAACACCAATAAGACAGATAAACCATTGGTTGAAGAAAACCAAACATCCAATATCAAAAATGAAAATAATGAAATCACCATCAATGAGGAAAAAAATTAAAGCAATCATTAGGGAATATTTTGCCAAATTACATGCCAATAGACCTGACAATCTGAGTGAAATCAATGAATGTTTATTAAAATATAAATTATCCAGATTAACAGATTAGAAAATAGAATATCTAAATAACCCCACTTTAGAAAAAGTAATTGGACAAGCCATTAATGAACTCCCTACGAAAAAATCCCAGGGCCAGATAGGTTCACAAGCGAATTCTACTAAACATTCAAAGAACAAATAATTCCAATAAACTGTTTGAGAAAATAGGCAAAGAAGGAGGTGCTAATGCCTAAACCAGGAAGAGTTAAAACAGAGAAAGAAAATTATAGACCAATTTCCCTAATGAATATAGATGCAAAAATTTTGAACAAAATACTAGCAATTACAGCAATATATCACAAGGATTATACACTATGACCAGGAGAGATTTATACCAGGAATGCAGGGTTGGTTCAATATTTGGAAAACTATCAACATAACTGACCATGTAAATAACAAAACCAACAGAAATCATATGATTATCTCTACAGATGCTGGAAAAGCTTTTGACAAAATACGGAATTCATTCCTATTAAAAACACTATAGAGCACAGGAATGAAGGGAGTATTTCTTAAAATGATAAGCATATCTATCTAAAACCATCAGCAAGCATACTGTAATGGGGTAACCTAGAAGTCTTCCCAATAATATTAGGGGTGAAGTGAAGTTACCCATTATCACCACTATTATTCAATACAGGACTAGAAATATTAGCTACAGCAGTAAGAGAAGAAAAATAAATCGAAGGAATTGGAATAGGCAATGATGAAACAAAACTCTTCGCAAATGATATGATGGTATACTTAGAGAACCCTAAAGAATCAACTAAAAACTATTTGAAATAATTAACAACTTTAGCAAAGTTGCAGGATGTAAGATAAACCCACACCAATTATCAGCCTTTCTTTATATGACCAACAAAGCCTAGAAGCAAGAAATAGAAATAGAAATTCCATTTAAAATAACTGGAAACAATATACAATAATGCTTTTCACACAAAGTGAGATATAAACAATTGGAAAAATATCAATTGTTCACGGGTAGGCTGAGCCAATATAATAAAAATGACAATTCTGTGTAAGCTAATTTACTTATTCAGAGCCATACCAATCAAACCACCAAAAAATTATTTGATAGAGCTAGGAAAAAGAACAAAATTCAAATTCACCTGGAAGAACAAAAGGCCAAGAATATCAAGGGAATTAAAGGGGAAAAAATACAAAGGAAGGTAGACTAACAATACCAGATCTAAAACTATATTATAAAGCAATAATCATCAAAACTATCTGGTACAGGCTAAGAAAGAATGGAGGATCAGTGGAACAGGTTAAGTACACAAGACACAGTAGTCAATGACCATAGTAACCTAGTGTTTGATAAACCCAAAGACCCCAGGCTTTGGGATAAGAACTCACTATTTAACAAAAACTGCTAGGAAAACTGGAAAATAATAAGACACAAAGTAGGTATAGACCAACATCTCACATCGTATATCAAGATAAGGTCAAAATAGGTGCGTGATTTAGACATAAAGGGTGACATCATAAGCAAATCAGAAAAGCAAGGAATACTCTACCTGTCACATCTATGGGGAAGGGAAGAATTCATGACCAAACAAAAGACAGAGAGCGTTACAAAATGTAGAACAGATAATTTTGATTATATTAAAATAAAAAGCTTTTGTATAAACAAAAGCAATGCAACCACAATTAGAAGGAAAGCAGAAAGCTGGGAAACAATCTCAACAGTAAGTGTCTCTAATAAAGCCCTAATTTCTCAAATATATAGAGAACTGAGTCAAATCTTTAAGAGTACAAGCCATTCCCCAATTGATAAATGGTCAGTCAAAGAATATTAACAGGCAGTTTTCAGATGAAGAAATCAAACTATCTAAGGCATATGAAGAAGTGCTCTAAATCACTTTTGATTAGATAAATGCAAATTAAAAGAACCCTGAAGTACCACCTCACACCTATCAGATTGGCTAATATGACCAAAAAAAAAAAAAGGAAAAAAATAAATATTGGAAAGGATGTGGGAAAATTGGGACACTAATGCACTGCTGCTGGAGTTGTAAGCTGACCCAACCATTCTGGAAAGCAATTTGGAACTATGCCCAAAGGACAACCAAACCGTGCATACCCTTTGATCCAGCAATACTACTACTGGGTCCGTATCCCAAAGAGATCATAAAAAAAGGAAAGGGACCTACATATGCAAAAATATTTATAGCTGCCCTTTCCGTGGTGGCAAAATATTGGAAATTGAGGGGATGCCCATCAATTGAAGAAGGGCTGAACAAGCTGTGGTCTATACTATTGTGCAATGAGAAATGATAAACAGGTAGATTTCAGAAAAACCTGGAAAGACTCGTACTAACTGATGCCAAGTGAAATGCAGAACCTGGAAAACATTGTACACAGTATCAGCAACACTGTGTGATGATCAGCTATGAATGACTCGGCTCTTCTCAGCAACACAATCATCCAAGAGAAGTACAAAGGACTCGCAAAGAAAAATACTATCCACATCCAGATAAAGAACTGATGGACTCTGAATGCAGATTGGAGCATATTTTTTTTCATTTTATCCTTTCGTGTTTTTTTTTTCCCTTTGATCTGTTTCTTCTTTCCCAATTGTGACTAATAATGGAAATGTTTTACGTGATAGCACATGTTTAACCTGTATCAAAATGCCTACCATTTTCAGAGGAGGGAGAAAAATTTGGAACTCAAAAATCTTGTTTAAAAAATGCAAAAAATTGTCTTGACATGAAATTGGGAAAAAATAAAGTACTATTAAAAAATATGATATTAGAGTGGGAGGCAAAATGATGTGGTAGAAAGAACACATGCTCTGATGCTGGAGGAGCTAGTGTGAATCTTGTTTCTGATGCTTTCTACCTGTGAGAACTTGCCTCACTCACTAATAAAAGGAAGGTATCAGATCAGATGCTCACTGAAATTTCTGTTGGCCAGCAAACACTTATTAGGCACCTACTGTGTGCCAGGCACTGGATACAGAGAAAATCAGTTCCAGCCTTTTAGGACCTCACTTTCTAATGGAGGAAACACTATTTTAAAAATTCCTCTATTCCAGTTCTTTACCACCATGAAAAAGTACAATGACAATTTTGGCACATATGGGGCCTTTTCTTTGTATTTTTTATTCCTTGGGGTATATTCCCATGGGTGGTAATGCTTTTCTCATATATTTCCAAATTGAAATGCAGAACAGATGGACCACTTCACAGCAACATCAACAACTTATCCATGTATGCGTCTTATCACAGCCCTCCAAAATTGCCTATTCTCATCTCGGCCAATATGCATATGTGGAAGGTTAAACCTCAGAGTAGATTTAATTTGCATTTATCTTACTATTGGAGATCTGGAGCATGCAATCCAGCTGTCTCGAGGGCATTTCCACCAGCTCCTCAAATTGACTACTACTCAAAATGACTACGTCCAAGCTTGATTCCTAGGACAGACTACTGTGGTGGGGGTGTCAGACAGCCTTCCACAACTCATCAAACCCAATAATTATTGTCCACTTCTGCTGAGTAGACAGATACAGATGAAGAAACTTGGAGTGCATTGTAGAGACTTTAAAATTTTATGTAAGAAAATTAAGGGCTTCGGGAATTTTTACATCTTCTCGTTTAAGACTGTGACTTTGAATCAGAAGGAAAGTAAACAAATGGCAATGCCAAAGAGCCATATTTGATTTCTTGATTTAGAAAAGAGAGAATGATGGAAACTGTAAGCCCGAGTAGGATTCACAGAACATTCTACAACTGATAAAATAGATTTTTTTTAATTGAGGGAGAAGGAAAGAGAACTTCTTGGTGATTTTTAAAAGAAAAAAAAAATAAGGAGATCATTAGGCATGGTGTACTGAACTTGACATCAGAAGAAATAGATTAAAATCTTATCTCAGATACTTACTAGCTTTGAGCTTATAGCAAAGTCCCTTAACTTTCCACATCCTCAACTTCCTCAACTATAAAATGAGTGAAATAACATTTTTAATCCCTAATTTAACAGCTTAGTTAAGAGGAAAGCACGTCACAAATCTAAAAGCACTATGTTAATGTCATTATTATTATTATCACACTAAGAAAAAATAATATAACAAATAATATTTTTGTTGTGGTTATTTAGTTGTTAAAGTTGTGTCTGACTCTTCATGGCCCCATTTGGAGTTTTCTTGGCAAAGATACTGGAGTGATTTGCCATTTTCTTCTCTAGCTCATTTTACAGATGAGGAAACTGTGGCAAACAGGATGAAGTGACTTGTCCAGGGTCATACAGCTAGAATGTGTCTGAGGCCAGATGTGAACTCAGGAAGAGGAGTCTTCCTAACTCCAGGCCCAGTGCTCTATCCACAGTGCCCCCTAAAGCCCCTAAATAATATTACATATTGTGCATATAACACTAATATAAATAATATGAAATTATTATAGCCACAACAAGAAAAGTGATGCCATCCTAACTTCTTTCTCCATTTCTAATAAGAGTTGCCTCTCTGATGGGTAGGCAGAATGCCTTATACATAGTCTATATACTGATTTAATAAAAAATTTGGCACAGAAAAATATGGCCTGAATGACAGCAAGGTTAGGCAAACCTGAATCTGGCTGAACACAAAACAGTGCTGATTTACTGGCTACTGACAAACTGAAGGGAAGTTTAGAAAGTGGCCTTGACCTTGTCCTGTACAATGTTTTAATCAAAGACTTGTATTTGGTACCAGGGCATACAGGCATAAGGGCAGAGTGGGAGCTCATAATGCTACAACACGCTCTACCCAGTATTTTTAAAAGGATTAAGGCCTGGACCTACAATACTATGCAAGGTCAATCTCTCCTTTGGAGGCCAGAACCTGGCAGGATGTAGGTATGGGCATGGTATCCCTTTTATCCCCCTAGAGTACATCATCTGAGCAGTTGGTCAAATAGTTTATGAATGCCAGTGTAAATAAATGGAAGGGATAGTCAACAAGGCTAAAAAAAAATTGTACTGATACTGTTATTAGTTTGCATATGTTCAATAAAGCAGACTAGGCTGAAATTCACTGCTCCAAAATTTTCTAATTTGTATTTTAATCCAAAAGTTTACGACATTAATGCCAGGAATGACTAGAGTCCCTTCATTCCAACCCTCTCATGTAACAGATGAGAAAAGTAAGGCCCAGAGACAGAATAAGTCAGTGGCAGGGCCAGGACTAGAAGACAGGCCTCCAATTACCAATTAAGTGTTCTTTGGAAAACAGAATGAATTTGCAGTCGTGTTAGACGCTTCATGACCAATTTGGGGTTTTCTTGGCAAAGATACTGGAGCAGTTTGCCATTTCCTTCTCCAGCTCATTTTATGAGGAAACTGAGGCAAACAGAGTTAAAGGACTTACCAAGGGTCACACAGCTAGTAAGTGTCTGAGGATGGATTTGAACTCAGGAAGATTAAGTCTTCCTGACTCCAGGCCTGGCATTCTATCCACTGTACCACCTAGCTGCAGGGCAGTACGAGAAGGTTGGACTTCATAACCAAGTTCCAGTTCTAAACCAATAGTCTTGATCTTATAGTTTTTTCAGGTATACTACAGGAGTCACCCCCCCCCCAAAAAAAGACAAGTTCAAACACCTAGGGAGCAGGGGAGAGGAAAATTGTTTAAAAAGAACACTTAAATATATCTCTTTCATGGGAAAGTTGGTGTGTCAAATTTTATGAATATTCTAACCTAAAAAGAAATTATAAGTAAATGGAAGGAGATATCTTTCTCAATGATAGCTAGACATGGAATCTGTAACCTCCTCCACAAAAAAAGGGATAAAGGGGATTTCTTTAAAAAATAAAACACACGGGGGCAGCTAGGTGGCGCAGTGGATAGAGCACCAGCCTTGGAGTCAGGAGGACTTGAGTTCAAATCTGCCCTCAAACACTTGACACTTACTAGCTCTGTGACCCTGGGTAAGTCACTTGACCCCAACTGCCTCACCAAAAAAGCAAAGTAAATAAATAAAAGATATAATAAATAATTTTGAGAATATAAAATTTAAAATTTTTTATACAATCAATGCAACTAGAATAAGAGACACTGTTAACTGAGGAGAAGAATCTTTGTATCAAATATCACTGATAAAAGTCTGATATCCAAGATACACAATTATCTCTTCCACATCATGATTCTCCCCATTAAGGTTTTGATATATCACGGGTTGGCATAAGAAATTAAACGGGAATTTGGGGGGAATTTTACAAAAGTCACACATGACATGCAAAGGCCAGCAGATGGCACAGAAAAAGTTTAGAAACTCAGAAATGCATGAAATATTTGTATAATATTGTATAATATCAAGAAAAAAAGAGAAGGAAATCTGCAAAGTCAGACTTCTTCTCTGGTAAGAAGGCAGCACCAAAAATTTTTACATGGATTTTCCAGATCGCAGGGGCACGATGCCCCTAATTCCTGCTATGTGGAAGGGATATAGTGAAAGATACCAAACATGTAACACCAAGAGTCATTCCCTATGACATCAATGGCTATGAACAAATAGTTTCCAAAAGAAAAGATGGAAACTATAAATGATCATACAAAAATATGCTACAAATCACTAATAGTAAGAGAAATGCAAATTAAGCAACTCTGATATTTCACCTCACATCATGCAATTCGGAAAGATCACAAAAATAAGAATAATAGGTGTTATGCTGTCCGGGTATGAGAAGGCAGGAACAGAAGCACACTGTGAAATGATCCAGCTAATCTGGACATGGATTTGGAATTATTCAAGAAAAAGTGACTGAACATTCATACTCTTTGATTCAATGATTCCACCCTCCACCACATGCCTCAAGGAGGTCAAAAATAAACCAAAAAAAAAAAAAAATCTACACCAAAAAACTCATAACAACACTTTTTGTAGCAGCAGAGAACTGGAAACAAAATGGTGACTACAGACTGGGGAATGGTTGGAAGAAAAAACAAAAAAACAAAACTATATTCACTATAGTTTGTGAATGGAATGGAATATTATTGTACAGTAAGAAATGACAATTATGAAGAATTCTGAGAAGCGAGGGAAGACATATATGAACTGACGCAATAAAGTAAAAAGAACCAGTTGAACAATGTATAGAATTACTACAGTAAAGTAAATGTTAGTAGATAAGGAAGTCAAATTCTTGAGTAATTTTAATCATGTATTTTATGTTTTATATTATTATAGTGTCATATTATGTAATTTACGTATTGTAAAAAGGACCACTCTAGGTCTCAGAGGAAAGATAATGAAACTTACTTCCCTAACCATAGCATATGTGGGATAAAATGTTGCTTAAGTTCTCAGATGAAGGTCACCATTATCAGTTATTTTTGCTTAACTTATTTCTCCTTCTTTCGAAAAGTTCACTGCTAGGTGATGGGTCAGGAAGGGTGCATATTTGGAAGTGACTGATGATTTTTCTTTTTTGAAAAAGCATCAATAATTTTAAGTGACATAAAAAAGACTCATGCTCTCTTGGCCTTGACTCACTCAGCAAAACATATACAAGTGAATGAATGGAAAGCCATGACTCAACGAAGAAAATATTACAGAAAATGTTGTGTTTCAGGATCACATTTGCCACATCTATTATATCCTAGAGTAGGAAGTGTTAAATAAGTAGTGATAAAGACTACTGTTTACTGGAAAAAGTTCTTATCCATAGTAAGTACACAGTATGATCTTAGACAAGTCATTTAACCTCTTCTGGGCCTCAGTTCCTGAAACGTATAGCTTTAAGGACCTGTCAAGAACAGCGATCTCAAATTCAACTAGAAACAGAAGGCCTCTGAAGCTTATATAAGGGTCCCTGCTGGCTGAATGTTGACTTAGAAAACCACTTTTCAATGTTATCTATGTTCTATTATATTTTTTATTTATTTTGGTAAATATTTCCTAATCAGATTTTAACCCACTTCAAGCAGTATTCCAGGCAGTCTCTGGCCTAAAGCACTGAGAAATTAAGTGACTTGCCCAGGGTCACACAATCGGTATGTCTCAGAGACAAGACTCGATTACAAGTCTTTCTGACATTGGATTTAACTCATGCTGCCATAAACCCTTTGGAAAGTACTCTGTCACTGGGGTTTACCCCACTAGTTTAAGCAGGTAGGATGGGTTTTAGAGCCAGGATCCCTGTCCACAGAGTTAGAGAAAAATCACTTGGATACCAAAACTAAAAGCTAACGAGACCAAAGTATTCAGCCATCTCCCAATTCTGTTACTTTTCACTGGCTCTCTCCCAAAGCCCGGAATTCTGTCTCTCCTCATCTCTACCTCCTGGCTTTCTTCAAGTCCCAGCTAAAATCTCACCTTCTATAAGAGGCCTTTCCTAATCCCCCTTAATGCTAGTGCCTTTGCTCTGCTGATTATTTCCAATTTATCCTGGATATATCTTAAGTGTACATAGTTGTCTACATGTTGTCTCCCTTATCAGACTGTGAGTTCTTTGAAAGTAAGACTGTTGTTGTTTTGGACTATAATCTCTATTTCCAGTTCTTAGCCTAGTACCTAGAACTGAGTAGTTGTTCTATAAATCAATCAATCCGTCAATCAATACACATTTATTAAGCACCTAGTATGATACTTGTTGATCTGACTTGAAATTTCACTGAATAGCCTTACATTAAATAATTTCTAGACATGAGACAACTCCTAAATCCCAGGCTACAACTTAATAAGGAACCAAACCTGGTCTAGCCCTGGGAGAATTATATAGATAGGACTTCCTAAGAACATCTGAACTACCAACTTATCCAGAGCAAGCCTGTAAAGGCTGGCTCTATACTTGGGGCAGTCCTTATTCTAAACCAGTGGGAGCTCACGAGACTGCCATCCACTTAGTTCTAAATGCTTGGATGGAAATACAGAAAAGATGCTTATCACATTTATACTGGGTAAAATTCCCAGTATAAAATTCATATGATAAATACAAAGATTACAATACAATCAAGACAAATACAAAATCCTAAATTGAGGGCTTTTTTTTAAATTTTAAATTGCCTTCACAGGTAGAGCTGACTTGGCTTTCATTCATTCACTCAACATGCATTTATTGAGTGACTGGAATCAGGAAGACTCATCTTCCCAAGTTCTAATCTGGCCTCAGACACTTAGTAACTGTATGACCCTGGGTAAGTCACAACACTGTTTGCCTCAGTTTCCTCATCTGTAAAATGAGCTAGAGAAGGAAATGGCAAATTAGTATTTTTGCCAAGAAAACAACAAATGGGCTCACAAAGAGCAGGACATGCCTGAAATGACTGAGCAATAACAACAAAAACAAACATATGTCTGGCTTGCAAAGAATTCAAGAAGGCTGGGGAGAGTATGGATTACAGGTTTTAATTCGTCATGAGCAAAGCCATGTGATACGGCAGCTATAAAACCTAATGGGTTTTGAACAATCCCACTCTCTAATGCACCAGACATTTAAAGTATGCATTATATCTAGTTCTAGATTCCATATTTTCATAAAGATACTGATGTGCATATATCTCATCTTAGCAGTTGAAGGGACAGAGGGATGTTTCGCTTGGAAAAAGATGAAGGAGAAACTTGAGAGCTGTTTCCAAATATCTGAAAGGATGCCATGTGGAAAAGGGCACAGATTTGTTTTGTGTTGATCCCACAAGGAAAACCTGGAACTAATGGGTGGAAGTTAAAGGGACATGGCCTGAACTCAATATAAGAACTCCTTACCAACTGAAGCTTACTAATAATGGAGTGACCTGAGCTTAGAAGGTGAAATCACAGAGAATCAGTGAGACAGGATTTTAAAAGTTTTACAAAGCTTCCAGTTTTATTACACATCCAAATGAAGAATTCCCTTTATAACATGCTTGACACACAGTCATTCTGTCTGCATTTCCATTAACGAGGAACTCATTACTATGCCAAATACAAGACCAGGCCATGACGTGCTTCTTTCTGGTTTGAGCTCTTTAATACTTCAAAATATGATTCCCTTCTAGGGTACAGTTGTTCAACCACCTATAAATTTGCCATGTTGTAGCATCATTTATCCTTTTATTTCCATTTTGTCCATAAGATCATTATGGGTGGGTTTCTAAAACCACATCTGAAATCAAGATAGACTCTATGTTCATGACAATCCTCTTGATCCACAATCCAAGTAACCAGGGGTGTGCTGGAGGCAGCTCCTATCCACTTGTGAGAGCTGATTATTAAATTTAATGTGAGCATTTGCACCTCAGAAATTGGCAAACACTAGAAATCAGGGCTTGATTTATTGTTCTGATGATTGTCTAGACTTAAGAAAGTGATGGAGAAAATGTTAATAACAGAAGTTGAACTTAAAAAGGTGTCATACATATTTTTTTCAAAGCCAGTTATTAAAAATTTATCAGTGCATCACTGAGAGTTAACCTAATTAAAATGGAAGTAAGATCGTTCTGGCATGGCATGATTCCTGAACGTGCCGCTGGATCATTCTTCATAACCAGTAATTCTTGGTGTTCATAAGTCACCTGTTTAATAAGCTACCTAAGAAACACCAAATTAAAGTTTAACCAGCCCACAGTTTTAAAAACTCATTTATTTCCTCTTTTTTAAAAGTTAAAACATTTATTCATCACTAATTTTCTGGCACTTCTACTATTTTCCATGATTTCTCAATGATCCCCTCCTCAACATCCCAGACTTCACCAGAAATAATCAAATAAGGATAAATAACCTCCCTATCATGCACCAGGCAATTGACAGGTGGAAAGGGAAACAGATGCTGCCATGTACAATACAAAAGGAAAATTCTTTCTGCCAGTAAGAACACTGAATGAACAGTCGACAGGAAAAACGTCCTTCAAGCCATTTACTCATGGAGCCTTAGGGCTGCCAGGAAGTAAGAAAACTGATGGAATGTAAGGGTGTTAGTGAAGACAGAGACCATCCATTATTTAGTGGTATGTGGTATGGGTAAGTAGGAAGTATGTTAATTGATGTTAACAGACCATTTGGTAAAAGTTGGAGAAGTGAATGTTTAGTGGGGGTGGAAAGAGAAAGCAGAGTAGAGACTGGGAAATACTGGGCAACAGTACCCACAGCACTGGCCTTGGTCTCCTTGTGTTATCACTCCTTGTGTGTGGGGAGTGTTCGTGGGTGTGTGGGGGGGGTGTCAGCGTTATGACTCATGTTAACTGACTTCCCAGTCTGGAGAGCAAGAGATCATGAAGCTATGTTATCTTATCTAGTTTAGTATTGCCTACCTGAGCTCTGAGGGAGCTAGATGGTTCAGTGGATAGAGCACTGGTGCTGCAGTCAGGAAGACTCGAGTTCAAATCCGGCCTCACATACTTACTAGCTGTGGGACCCTGGGCAAGTCACTTAACTTCTGTTTGCCTTGAAGGCAGTTAGGTGGCTCTGTGAATATAGCCCAGAGTCAGGAAGAACCAAGTTCAAATACGGCCTCAGATACTGGCTGGGTGACTCTGGGCAAATCATTTAACCTCTGTTTGCCTTTATTTCACCGGAGAAGGAAATAGCAAACAGTTCTAGTATCTTTGCCAAGAAAGCCCCACAGACAGAAAACCCCACTTAACCACTTAACAACAATGACAACATGGGCTCCACCAGCCATGCTTAACTCCTTCGTCTTTCCTCTAGAGCCGAGTGCTACTGACAGAGCCCTCATTTGGAGCTTGAGAAATGTAGCATCAGAAATGCTAAGATCTGTGGGATCAAAAGTTGGACGAGGTAACTTGTAAAGTCTTTTTCCAATTCAAAATTTCTCTCATTTGTCTTAGCCTGAGCCCCTCAGGGATCTCTGATCTTTCTCTTTCTACTTCCCTCAATACGATTATCAAGTCCTGCTAATGATTTCTTAGTAATCTCTGCCCCATCTATCCATCCCCATTGCCCTCACCATTGTTTAGTTCCCTGATCATCTCTCAAACTGCAATATGGCAGCGGTTTCCCTTAAAAGGTCTCTGCTCATCCCAATCCACCCTGCACATGGCCACACGATAGTTTACCCAAAATATTTTCATCATATCCCTTTCCTGCTCAGAAATTTTCAACCACAGTCACATGCATCTGTTGCTACAGTAACAGGTTTAAAAATGTTATCCTTCTATTGTATTTCCTCAACCTATCTTTCCATACTCATTTTCCACCATCCTCTACACAATTCCTACATGCCATTCAGACAGGTCTATCCCTTGCACACTTCAAGAGATCTGTGATCTCCCCATGGGGGGTTTTCTCTCTAATGATGCAGTCTGTAGCCCATCTTGTCACATACTTGTCCATGCTCTCCTATAAATCTTTTGCTAAGAATTTACCCAATATGCTGGATGGCTTCCTTTACATCTCTTGATGCCAGGCAGACACCCACAAGAGCTTCCAGACTTTTCTGCTGGTTAACCCTGTTCTCACTACGTGATCAGCCTTTTTCCTCCAATAAGAAGTCTCTCTGATGACATCTTTTACATGCTTTTAAGCAATTCTATGTCTCCAATGTGTTAAGGCTTGCCTACTCTTCTTACCACATGCTTCTGCCCTTTGAGTGACCTTCGATTTTAATCCTTTGGAGACTGGCATTGCACGACTCACAGCTATCTAGATTGCCAGAAGAATTAGTGTTAAAAAAGATTGGAGTCTGTTTCAGGGAGAACCTTGGGGTCGTTAGAAGCACTACACCATTTGGAAAAGACAATCCAGTCCATTCTCCTCCTCCTGTTCAATTTTAGGACCAGCTCACTGTCTCCTTAGAGTATCTGCCCCAGACACCAACGAATAGCTCTAAGGGTCGTCCATCTAACTGCACATCATAGTATGGGTTATAGGTATTCATCTAAAACAGCTAAGTGACTCTATGAATAGAGCCCTGGGCCTGGGGTCAGGAAGATATCTTCCTGAGTTCAAATCTGGCCACAGACCAAACACCTGACCCAAATGGGGCCATGAAGAGTTAGACACAACTGAAAAATTACTGAACAACACTCTTTGGGGCAGCTAGATGGTGCAGTGGATAGAGCACTGGCCCTGAAGTCAGGAGGACCTGAGTTCAAATTCGGCCTCAGACCAAACACTTGATACTTACTAGCTGTGTGACCCTGGGCAAGTCACTTAACCCCAATTGCCCTTCAAAACAAAACAAAACAAAACAAAAAACCACAACATTCTTCATCCACTTGGTTTTTCCTGTGCTGACAAAGTAAATTCTTTTGAGTGATTATGGAATTATTTTAGAATGCTATGCAATATTGCAAATTTTAAGTCAATCTGTACAATGCCATTCCCATATAAGAGTATCTGGAAGACTCGGCTATTCAATAGGGAATCCTTTTTCCACTGGAACTTACGTGAGACATTCTCCATGACAGTAGCCAGAAGAAGTCTCTTATGTTAGGGCTTCTGAGCTTTTGTACATGCTTTTCCATTGACTGAAGTGTATTTCTTCTTTCTCTCTTCCTATACAGATGCTGCCACCCTTCATTCAAGGTCAAGTTTAAATGTTACCTCCTTCGCCAAACTCAGCCGTGATAAGTTACTGCAAATTCTATTAATCATAAATGAGGATTTTCTCCAGCCAAGGCAGGGTCCCAGGTGGTCTTCTCTTGTCCTGCAGAACACATCCAGGCTGATTCCTCCTACTAGTATTATGTAGGTTCTCAGGGAAGGCAAACTAAACTTAGCAATTGGCTAAATTAAGTTAAACAAAAATCCACAAGTATAATGCCTACATACATATGATCTAAAAAAAAAAAATAGGCTCTTCAAGTATAGGCTGCATCTGAAAGCTTGGAATGGCATGACTTTGAGGATACCCTACACCCATATTGCCTGTCACTTGAAAGGATAAGTCAGAGTTAACTAACATGGATCACCCTTTGGTTCAGTACTTCTTTAGTAAGTAGACACAGGTGAGTTACTTCCATTGCCCCGCCACTAATTCTCTCCTTAAGAAACCCTTGCAAACTCTTCTACCCTTACAACTCCACTGAAAGAGTTCATACTAGATTCACAAATGACCTCTTCTTTGTTAAATGTCATGCTTCACTTCCTACAATTTATTTCAATCTCTCTGCTATGCTATGCTATGGTCCTCCTTTTAAAAATGTTTCTATACTATCCACTACCATTATGGTTCACTCTGTACACTCTCCAGTCACCTCCATTAACCCATCCTCTGTCCTAAGCCCTGATTTTTTTTTTCTTTTCTATACTTATGTCCTTGGGAAAGTCATCTATAATCTACAGTTAATGGTTCCCAAAGTTTTCATTTCAGCTACAAAGAAAAAACAAAGATGTGACCAAAGACAATAAAATAAGTTCCCAAAGAAGTGCACAAAATGATCGCCTGATTTATTATATATCTACAATGCAATCTTGTCTTACAAGCAACACAGCCTTATCCAAATCTCCAAATTATCATCAAAACCACCTAATCTATAAAACTGTAACTTCATCATCTGTATGCTAAGGAGATGTTCCATATCGTGACTTATCCACAATGGGTTTCAAATGCCTACTGCTGTAAGTGAACAGAGAGAGGATAATAAAGGCTTGTGTAGAAACTATTCCATTAGTTGGTCAATACGCATTTGTTCATTGCTGAAAGCTTCCTTTAACTCTCCCATGCAGCATATGCCCAGCTAGGTAATGTGCCAACCAGAAATAAATGAAGCTAAAAGGTCAGCTCTTTGACCCAAGCTCCGCATCAATCTCAGAAGCGATGGCACAGTAGGCAACAAAGAAGAAAAAAGAAGCTGGAGTTAAGATGGCAACTTCTTAACTTTCAGCAAGTCCCTTCTTTTAGTAAATGGCTCCATTATTCTGTCTAAAGAGTCAGAACAGAGAACACACTCATATTAAAAGATACCAAAATAAATTTTAAAACCAAACAGTTTTGACTTAACATATTATTCTTCTCTATTTGAGTCCACAGGATGTTCATTAAAGTGGCCTGTTGCCTCCAGGAGCAAACATCAAATTCTCTAGCACTCAAAGCCCTTCATAACCTAGGCTCCTCCTACCTTTCCCATCTTGTTACACCTTACTCCCTAACACATAGTCTTTGATCCAGTGACACGGGCTATCCCATGAACAAGACACTCCATCTCTCAGCTCTGGGCATTGTCTCTGGCTGTCCCCCATGCCTGGAATACTCTCCCTCCTCCACTCCAACTACTGACCTCCCTGGCTTCTTTTAAGTCCCAACTAAAATCTCACCTTCTACAGGAAGCCTTCTCTAATCCCTCTTAATTCCAGTGCCTTTCCTCTTTTAATTACCTCCTATTTATCTGGTATATAGTTCACTTTGTATATATTTGTTTGCATATTGTCTCCTCCACTCGACTGCAAGCTCCTTGTGGGCAGGGACTGTCTTTTGCCTCTTTGTGTATCCGTAGCACTTAGCACAGTGCCTGGCACGTAACAGGTGGTAAATAAATATTGACTGATTGATTGATAAAAGTCTGAAAACACTAAAAGAAATTAAAGAATCATCAAAGGTTCAGAGAGAACGAACATGAATGAGCTACTACACAAAATCTCAGGATATCAAAATTTAGAGGGTACCCTTCTTGAAACTTGAGAAAACTGGAGTGAATTAAATGAGGAAGATACAAGATAGTGGAAATAGCACTAAATTTTGAAGTCAGAATACCTAGGATGAATCTTAGATCCACTAACTACTAATCTGCATGACCTTGGCCAAGTAATTTCATGCTTTGACTCCCATTTCCCCAATCTGTAAAAGGGGGAAAACATTCCTTGTACCACTTACATTAAGAGTGGTATAAGCCTTAAAATGCTGCATAAATGTGAGCAACTATCATGTGCTCCTGTTAAAAAAATTTCTATGGTGGTGCCTCTCAGCACTACTTCTAATTTACCCGACATGCTTGCACTTTTGGGTACACAAAATATGAGTAGGATTGTTTTCAAACACTTGACATGACAAAGTCAATGCCACGGAGAAAGAACTGCCTAAAAAATTCTGGGCGAATAACCTTTAGTCAGAAGGGTTGCTGGAATGGCGCCCTACCACTACAAGCCACAGGGAGGGCAGATAAGGCGCAGAATGTGACACTGGGTAATATTACACTGGCTTGTTTCCCGGGCAATCATAGGGAGCCTCTAACTAAGAACTACTCCATACAAGAGCCATGGGGCATTTGATGACTTACACCGAAGGGCTAGCAAGATAGTATATAACTGAGGACCCCGTGGGGCAAAATCTGAGGATCCTACTGACATGGCTCCCTGAGGCAGTCACGTAAGTAAGAGGGATGATTTGAAATCAGGAAGACCCAAGTTTAAATCCCACCTTACACACTTACTAGCTGTGTGACCCTGGGCAAATCATTTAACCTTGTTTGCCTCAGTTTCCTTATCTGTAAAAATGAGCTGGAGAAGGAAATGGCAAAGCACTCCAGTACCTTTGCCAAGAAAACTCCAAATTTGGTCACAAAGTGTCAGATGTGACTGAAAACGACTAACAAAATTATTATTGCACCTCAATCTCCCTCGCTAAATAATCTATATCCGAAGCATCCATTTCACACACCCTACCTGTAGGTATACTTCCAAACTGTCCTAAACCCTTTCTCTTCCTTTACATTCCCTCACCGGGTAATCTCATTGGCTATTGTGCATTTAATTATCTCCTCTGTACATATAACTGTCAGATGCACATATCCAGTCTCAGTCTTTCTCCTGAGCCACATTACCAACTACTTATTGGGAATTTCCAACCAGATATCTCACAGACGTCTCAAATACAACACATCCAAAACAGAAATCATTATTTTTCTTCCCAACCCATTCCTCTTCCAAATTTTCTTCTTTTTGTCAAGAACATCACCATCTTTCTAGGCACCCAGCTTCACAAGTTTGATGTCATCCTTGGTACCTCACATATCCAATTAATAGACAAATCTAGGCATTTGGACATCTCAACATGTCTCTATAACATCTCTCACATGCTTCCCCTTCTTTCATCCCATGTAGCCACTACCCTAGTTCAAGCCCTCATCACCTCTGGACAAAACCACCATAATAGCCTTTTAAATGATTTCCCTGGTTCAACTCTCTCCCTTTATCCAATCCTTCCTACACACTGCTTCCAAAGTGACTTTCTTAAAGTGCACATTTGACCATATCACTCCTTAAACAATAAACTTTATGGTTCTTCATTACATCAAGGATCAAATATAAACAAATTTATTTGGCATTTGAAGTCCTTCATAATGAAGTCCCTACCTACTTTTTAAGTGATATTCTCTTCCCAAACTTTATGGTCCATACAAACTTGTCTTCTTACTGTTCTACAGACATGCCACTCCTCTGTTAATGTGCTGCCTTCTGACTGGAGACTGGCCTTACATTAGAAACTCCTAACACTACAAAGATCCTGATTCAGCCTATTCACGAAAAGGAAATGAGAGATGCAAAGAAGGAAGTATGATGGTGGGATAGCATACATGACTGCACCAAGCCTTAAGGAAAGGCACTGAAACCCAATCCAATGCTCCCAATACAGAAGAAGGCTGAGTCAATTTTGCAGCCTCACCTTGGGAGAGGAGAGAGAAACAAAAAGGGTGAAGACAGAAATTGAGTGAAAGGGGAATACAAAAAAAATCTGTAAAATTGAAGCTGTCAAGAAAAAAAAAACCTTTAATAAAAGCCTAGAATATAATCAGATAAATCAACACAGAGGTTCCCAAAAATCAGAAGGAAAGATGAGAAGAGAATACAACATTCTTTCTATAGATATTACATGACAATGGAAAATGCTTAATGAAATATAAAATCCTGTGGTTAAAAAAAAAAAGCATGGAACAAGAGCATGGAAAGAGCAAGAAAAAGAACATGAAACAACATTAAGAAACTCCAGAATGGCACAAAAGAAAAATATAATCCGTAAAAGAAAAAAAATTAGGAATGAATAAAGGTCAGAACTTAAGAATTTTCAACTCAGTTAAGAAAAAATATTGAATCCACGACAGGAAATCTCTCTAAAGAAGTAGAAGAGACAATAACAGATTTTGAAAACAAAAATGTTGAAGTGGAGGAAAATCTCGTAGAAGAGAAATAAAACACAATAATGTTATAAGAACTACCATTGTTGGTTCTTCATTTTCTAAGAGGTTAAAGGACTTGATCCTGTGTTACAATTACACATCAACTCTATGCATACAAAAGCAATTCACCTTCAAGAGAGGATGCACAGGGGTAACTTAAGTATCAGAGGTTTCCAGAAGAACATGAAAAAAAAAATTTTAGTTAGGAAATAATGTAAGAAAACTGCCCAAAATTTGTGAATGCAGACAACTAGGCACAAATTGAGAAAATCCCTGCACTTCGAAGTTAAAGACATATATTAGTCAAATTTAACTGTTTTGCTAACAAATAACAAATTTTCAAGTGCTCTGTACAAAGACTTTCTTTCAAATGTAAAGGAAATTTGAAAAACACAAGACTATTCTGTAAGCATGACGAATTACGGAAGAAAAATAAAAAGTATATTCCAAAAAGCAAACTCCTCTCTCCCCTGCCAAAAAAACAAAATCAAAAACAAAAAAGAAAGAAAATTTCAGATTAACAGGTAAACAATGAAGTCATTATGCTTATAAACCACAGACAGTGAATCAATATCAATACTAAATATGAATGCAGCAAATGGCATAGCAGCTGAATTCATAAAGAAAAAATAGTTAACTGGATTGCAAAAAAGATAAATAGACAGTAACATAGTAAGTGACTTTAATGTTCCTTTCTCAGAGCAACTCAAATCTAACTAAATAATTAAAAAAGAGGAAAAACGCAGAAGTGGAAAAAATATTGAAATACTTAGAACTAAAAGACTCATGGCATCCTTCTGAAAGATAACATCAAAGAATGTGTATATTTCTAAGCACAATATGGCACCTTTATCCAAACAGACCAGACACAGAGAAACTGTAAGTAAATGTTAAAAAGTATAAATACTAACCACATCCTTTACAGACCATACCACCACAAATATAATCAATACTGGGAACAAAAGAAAAAGACAGAGACCTAAATAGACAATTATGACATCCTGAATAATGATCAGGCAAACAACAAATGACAGAAAAATTAAGAACGCTGTATTATAACAATAACAACAACGATGATGATGATGATGACAATGATGAGACAACATTGCAAAATTTCTGGGATGCAGCTAAAGCAAGCCTCAGACGAAATTTATATTCCTAAAAATTAACATTAACAAAATAAAAAAAAAGAAACCCTGAATAGGTTATTTTAAAAATTAGAAAATCAACCAATAAGCAAGTCCAAAATAAGTACAAAAGAGGAAAATTTAAAAATTAGAGAAGAATAAATTGGAAAAAACCAAACCGACTATATAACCGATAAAACAAAGAGCTGGGTCTTTGAAAAGTCTAACAAAATGGAGAAAGCTTTAGCTAACCTGATTAAAAAGAGGAAAGAAAAATCTAACAAAATATTAAACTAAGAAGGTAAAACAAAATGAGAGAATAAAAAGAATTATTAGAACCTACATAGTTACATACCAACAAAACTCAGAATTCAAAAGAAACTGAGGATTATATATATATGAAATATTCATATTTTATATTATATAAAATATAATACATTCATAATACAAATATATTCTTATTTGTAAATATATTAATACATAAAATATATAATATTCATATTGTAAGATATATAATATATAATATCCATATTTATAACAATATTCCCAAATAATCCAATTTCAGAAAAGCAAATGCAACTAACTATAAAGAAACTACTGCAAAAAGGAGAAATGAGTACATGGAGTCAGATGAATTTATAAAAGAATTCTATTAAAGAGTAATTAATACCTATATCAAACAAATTCTCAAAAATTGAGAAAGAAAGCATTCTATCAACTCTATTTATGAGATTAGTACAATCCCAATACTTAAGCCAGAGAAAACAAATTGTAGATAAATACCATTAGTGAATATCAATTTGAAAACACTAAACAACTCCTAGTTGCTAGTAAACTCCTAGTAAAATGGCCATAGCTATTTATTCCCTCAAAATCATTCATTATGGTTAAAACAGATCAATACTAGGATTGTAAGGACACTTCAATATTAAGAAAACAACATAACCATACTAAAAATAACAACATACAAAACCATGTGATTATGACAAAAGATATAAAAAAGGCTTTGATAAAATGTGTCATTTATAACAATTTATAATATTTATGTTATTATATTGACAACAGTTAGCATTTATATAGTGCTTTAAGCTTAGCAAAGCACTTCACATACATCATCTCCTTTGATACAAGAACTTTGTGAGGTCGGTGCTATTATCATCTCCATTATTGTTGTTGTTCAGTCGTTTTCAGTTGTACCCTACTCTTCGTGACGGAATTTGGGGTTTCCTTAGCAAAGATAGTGGAGTGTTTGCCATTTCCTTCTCCAACTCATTTTATAAATAAGGAATCTAAGGCAAATAGGGTTAAGTAACTTGCCCAGGGTCACAGAGCTGGTAAGTGTCTGAGGCCAGATTTGAACTCAAGAAGATGAGTCTTCTTGACTCTAGGACCTACATTTCATCCATTGTGCCACCGAGCTGCACCCATCTCCATTTCACAAATGAAGAAACTAAAACATAGATGTTAACTGACCTGCCAAGGAATAGACACCACTACGAAGTATCTAAAACAGGATTTGAAAATTAGGTCTTCCTTACTCCAAGTTCAACGGTCTTTCCATTAAGCCACCTACAGGCATAGAAGGATTTTTTTTTTAATATGATAAAAAGCATCTAAAACTAAAAGCCAGTAACAAAAACAATGGAGAAAGAAAAGAAATGTTTGCAATAAATATAGGAGAATAAGAATGTCTCCTTTTCCCACTGCTATTTGACATAGTTTCTCAAAATGACAGAAATATTTTGCCATAAAAAAAGCAAGAGGAAGAGAAAGAAATTAAAAGTGTGAAGACAGGCAAAGAGGAGACAAAACTATTCTTGTTTCTTGATGAAAGGATGATTTACTTAGAATATACTAGGGAATCACAGTTTCAGTAAAGTTTCTGGCTACAAAATAAACCCATAAAAAGCAACAGCATTTCTATATAGCAACTACAAAGTCCAAAAGGAAATAATCAAAAGGGAAGTATTATTCAAAATAATCACAAAATGCATAAAATACCTGAGAATCAGCCTATCAAAAAACATTCAATGCCTATATAAATCCAATTGCAAAGAAAGAAACAACTTAAGTAAACTGGAGGGTTATTCAGTGCTTGTGGTTGGGCCATGCCAATAACAAAAATGACAATACTACCTCTAAATTAATTTACTTGTTTGTTACCAAGTCATTAAGAGGATACTTTACAAAGCTAGACAAAAAAAAAATAACACAATTTACTTGGAGGGCAAAAAAACCCCTAGAAAATCAAGGGAAACAATAACCTAGAAAAATAGGCATGAAAGGGGAAGATCTTGAGACCTAAAATTATATTATAAAGCAATCATTACCAAAACCATTTGGTATTGGTTAAAAAATGGAAAAAGTAGAACAATGGAATAGACAGTGAAGAATGTGATATAATTGAGCTCAATAACCCAGAGTTCAATAATCCCTCAAACGTAAATCACCTAGGAAACCTAAATTAATAAATCATTCAGCTTAATTAATTATTAATTAACATAAATAAACATAAATTACCTACGACAAGAATTGCTGGGAAAAGAAGTCTGGAAGAAATTAAATTCAATATATACACAACCTGAATATTACAAGACAAAGCACAAAAAATTTAGAAGAGTACCAGATCAGGTACATTTCACAACTATTGCTAAATGGCAAATTCTTGACCAGAAAGAAAATAGAGGCAATTACAAAAGATAAAATGGTTAATTTCATTTCCTCAAAACTTTTGCAAAGAAAATATTAACGCAATTAGGGAAGAGAAGTAATCAACTGAAAACAAAAAACCTTTGTTTAAAATATCTTTAATTAAGAGTCTTATATCCAAGGTATAAAGCCAATTCATTAAAATACATAAAACCAAAAGTTATTCCCCAATAAACAGTCAAAGGACATGTGCAAATAATCCTCAAAGGAAGAATTACAAAAAAATTAATAACTATATGAAAGAATGCTCCTAAATATTATTAATAAGAAAACACAAATCAAAAGAGCTGAGATTTCACACCCAGCAAAAAAATAAAGGATGAGAAAAATCAATATTGGTGGAGTTGTGGAAAGATGGGCACACTAATACATAGTGGGTAGAGCTATGAATTGGAGACAGTGGCATAATACCGGGTCAGGCCTGGAGTCAGGAAGCCTCATCTTTCTGAGTTCAAATCTCGCCTCAAACACTTACGAGCTATGTGACACTGGGAAAGTCACTTAACCCTATTTGCCCGAGTTTCTCATCTGTAAAATGAGCTGGAGAAGAAAATGGCAAAGCACTCCAGTACCTCTGCCAAGAAAACCCCAAATGGGGTCATGAAGAGTCAGACATGACTAAACAACAAGAACCATGAATTGATCCAACCGTTCTAGAAAGCAATTTAGAATAATGCAAAGACAATGACTGAAATGTCCATTTGACCCAGAGATTCTACTGCTACAGAGGTCAATGCTGGTCAGAAAGGTTCCATAAACATTAAATATTTATAATGGTACTTTTTTAGACCTATAAGCAAAGTAAAGTCCACTGATTGAAGAATGGCTAAATAAACTGTGGTAACGTGAATGTAATGGGTAAGAAGCAATGACTAAAAAGAACACAGAGAAGAAGGGAAGATAAACAAATGCATGCAAAGTCAAGTAAACAGAACCAGGAAACTAACTTTAACAACGTATACAGAAACAATAACAGAAGAGCTGAAACTGAATGCTGCAAAATTATAATGATCAAGACTGGTCCAAAAAAAAAAGAGATCTGAGAAGGTACTTTTCTCCCTTCTTTGAAGAGGTGGGGCACTGTGGGTGTGGAACACTATAGACTTTTTTGTGTTTTGGCTTAGTTTTGCTGAATCTTCTTCTTCTTCTTTTTTTTTTTTTTTGCTTTTTTTATTCTTTGTTTTAAAGGATGACTCTATCTAGGGTGGGGAGGTGCTTACATCGGAATGTATAGGCGACATAAAAATAAGAGCTAACAAAAGGTTATTGTGAACTTAAAAAAAAAAAAAGGCTTCAGAACACTAAAGAGATACTGCTAGGAGAGCACCAGGCCACTAGGTGCTGTGAGAAGAGGTCATCCAGCAGTCATAAATACTAAAAATGACTCAGAATACTTGGAGCTCACATCCCACAGTCTGACCAACAGTCACCATCCAATAGCCATTGAATGGCCAAAGATGCCTGGAGTAGCCCCAAATAAAGGTGTTGGTCTAGGAAAAGCTGGGCATCATTAATGCCAATCGTATGCGTCATTCTAAAATGGAGGATTAGCTCTTGATTAAGTATATCCCCATCAAGGGTAGTGGTATGTGATAATTCCACAAGAGAACAATCATCACCCACCACCTGGGGTGGTGCCTCCAGGAATTTCAAGTAGGCATTTGAGCCAAAGGGATAGGGAATCAAAACTGTGACCTGGCCCTCAGATTTCTGGGGTAGGGGTATGTGTTCCAAGAATGATAGTAATAACAGTCAAGGAATGAGTGGGTTAAGATTTAGACTAGGTCTATGGAGAGGTATGAAAAATATGAAGGAGAAAAGATTGGCAGGATTGAGTAATGGATTAACTAGAGTATGTCTTCAGCAAGAGTCTGACTGACAACCTGATGGAAAAGGTCAAGACGACGTAAAACACCACAGTTCTCATTCCATGTCTTCATTTTTATATCATTCTCTGTCCGTCCATCCATCCGTTCCCTGTCCCCCACCCCCGCCATTCTTTTGGCCTCTCCTCCTCTGTTTTTCCCATTAATTACTGTCTTGTCGATTTACATATTTTGGCTAGTGCAAAGAATGGCATCTTTCCAACAGCCAAAGCAGGATCAGGTGTGGCAAGCATGGACCTTGCTAAATGAGCCAGGGTGTGGTAAGTGCCATTGGCTTAGATGGCATGAGCTGAGTTTATGGCTCAGGAATGAATATTGATACCATGTCATAATTAATGAATAATAATGTTGTCCTTCCAAGTGTAATAATGGCACTAATGACCCACCATCAGCATAGTTTGAGTTATTCTCCCAGAAATAGGGATAAGTTACCTGAATCAACCACATTCTTCTGCCCACAAAGACTTTGTGACTACCAGCATATATTTGTGAGAAAGCAGAATTAAGTTTACAATCCATGTGAAACTAAAGTGAAACTAATGGGCCTACATAGGGATAAATTTGATAACACCAGGACACCACCAAGTCTGGAATCTGGACAATGGTTCAGTGGAGAGGGTGGTTGAACTTGTTAAGTCACAAAGACCTGAGTTCAAATTATGCCTCAGACACTAACTGTGTGTGCTTAGGCAAATCACTTCAGTTCTCAGCCTCAGTTTCCCCATCTGTAAAGTGGGGAAATTACAGCACCTAACTCACAGGATTATTGTGAAGGTTGAATAAAATAATATATGTAGAGTATTTTTTAAATCTACAAACACTATGTAAATGCTAGCTATTTATTATTATTATCATAATTTGCTCTTGCTATAACCTACTATCCTCAATGACAACCAGGCAACATTGTGATTGCCAACATCTTGATCTTTGGTGATCGAACTCAAAGAGTCAATGAGCATGTAACAAAAACTTTGTTTTAGGGGCAGCTAGGTGGTGCAGTGAATAGAGCTCTGGCCTTGAAGTCAGGAGGACCTGAGTTCAAATTTGACCTCATACATGTGATACTAGCTGTGTGACCCTGGGCAAGTCACTTAACCCCAATTGCCTCACCAAAAAAAAAAAAAAAATTTTTTTTTGTTTTACTAGAAGGAGCAAATTATAGCTACTCATTAAAAAAAGAGCTAATTTCATCAGTTAAATGTTAAAACGATGATTTTTCTTTTTAAAGTTTTTATATTAACATAAACTGTAGCGTAGTCAAGCACACAATTCCATCCACAGTTAAATAGAGCACTGGAGGATTATTAACAATTTTAAAAGTATACTTTTAGAACTTACATTAACTTTGAAGGTCTGTACCAAGCCATCCAAGAAATGGAGATTACAGATGATTTCTGATCGTGTCTTCTCTTTTGGCAGTTCTGAAACGCGTATATTATTTATTCTCCCACCCAAAGCACGTAGTCGGGAGTTCATAACTATTGTTGAATAGCCTAAAACACAAGAAACATTTGTTAAATGTTTGTTAATACAAATACATACAGTCTACTTAAATAAGACTTTTTTTAACCAAGAAAACGACCAAGTCTATTTAAGCTAAATTTTGCAACTTTCCTGAGAGTTCATATTTTATTTCACTGTGATTTTTTTTGTAAAACTTGGTATTAAAGGAACTGGGGAGAGGGGAAAAGATTCATGCTTAAAGAGGGTTTGTGGAAAATAACACTAAAATCAAAGTCTAATATGTAATTTAGAAGTAGTGATGAAACAGGTGCCTGCCCCAGGGCAGCTCTTGAACAGAAGCCTCTACTAGCCACATGCCAGTCAATTCAGTTGGGTAATTTTCCAACGCAACCATCTGGGGGGGATTAATAAGGGGGTGAGTTCTCCTCTAAAGACCTTGCCACCGAATCCCCTCTTCTCACTTTTACAACAGTGCTCCACCCCTACCAGTATACACTGCAGTACAACACAAGCCTAGTAGTTCAAGTGTAAAAACTATTTTTGTTACAGAACACATGGGAATCTTGGGGTACAGCCTACACACAGATTAGCAAAGCTACAGGCACATAATCTCCCTCTAGTCAATCAGTTTCGCACAGGATTAAAGCATTAATCCATCTCTTGAAGGCTTTCCATAGTTTGTTCCCTTCCTGGTCAGCAGAACCCTTCCAGCCCTTACCCCTGGAGGAGTTGTTCACCCTACCTCCAATCCCAGACTCAAGTTATGTCCACTCTCACAACAGATATTGAGGTCCTGGAAGAAGAAGGGTCTGTTTCTTTCTACTTACAGGCAGGAGTGGAAGAGGGTACTATAGAAAAGCAGAAAGGGTCAAGGAAAAAAGCTTGGGGTCATACACTTTGTTCCATTACCAAATTTTGGAAAAAGAAAAGGAACAGTCAGTGTAAGGAGAACTAGGTTGGTGTAGAGTTTACAGATGCTACGGGAGGAGTTTCAGGAAGGTGAGGGGTGGTCACCAGAGCCACGCTACAAAGAAATCAAGGAAAATGAAAAATGAGAAACAATCTCTGGAATGACTAACCCTGCTTATCTTTCAAGGCCCAACTCAAAAATGCCACTTTCCCCTCGTAAGTCCCTCCTGATCCCCACAACTATGTGGGACCTCTCCAGTCTGAATCCCTCCCCCAATAGTTCTTTGCAGATCTCCTGCGATACACCAAATTGTCCTTTACACCAGTTATCCATGTACCTCTCCCCTCCCAGATTTAAAACTTATAAGGTAGAAACCATATCTAAATCACCTATGGCCAAGGTAAGGATAGTTATCTCCTACCTTTATCCCACATGCAGTAGGTTCCAAATCATTACTTGTTGAATTGGATTCAAGAACAGTTTTCAGCAGAGCAGATAAACAGGCAGATGGTGAAGAGGAAATAAAGGCAGGACACACAGACCCTTCTTTCGATAAATGTTACAATGGAAAGAAAGCAAGCAATGGGCCAGTGACTAAAAGCTGGATCAACAGATATGAGAACCATGCATTCGTGCTTCTAATTATATATGTAACTGAATTTTGTAATCGTTTGACAAAAATAATGTTATTTTATTTCATTATCAGCATATGACTGGCAGAGGATGAAGAGAATTGTCTAGGAAGGTGCAGTTTAAAATGTATGTTCAAAACGTTCTGTTCTGCATAGGAGATACTTCTTTTAATTGGAACAGCATGTAATTCAAGCCTTTATCTCAAGTCAGTATTTAGAAGGAAGATGTTGAGTATGTAATTTTATTATTGTATTTTAGTAAGAATATATTCAAGCGTCATTTAAAGAAGGTGAAAAGTATACAAGAAAGAGTTCTCAAAATAATGGTAATACTCATGAGAATGATAAAGGGAAAGAATCTATAAAGAAATCCCCGAGTTTGGAGAGAGGTTAGGAAGGCTTTTACAAAGGGGAAAACACTTTTAAGGAAATGCCTCTTGGTGCAGAAGTTCTTTGTGTTAGAAATGTAAACTAAAGTCTTCCCTATGGCCAGCTAAATGACACAGCAGACAGAACACTGGACTTCTGAGTCACAGAGATCTGAATTTGAATCCTGCCTCAGGCACTTAATAGCTGTGTGACCCTAGGCAAATTGTGTAAATTGATCTGTGCTCGTTTCCTCATCTGTAAAATGGTGGTGGAGATAAACCTGAAGGCTCCTCATGTTCTTTTCAGTTCTAAATCTATAATCCTATGAACTCAAACAACCAAAACAGGACAAAAATGTTCTCTGGCAGAAAACGACCGATAGCCTCCTGGGTACTTTAATGACCAATAATAAGTTTGGCCAACAAAATGCCTTTGTCTTGCCTTGCATGTCCTCTCCTGTGCTATATGTACATGTTCAACTTCCTCTGACCTTTCCTATTTCCCCAATTCCTGGACTGTTTACCAGGTCATCTAGCCATTCATTCAATTCAAAGAATATTTATGAAATGCCTACTATGTGCAAAGTACCATTCTGTGTAGATAGGATACAAAGATCAAAAAATAACCACCACGACCCAAGTGCCTGCCCTGAAGAAACTTAGATTACTATTATAACTCTCAGTGGGAGATTTCCTGGTTTCTGACTACCCTCCCAGAATGTAAATAAGAGCTCTGCCTCTCTCTGCTCTCTAGTATTTGTCTTCCTGAGTCTCATTTGTCTCTGCACCTTCTGACGTTCTGTTGCATTGATCCTCACGTTACAGTTAGGTCCTCATTTGTCCAAATAATGCAACATAGCATATTTCCACTGAACTGGAAACAATGACTGTATTTTACAAAATTATGACTTCAAACACAGTAGATTTAAATACAGCTCCACCTCAAGTGATTCATGGTTCACAGTAACTGGGACCTCACTGTACTAGGTGTCACGACTGGGTCCCAATCACCCTAGGGTGATATGGTAGAGGTAGCCTACTTCTACTTGATAGCAACCTATCTAAATGGCAGTTTCAGATTGATTAGGGAGTGAATATAACTATATAAAGGCTTGAAAATGTAAGGTAAGAGTATCTCACAATTCTCATACACATGTACCTTTTATGCTGTTAATAAGATAAGTGGAGCAAGGCAAGTCCTGTGGAAACATATATTTAATGGATAATTAGAAAGCAACTCCTTATTTTGGACTTATCTTAAGCATATTAAAATACAAACATGCTGTAACATCTAAGTTTAAATAATGAAACCAGATTTTTTTTAATCTCTCCCCTATGAAACAGCTCTACCACATGATTTACTTTCCTCCAGTTACAAAATCAAATGTTTGTATGTTGCAGAAAAAAGAAATTCAAATCTACCACATGCATCAAAAATATACAATCATCTACATAATAAATTACTTCATCTATAAGTTCTTCATTAAGTCACATTTCCTATGAAAAAACCACCATGTCATGGAAAGAGCTCTGGATTTAATAACCAGAAGACCTGGATTCAAGTTCTGGTTCTGCTACTTACATACTACCCATACAACCTTGGCTTCTTGAGAGGAAAATTTACCTGAGGTCCCTTCCAGCTCTAATGAAAACTCAAGAGAATTTCTCACAAAAGGAGTTTTACTGAGTACCCCCCCACACTTGCCTACATAAATTCTATTTACATTGGTTTGTACAAGTGTGTATGGTTTTAAAATAGAAGCTGATATACTTCAAAGCATTTTAAGTTAAATAAAGTTTCCATTGAAAAATGTTTTATCCTCCACAGTTAATGTATATTCTTTCAAACACCACATTATAGAGATATATTTAAGAGCCATTACCATATGGCAATGAGCCATGTTTATACTACATTGAAAAAAAAAAGAACATTTGTATTTAATCACAGGAAAAAATGAGTTAAAAAATAACATTTTCAGGAGGATACTGGAGAAGACAGGAACATAAAATTAGATCAATTAGAAAACACTAGAGTAAGCTCTTGCCTATGGTAATCATTAACTATGGTAATTAGGGCAAGGCAAAAGCACAAGATATATGGTTATCCCTTCCACA
>NW_020953936.1:6101565-6213139 GCF_900497805.2 Vombatus ursinus
TCAGCATAAGAAATTAAATGGGAGTTCTGGGGGGAGTTTTGTGGAAGCCACAAACAACGTGTGAAGGCCAACAGATGACACAGAGCCTATGACTAAATACTTAACCCAAAATTTTACAATAAGGTACTGCAAACACCCCAATAAAGAAAAAGAAAAAATTCAGACTTCTTCTCTGGTACAAAGGGAGGGCCAAAAAATTTTACACAGATTTTCCATATCGAGGGGGCGCCGCACCCCTCACCCCTGCAATGTGGGAGGGATGACTGTACATTCTAGAAACCTCATTATGTACATTAGGTTTGTTATCTCACCAACAGTTGCAACTTGTGATTCTCAGAGTGCATTAGGTAGCAAGATAGATTAATTTGCATGTTTATATATTCTCAGGTCCTGGTAAAGGCACAATATTGCCATAGCACATACAAGATGAGAAACAGAAAAAATGAGGAGAGGTGCAATGAAGGTGTTCAATCCTTTACCTCCATCCTCCAAAAAGTATTTTTGTTCCTTCAAAGTCTATGCAATCTATAAACACCTCCTTCTTCCCAGATTAACCTAGTGGAAAAAAGACTGGATCTGGGGTCCCAGGAAGTGGGTTCAAGTCCCAGTTTTGCTATTTGCTACCTGTGTAACCTTGAGAAAGTCATTTTACTGGGCCTCAGTTTTCTCATCTACATAATGAGAATTTGGATCTCTAAGATCTCTTCCAGCTTTAAATCTAGGATGCTTGATACAACACTGACCTACCTCAAGGTAGTTCTCCCGACTTTTTCAATGGCTTTAGCACCTCGATCCCCGTTTCTTTATCCACCTAACCCTCTGCACTCATCATTACAGACTAGGCCACTATTCATGTTGAGGCATTCTAAACACACAATTGCTCAACCTGTTCAACTAATTTTTTCTACTGAAGCCTGAAGAATTTACCATTTGCCATCTCACTGTACTGCACACAACCCACCTCTTAAACCTTGACCTTCAAAATTCCACTCTCTGACCACAATTCCCTATCCTTCCCCCTCTCCCACTCTCATTAAAATGAAACCAGCGTTTCATCACTTTAATATCTTACAGCTATAAGCAACTTTCTAAAACAGTAAGTCGCCAAATTCGTCCCTAGCCCCTAACCCCTATCCCCTACCCCATGAACTTTTGGCCTTTTATTTTTGCTAATCCCCATGCAAGCTCCTCAATCCAATTTCCCTGCTCTTGTTCCTAGCCTGCTGAGTAATGCTAGAGAAAGCCATGACACTAAGCTGATGTCACCCATTAAAAATTTGTTATAAAACAGCTGGGCTCTCATTGCTCAACAATCCTACTCTCCTTTTGACTCCCTATCTCTTTTTAAGCCTTTTCCTCATTCCTTAAGCCCAACCCCACCCATCCTTCTCATACTCACAGCAGATGACAACCTCCTACTTACTTTATTGAAGACTGAGGCCTGCAATTGTGAGCTCCCCAGCCTCTTCCTCTGGTTATTTAACTACTCAGCTCTCTCTCTCTTCCTTCCCTCTAGTCAGAGGATGTGCTAATACCCTTCATTAAGGGTATTCAATACCTCTATCTGTACCTCCTACCACACGATCAAGGCCTTTCCTTAAGCAATCACTCTGTATGCCTCTCTTTCCCACACATCCTCAATCTCTCCCTCTCTACTGACTCCTTCACAATCTACCTACAAAAATGTTCCAATCTCCCTAATCCTAAAAACAAAGTTTCCCTTTAACCTTTCTATTCCAACCAGTACTGTTACATCTTTGTCTTCCCCTAGACTACCAATCTTTGGGGGTTGTGGGGTGGGCAGAATCTAAAACTGTCTTAACTTCCTCACTCCCTTGAAATCTAGTTGCTACATTCACTATTCTAATGAAACTTCTCTTAATGGTCACCAATGATCTCCCACTGGCCAAATTCAATAAGTGTTATCATTCCTTACCATTTCTTGACCTGTCTAGAGCATACAACACTGCTAATGACTCTGTCCTTCAGAATGCTCTCTCTCTCTTTCAGTACTTCAGGCATACCACATTCTTCTTGATTCTCCTCCTATTTCTCGAACTAGCTCTTTTTCTCTCTCCTTCATTGGCTGTTCTTCCTCTTTCTGACCCCAAAAGGTAGATATTCCCCAAGATTCTCTCTTTGGCCCTCTCTTCTATGATTTTTCCTTTGGCAAAGGAATTCAGTACTCTTCACCTATCTGCACCAGTGGTCTCCAAAACTTTCTGGATAGTGTTCAAAGCACAAATCAACTTATGCATATTTACTTATTTATAAATTACGTAAGATACTACAACACTCAATTATATGCATTATAAAACTTACACACACAAAAATAAATAAAAAGGATGGGATAAAGATGAAATAATTGTAAAGTTAATCCTAGAGTCAGCAAATGCCACTAGAGTTTATTGGGCAAGGGAGTCAGATGATCAGACCTTCAATTTAGGAAAATCACTTTGATGTCTATGAGTTATATGAATGAAGAAGGGAGAGGCAGGGAGACCAGTCAGCAAACTCATAATAGGTTAGACTAAGATGACAGGGCCGAACTAGGCTGCATGAGTAGAGAGAAGAATCAGACTGAGACATTTGGTATTAGAACTAACGAGATCAGGCAATTGACTGTATATGTAAAAGTGAAGAGACATGAAGAGTAGATGACATTGATGTTGTGAAACTGGACAACTGGGAACATGGTGGTGCCCTTGAAAACAATGGAGACATTTACAAACTGGGTGGGTCTGAGGCGGAGGAGGGAAGGAAGATAATGTAATGAGATCTATGATGAAGATGCTATCTGTCCTGTGGAAAAGACTCAAAATGAAAAAGAGAAAGGCAAGGGTCTTATTCAAGGGTCACTGTCTAGGAATACAGAGCCTTTCACAGTCACAAGGTAACCTGAGGGGAAAGAAGGAGGCATCCTTTTGGGGGAAGGAGTTGCTTTTCCCAATGGCACTTTCCCCAGCTGCTGTGATAAGTGCTATAGAGGAGGTTATAATTGTCCTGAAGAGCCAAAACTAGTCTCAGAAGGGGTGAAGAGGGAAGCATGCACAGCAGAAAGAGAAGTCTGAGCAGGAGAGTGCTGGGGTGTGGTTGTGTTGGAGAAAGACTCCATGATTGAATATTGAAAGGCAGGTGAGATGCTACCCATCTTCTCACTCTCTAACTGGAGGATCATACATCCCTTGGGATCAAGCCATGGCCTCCTTGGGGATCAATCCACCGTCTTCATTTTGGAGAGCACTCCCCCGTCTTACCTATTCTTCCTCCACTGATCTATATCCCCAAATGCCTACAGAACTCTTCCTTCCAAATATCACAGTAGCCCTTCCAAATCAATGTGTCCAAAACCAAGTTCAACTTTCTTACTAAATCTACTCTTCCATCTGACTTCACTATTTCCATCCATAGCACTAACATTCACTAAGTCTCCAAGAGCCTTTCATATTCAATTAGTTACCAAGTCCTGCCGATTCTTCCTTGGTAACATCGTTCATCACCACCCCTCTCCTCCCTATTCTAACTCCCACCACCCTAATACAGGCTCTCATCACCTAACAGGACAACTGAAATAATCTCCTAATATGAATTCTTTTCTCCATTCTCTTCCCCATCCAAACTATGACCCTTTATATTGCTGCCCAATTAATCATCTTTGTACTTAATTCTAATCATGTTACTCATCTGATCAAAAATCTTCAGAGGCTCCTTACTATTCACCAAGTAAAGTTCAGACCCTTCCACCTGGCAATCAAGGCCATCTACAATCCAGGACCCTCTACCTTTCTAGCTTTATTTCATGCTTTGTCTACAAATACCCTAAGATGTCACCACATTATAGACTTCTCTGATCCTCTGAACATGCATTGGACTTTCCCTTGCACCATTTGCTACACCAAGAACAGACACCATTTTCAACTGATGAATGCTACTCCCTCCATGAAGGCTGTCCTAATGTTCCCAATCACTAACAACTTTTTTCCCCTTCAATTTTTTCAGTTCTTTATTAGAGTTTCAAGTACTATTTTGCATAATAGCTGTACACATACTAGATTGTACTACTCTACTGTATACAATAAGTATTTAATGTTTGCTCAACTAAACTCACAGATTGATAAGTTGTAAATAATATCAAAAATTAATGACTGGGATTACAATAAAATAAGGTGCTAAATAGAAAAGGTTGCTACATTTAAAACTACAACAACAACAACAAACATATTTCCAAGAAACTCTTTAACTCACTTCAGTTAAATATTTATTGACTCAATGTTAGCTTAGTTCTGTGGCACTGTATACAAAAGAATTATATAGCATAGTTTCTACCTAAAAGAACTTATCTCTGAGGAAAATAAAACTAAGATATGTGGAAGAGGCATAAAGTTGAGTATGTGATTTAACTTCCCATCTGGTAGTATATAGCCAGTGAAGGGGAAGAGAGTTCTAATAACTGCAGAAGATCAGAGGACCAGAAGAGCAATATGACCCAGGGAGGGTAAACCTGGAACTGGACCTAATGAATGAGTAAGATTAAAATGAGCATACAGTAGGATATGGAGAATATTATAGATGGGAAAACAGAATGAGGAATGGTAGAGAAGCATGAATTCATCCATGCAACACCACCTCCTCTTTTTTTTTTGTATCAGACCTATGATTTTATTGGTATAGGGAACTCCTAGCGAGGAAGCTTCCTCCTTACTGATGCAGATCGGTACTTGCTCTGTATTTTACAGTCTTAGAGAGTTTCTTGGAGCACCACGAGGTTATAGTACAGTGAAAAGAGAAAGATATTTGGAGTCAGATAGGTTCAAACCCTTCTACTCTTGGCTACCTGTGTAACCTTGGGTAAATCATTTCACGTCTTGAATGTACTCCCTCATCTACGAAAGCAGAGGGTTGGAGCAAGAGGATCTCTAAAGATCCTTCCACCCTTAAAGTCTATGATCCTATACAAGGATTTTTTAAAAATCATATATTTCTTTTTCCCCAGCAAAACTAACCAATGTAACAACTGTGCCTCATAGTACACACAATATTACACAACTATAGTCTCCCAGTTCTGAGAGAAAAGGGAAAGAGGGTATTCAAAGATATTTAAGACAGCCTCTACCCTCATGGAGCTTACAATCTAGCAATGGGAATAGGACATAAACAAATATATAATACTATACAATATTGTTTATCCTTTGTTTTCGAAGAAGACCAATGACATCACAAGGATTATTGTCTTGACTCATACTTCCATTGGATTTAAGTGAGGCAGAGTTGCACAGTCATCAGCCTTACTCTCTTCTTAACTCATTGAAGTCCAGTGGCAAGACAAAAGTCCAGACAACTGACAACTGCCTGGGAAGCAGTGGATGACCTTGGCATCTCAAATGTCTGACCAAGCTCTAAGCGCTCCACAGCACCTGCTTCAGCCGCCTTCATGGCCGTTAGAACAAACTGTTCCCATCTACCTTTTCCACCGGGGAAAGTCTTTACATGCTTGGGGTAGACACTCTCCTAACTCACTGAGAGATTAGAGGCCTGTGAGTTACCCTCAACCTGGTTTAGTCCACTGCTGCACATGCTACACCTTCTTGGAGCCAAAGGTATGAGTTGGATGAAGGTAGACCCCAAAGATAGATGAACAGCCCTGAAAAGGGCTTAGCAAGCCCTCACACCAGAGGTGCTAGTCCTCCCTGAACACCCTATAGTAGAGAGCAGAATACAAGAAAAGCATGAGACAGAGTAGAAACTTCAATGTAAGTTTGCAAGAACAAGATCATTTCTTACTAGGAAGAAATGAGAGGATGCCAGAAGGAAGTGGCTTGTGAGCTGGGTTTTGAAGTAAGGATAAAATTTCAAATACACAGAAAAGAAGAGAAGATATAGGGAATATGGAAGGAGAAGAAGGAAACATTGGTGAAAACAGCCTGGACATCTATTATGTAAGCCTTACCCCGGTCAACTGTACCAGTTAAGATTAGGATAGATGAAGCAGCATCAGATTACAGAAGGGCTCAAATAAGACAAAGTGACCCATCTCCTGTCTATGAATTAAACTACCTTAGGAGTTCATCAACAATGATGTAGCAGAACTACAGAGCACCCAAAACAGGAGGTTCTCTAACTGAACCAGTAGGCTCTGCCAGTTGAAAAAGGTGAACCTGAGGTCCAGAGAAAGAACACAACTTAGCCATGGTCACAAAGCTTAGATATGGGAGTATGTTGATAAAGTTTAACAACTGGCTCCCCTCTCAAAAATGTGCCAACAGTACACTTTTAAGTTTAATCAGCATTTTTAGCATTTTCTCCATTATTTTCTCAAACCTAAACAACCAAAATAACAAATCAATTTCTGATTTACAGTGTTTGCTGATTTCCGAAGCATAAGTGCTAACGCTGAAATTTTAATAATGAGGCTAAGGAGGCAGCAGCTGGCTCCAGTACACCCATGGGTCCATCTTGGCTATTTATTATAACACACAATGGCCCACCTCCCACCTCCATGCCCTTGCCCTGGCTATCTTCCATGCCACCTTCTACAGGAGGCTTTTTCTGGTCCCTCTAGCTGCCTTCCATTCACATGATGTAGCTGGTATACATGTATACCTGTTATGTATCTTGTACATACCTATTTATATACATTATATTTCCCCATTAGAATGCACCCTTGAAGGTATGGACTGTGTTTTCACTATATTTCTATCCCATATCCATGGCACAGTATATGGCATACAGTAAATGCTTCAAGAGTAACACTACACACTGGATCTGAAGTCAAGAAAACTCAAGTTTAAACCCATCCTCAGATAATTACTAAGCTGTGTGACCTTGGTCAAGTCAATTAACCCATCTGTTTCCGTTTCCTCAACTCTAAAATGGGGATAATAATAGCACCTAATTAACAAGGTTGTTGTGAGGACAAAATGAGATAATATTTTTAAAGTGCCTGGCACAGGGTAGACACCATATGTTAGCTATTATTGTTGTTGTCATTGTTGACTCTTATATTAAGGCAAAATCAGCCTCCCTGCAACTTGTATCAGCTGGTCCTAGTTCTTGCCTCTGGAACAACACAAGTCTAATCCCTTTTCAGTTTGGCAAAAATTCACAGGAAATGAAATCTAAGGAATTAACAATAAAAACTAAGATATCAGATGTTTATAAACAAAAGTACAAAGTACATATGGGAAGCAACAGGGGTAGTAACAAGAGATTTTGATGCAAAGTATCACTGAGATTTAGGGGACCAGGATCATGAGTGACCTATACTTCTGGGAGAGTATACCTTAGTTAAAAGAAACAAGATAGGTAAAAGTGGAGAGATGAAGGCAGAAGGGAAAATAAGTAGTGGTAACAGGTGTCCCGAAAGTCTTAGTGCTTAGCTTATTAAGCTTGGGACTCCCTGTATATTAAAAAAATATACTTACTGGAAGAAATCCAGGAATCAGAGAAAGTAAACATCACAGATTTTCGTGAAAATTAACATTGGCAAAATCAGAATTATACTGTCATTAGGGTAAACTATTTACCACATGGCGAAAAATAGGAAAGAAATGAAAAATTTGGAAAACAGATTATGGGGTAATAGATTTAGAGCCCAAAGGAATCTTACAAATCTCCCAGTGTAAGCTTTCATTTTATTCTGTTTTAAAGCTCTTCATTTCAGAGTAAGGAAATTGAAACAGAGAGAAGATGTATCACTTGCCTCAATTCAAAAGTAGGCCCCCGAACTTCAAAATTATAACTATTTCTATGATACCATGATGCCTGTCTAGCAGTAATGAGAGACTGTAATATTCCAGTCACCTTCCAGAGCTCTATCTGACAAAGTATGGAGTCATTAATAGCTTCATGGGTAGCCTTCATGAAAATTTCATTTTTCAAAAGATGAAAGAAGCAACGAGCAGAGTTGGCATTATGAATTTGATTCTCTTTAGTTAAAAAGAACTGATTTTGGAGCTGGAAATCATGGAAAACTTGACAGGGAGTGACTATTTCAACTTTTAATTTGTGATAAAGAGAGTTGGGCCATACCTCAATTCAGGAATAATAGATTTCATTGGGTTCAGAAAAAAGAGATGTATGATCCCCTAAACTAAAATTCTACAGGGGAAATTAACTCAGGATGGGCAGCTCTCGTAAGTGAAATCTTGAGGACATAAAGAGAAATAACTCTGAAAATGAAGAAAAGGAGGCATTAGTTGTCTAAGGGGGCCAATTTGGACGCAGAATCAATCAACTCACATGTTAAGACATATACAGAGAATAGAAACAAGGATAGCTAACAGAAAATGAATATGAAAGTATGACATGGTCCTCTAAGAACAACATCACGTACAAAGTGAAGTGAGCAGAACCAGGAGAACATTTTACACAGTTACAGCAATATTGCATGATGATCTACTTAGCTATTTACAAAGATTGAAGACAATTCTGAAGAACTTATAATGAAAAATGTTGTCCACTTCTAGAGAGGGAGACTGATGGAGTATGAGTCCAAATCAAAGCATACAGGGTTTGGTTTTTTTTAGATTTTTTAAATTTTTCTTGGAGTTTTTTGTCTCGTGTTTTCTTTCACAACATGACTAATATGGAAATGTTTTGCATGACTGCACATGAATAATCTTTATCAAATTGCTTGCCTTTTCAATGAGGGGGAAGGGGAGAGAGGGTGGGAGAGAATTTGGAACTCAAAATTGTAAATAATAAAGGTTAAAAATCATTTCTACAAGTAATTAGAAACAGATGTTATATATATATATTCCTTATATTATATATATATATTTTCCTACTTTTAAAAAGTATCACGAATGCTAACGCTTAGAATAACCTGAGAGTAGTATTTGTGGAAAGCTAAAGACAACAATAAAAAAAAGGTTTTGTTTTGTTTTGTTTTCTTTTTAAATTACATTAGGGAAAAAAGGAGGATTAAAGGAAATAGAAGACAGCTGGCTGGGATGGACAGGATTAGTGATAATAGTTGAAGGAGAGAAGTCTAATGTTCTTAACTTTAATTATCTGTTTTCCTGGTCTAGAAATATTTGAAAAAAAAAATGGCTGAAAGGAAATGAGATGGGGAGGGAACTATTAAGATAATATCTTGCTGTCCTTGATGAAGTCAAGTTACCAAGCCATGACCACTTAGTTCGGGTACTGAAAGAACCTGCAGATTCAGTGGCTGATTCACTTGTCAATGATATTTCAAAGATCTTGGAGATGGAACTTCCTGTATGGTGGTTAAGTGAGGGATCAATTCTAAACTAGGTTCCCCTTCATCAGCTTAAAACAAACATGGCACCCAATAAAGTAAAAGAACAACAAAAACAGGACAAAGGAGACAAATCTTCATAAATAAATCCCTGCCAAAATCCAGCAAAGACTAACGAACTAAGTGAGGGGAAAATAAATTCTTATCACAATGAAGAAATACTGTAAGATAAAACGGATGCATGAAATATTAATCTAAAAGTGATAAAAATCATAACTATATTAATAAATGCAGAAAATATCTTAATGATTAAAAGTATTTAAAACAAAAACAACATAATTTATAACAAATATGTAGGGAAAGATTTCACAGAGCAGGACTAAAGCAACAGTCTCTATTATCTTCACTATTATTTGAAATGGTGTTAAGAAATATTAGTTATAGCAACAAGACTTTAAGAAATTAAGGGAGAATATCCAGGTCAAGGGACCTGTAAGATGGCAGACTGGACACTTTCCTCAAAATCTACTAATTCTCAAGAACCAACAAAAAGAAGAATTACATTTCTGATGTACTATAAAACAATTACATCTGAAACCACCGGATAAAAAAGAGAATCCTAACAAGCTGGAAAGAGACAACTCACTCAAGTGTTCACAGAAGAACATGATAAATAAGAAAACCCACCAACCATAATGCAGAAAATTCATTCATTCATTCAATAAACATTTATTAAATGCCTACTCTAGTTCTAGGCAAAGTGCTAAGCAAAAGACAGTCCCTGCCCTCAAGAAATTTAAAATCTAAAAGACAGACAACATACAAATATATACAAACCAAGCTATATATGGGATAAATAGGAAATAATTAAAAGGGTGAAAGCATTGTAATTAAAGGGGTTAAGGGAAGTTTCCTGGGATTTTAGTTGGGACTTAAAAGGAGCCAGGGAGGTCAGTAGTCAGAAGAGTATTCCAGGCACAGGGGACACAAATACTCCCCAGAAATCCTGAAAACAGACAAAGAAAGTTCCAACTAAAACAAACAAACAAACAAAAAACAAACCACAGAACACCTCCAGGAAAACAAAAACAAAGAACTTAAGTTTCAAACTCCAAGACACCTAGTGGCTAAATTGAACAATCTCAATGGCAAAAAAACAAATTTTATAAGCAGCTAAAAAAAAAAGATCTTCAAATATAAAGTAAAGGAAATTTGAATTCCATAAATCCATTCTGCACCTATGAGAACACAGAAGGGAAGGAAAAAGTATATTCCAAAAGCAAAGAAGTTCAAGCTGCAATGCAAAAAGACATACTCTAGAAATCTGAGCCTAATGAAAGGAAAAGGATGGTCAACAGAAGACGGAAGGCAAACCAAAAAAAAAAAGAAAGAAAAGAAAAAGAATTAAAAAAAAAAAAAGCTTTCGAATATTCCAGAACAATGGAAACAGTCTTTATGCAAAAAAAAAAAAAAAAAAGAACACTTGGGGATAAATGTCTAAGTAAAATTTATAGAAATAGGTGAAATGTAGCTGGAAAAAAGCAGAACCGAGGTACCATGGATTAAACCTGTAGGTAAATTAGTAGAATCTGTGGAACAAAAACGCAGCATGGAAAGATACCTAAATGGGGATGGGGAAGCAGAAAAGAGAAGGGAATAGTTCATGTCTCCTTACAAGGTCTATAGGTGGAAAATGAAGGAATATTAACTCCTATGGTCTTTTACCAAGAAAAGGAAATGGAGAACAGGAGAAGTGGCAGAAAGGAGAAAGCAAAGCAGAGGGAATTAAATGGGTGACTCTCAACACAATGGAGATAAGGGAGTCCCAGTGAAAAGCACTTCTGTGATGGGAATCGGAAACCCTGTGATTGAGTTTAATCTGGGGAAAGGGGCAACTAGGTGGTGCAGTGGATAGAGCACAGGTCCTGGAGTCAGGAGGACCTGAGTTCAAATACGACCTCAGACCCTTGACACTTACTGTGTGACCCTGGGCAAGTCACTTAACCCCATTGCCAAGCAAAAAACAAAACAAACAAATAAAATTGAATCTGAATTATTAACATTTTGGTGGTGCAGCAGATAAAGCACTGGCCCTGGAGTCAGGAGGAACAGGGTTCAAATCTGGTCTCAGACCAGACACTTGACACTTACTAGCTGTGTGACTCTGGGCAAGTCACTTAACCCCAATTGCCATGCAAAAAAAAAAAATCTGGGGGAAGTCAATACATTGAGAGACCACCTTCTCTAGAAAGTATCATATGTCACTGATACAAAGGAGGCTTTGCCTGGGACTGGAAGCAAAGCTCAAGGAGGCAATACCCAAGAAACCAGCTTCACCAAGGGTGGCTTTTTCTCCGCAGTTTTTTCTAGTTCAGTCTTTTTGAAACTCAGGAAATGATTTATTTTTTAAATTTTTTTAGGATTAAAAGCAACAGGAAAAAATGACAAATTTGTACATGTTACAAACTGGAGAAATTATTACCACCATTCCTACCTGTGGTTTCCAGGTACACATCCTAACATACCAAATTTCAAGTTTGTCGTTCAGGAAGGCAGAAAAGTATATGAACATAGATACAATAATTTATGTAGCAGACATATGTGAGGTAATAGGAAAGAATAAGTGTAATGAAATACATAAATCAAATAAGTAAAAAGCAATCTAAATATTCATAATTTTTTAAAAAGACTTGGATAAAAAAAATGAGAGCTCTTCAAGAGGTTTAAAAAAAAAACCCACACACTTGGGCATAAATATCTAAGTAGAATTTATAGAAACAGGAGGAAAGGGAGTTTCCAAGTCAGAAGTAGTTGCCCTATTGGAGGAAGAAGAGTTAGGGAAAATTATTTCGATGGTGTTAGCAAATAAGGAAGACACAGAACAGGCCATGGTTCCTACAGAGATGCCATATTCATGTGATCTCTCACCTTAATGGACCCAAACAGCAAATATTCAAACCATCAGCAACTAAAGGTACTGGCCTCGATGAGCCAATGAATAGTTAGCAGAAACATTAAAGGGCAGCCAATATTTGTCTTTCCACAATGAAAGTTATATCAGATATCCCTCCTGGAAGAGTCAAAACAGCCACACACTATCAAATGTCAATACGATTTTTGGCATATACAGAACTAACCAAAACACTAATAATAAAGATAATTTTATTTTGTTCAAGGGATAGCTTATCTTGATTGAACTAACTGAATGTTGATTCTAAATTACATAAAGTTCTACCTTCTTGCTTTCCTACTGTCAAGATACACAGTCAATTAATTGGTATAGAATTTTTAAACAAGTTTGATGCTTTGGGGAAAGGAGGGAGAGAAGAAAGGAAAGGAGGAGGGAGTAAGTATTTACAATGTGCCAGGCACTGCGCTAAGCACTGTTTACAAATATTATTTCATTTGATCTTCATAATACATTTGCATTTTACAGATGAGGAAATTGACATGCCTGGGGTCACACAGCTAGTAAATATCTGTAGCTGGATCTAAACTCACATCTTCCTAACTCCTGGCCCAGTGCTGTCTCCACTGTGACACCACATTGATTCTTTTTTTAAAAATGCACTGTTGCTAGAGTGAAAATTTAGTTTTAGAATTAGTGTCAATATTTCTCAGCTATCACAAAAAGTGTTATGTCTGCCTGGATAGCATTTTGGCCCACAAGAAGGAAAATGTGAGGTCTTAGGAGCAGATGGGAAAGGGGGATGGGGTGGACAGAGACCCAGAGATGAGCAGGAACAGCAGTAGGAAAGAAAATAATGGGGAGAGAGCAGGGGACAGAATGGGACCCAAGATCTGAGACCACCACGGGTAATTCCTACCCTGGGGCACTGCCTCTGCCCCCATTACTTCCCTTATTTTCCACTTGACTTGAGGCTTCTAAAAGTGAGGCACAACAGAAAAGGGGATGGGGGGTGACTGGGGCAAGATTTACAAAGGCAATAAGAACAACAAAAAAAAAACAACTAGTTAGAAGAAGAATCTGTACTTCAGAAGTTTTAACCCCTTGAGGAACACAAAGAAATTAAATAAAGAGTAAATGAGAATGAAGACCAAAAATAAGAGACTGAATTACACACTAGACAGAAGTGGAGAAAATTAACGGAGAGAACACAGCAAAGAAAATCTCCATGGAAAAAGGATCAGAAAAAAAAGAAAAAACTTTTTTAAAGAGCTGGAATTGAGTAGGGGAGGAGAGGTTTTGAACTACTCATTTAACTGAAGGGGGAAAAAAGAAGGGAGAAAAGAGGGGTAGACGTGAATAAGAAAAAAATCAGTAATTCACTTAAGACCTCAAAAACTTAGGAAAAGCTTGTCACATGACAGGGGCAGGAAGGGGATAAAAAGAGAAAGAATCTCTTTGGGAACAGGCTGTTGTATCAAAGGAGATTATGCAAAACTAATCACAGAGACAAAGTATTAACTTAAAGGAAGGGGAAATTGTTATTCCCCTATATTACTATATATTTTAAAAACATCACGCAAATGGAGGAACATGCCAATCTAAATCTAATTTTAAATGTGAATGAACTAAACAATCCATAAAACCAAGGAGAATGATAGAATAGATAAGGAGAAAAAAACAACCCTCTACAATTTACTGCTTACAAGAAATTCATCAAAAAAAAAAAAGCATACACAGAATCAAAACGAGAGGCCGGAACAAAATTTACTATGCATCAAGGAAATCCAAAAAAAGCAGGAGCTGAAATCATGCTATCAGGTATACGGGTAAGGATGGAGGCTAGAACTGCAATTTAAATTCCCTCTATCAATATAAATCAGCATCTTCTCTGCAATTTATAATATTAAGAAAGTTGCTTTAGAGCCCTGGAGGAATGAGGGGAGAGAAGATTAAGTGACTTGTCTAAGGTGATGAAGTCAATTATGTGTGAAAGGCAGGACTCATACTCAGATTTTCTTGGGTTCAAGGCCAGCTCTCTATCTATACTCCTCCTCAACATCCCTCCTACAAAAACAAAACAAAACAAAAAAAAACACAATAAAGATAGTAATCAACACACAGAACACAAACAAAAGACAGAGACCTAAATGAAGAGGGTATGGAAAGCCAGGCACATTAATGCACTGTTGGCAGAACTGCGAATTAGAACCATTCTGGAAAGCAATTTGCAATTAGGTGAAAAGAGCAATGCAAATATCCATACCCTATGATCTAGAATTTCCACTGCAAGGCATATACATCAAAGAGGCTAATGGCAAAAAGAAAGGGCCCATATACAACAAATGAATTACAATAGAACTTTTCTGTTTCCAACAAAGAACTAAAAATGGAGTAGATGCTCATTGATTGAGAAATGGCTAAAAACAATTATGATATATGAATTTAGTGGAATATTACTGTTATAAGATATGACAAATACATGTAAGTATAAAAAGACTTATATGATTTGATGATACAAAGAAACAAATCAAGAAATCGATGTATGTGAATACATATACATTTATCAATACACACTCGCATAATGTAAATGAAAAGAACAAAACAATCAAAATCAACGCTGTAAAATTATTTAGCCTCAAAGAAGAGGTGAGAGAAAGCCCTTTTTCCTGCTCTGTTGTAGAGGTGGGTGACCATAGGTATCAAACACTGCAAGTAACACCAGATTTTGTTCAGTATTTTCCTCAACTTTGTTTTTCTTCCTTATTATATGATATGGCTTTCTGAAAGAAGGCTGAGTGAGACTGCAATAAAAATTTATTTTAAAAAAATAAAAGAATAAGAAGGGCAAAGAAAAGCCAAGATTATCTCCCTATGCAAATAATATGATGGTTTACTTAAAGAACCCTAGAGAATCTACAACAAAAAAAATTTAATCCAAATGACTAATAGTTTACATAAAAAAGGATAAAAAATTCACAAAATCGTTGACTTTTCTACATATATTACTACTGAAATACAGGAAGAACTAGCCATAGAAATTCCACTTAATATTACAAAATGCATTAGATATCCGCAAGTTAACCACCAAGATACACAAAAGATTTCATGACAGTAGTTCTTACAGAAATAGAAGACCTGAATATTTGTAGACAGTAAACATACATGACTGACCCATTCCAAAATCCAGTTGTTTTTTTAAAGGGCACCAAAAATTTCTCAACAGATTTAATTCTGAACCAGAGAATTATAGAATTTTGTTATTAGAAAGATACCTAGTGGCAATCTACTCCAATGTATTCACAAAAGGAATTCCTACTAGTATCAGACCAGTGGCCAGTGGTCTCTGCTTAAAGACTTCCAGTGAAGGGAAATTGATGACTTCCTCAGGAAACCCATCCATCTCCTTTATATAGTGCTAATTGCTAGAAAGATTGTCTTGACATCAAAGCCTAAATTTGCCTATTTACAATTTCTATCTATAGTTTCAGTTCTGTCCTCTGGAGTCAAAGAGAAGTTTGATCCCTCTTTCACATGATAGGCCTTCAAATACTTTAAGACAGCTATCATGTGCCCCTGAGCCTTGTCTTTTCTAGACTCAAAAACCCGTTTTTTCATGTGATCCTCATACAGCATCACCTTGAGGTCCCTCGGCATCCTAGTTGCCTTTTTTTTTTTTTTGGTGAGGCAATCAAGGTTAAGTGAAATGGCAGGGTCACACAGCTAGTAAGTGTCAAATGTCTGAGGGCAGATTTGAACTCAGGTCCCTCCTGACTCCAAGACTGGAGCCCTATCCACTGCGCCACCTAGCTGCCCCTGCCTAATTGCCTTCTACTGGATGCTCTTCAGCTTGTCAATGTCCTTGCTCAACTATGGTGCCTCAAAATGGAATGCTGTATATATCTAACATATTTTTACAGAAACTGATGCCTGAAATGCCTCCCTCATCCTTTATTTGTGGAGCTGATTTTTTGAATCCAAGAGTAAAAACTTACAATATTTCGTTGAATAATTTCAGTCACGTCCAATTCTTTGTGACACCATTTTGGTGTTTCCTTCCCAAAGATCCTGGAGTGGTTTGCCATTTCCTTCTCCAGCTCATTTTACAGATAAGGAAACTGAGGCAAACAAAGTTAATTGACTTGCCCAGGGTCACACAGCTAGTAAGTGTCTGAGGCTGGATTTGAACTCATAAAGGTGAATCTTCCTGATTCTAGGCCCAGCGTTCTATCCAATGCAACTCTGGTGGCACAGTATATAGTATGCCAGGCCTGGAATCAAGAAGACCCGAGTTCATACCTAGCTTCAGACACTTACTAGCTGTGTGACCCTGGGCAAGTCACTTTACCCTGTTTGCCTCAGTTTCCTCATCTATAAAATGAAATGGAGAAGGAAATGGCAAACCACTCCAGTATCTTTGCCAAGAAAAACCCAAGAATCAGATGCAACTAAAACAACTGAACAACAACAAACTTCCAGTTACTGTTACTACATTTCATCTTATAGATTAAACCCAAACCTCTTGTCAAGATTTGTCATCTAGTATATTAGCTCTCCAAAACTTTCCATCATTCACAAATTTGATGAAGGTTTCATGTACTACTTTCTCCAAGATGCCAATAAAAATGTTAAACACTACAAGACTAACCACAAATTCCTGAAGCAATCTACTGAAGAACTCCCTCTATGATGACACTGATTATAAACATTCAATCAGTTTTTAATTCAATTAATTACATCACAGTCTAGCCCACATCTCTCCAGCTTTTCCTCCAAGAATAGTATTAAACGAAGATGGCTGAAATCCTTAGACAGTGGTTTCATTGGCCCACTCTGCATCCTGACCAAAGTCTCATTTGTTCTAAACAAGGCAAAATAACTACCCAGAGTCATGTTCCAATTATAGTTTCATGCCAAGAAGTCTCAGTAATACAAATTAAGTGAAACTGATCTTGTATTACACAACTTTTGCTTTATCTTATTTATTTCCTAAACTTTGGGCATTTATATTTGATAATTGAGACTGCTTAGCCATGAATATTAAAACTCTTTCTAATCACTTAAGTTTTCTTTTATTTCTGTAAAATTATTTTGTAGTTATACTTAAGTGAGACTTATATCAGTTCTGTTCTCCATTATCTTTCCAAAATCTCTGAATCTTGATTGTGATTACTCAGCAACCTATGTGCCTATGTGTCAGTTCAAAACATCTTTAGGCTATGAAGACCACGGAAAGCCTAACTTAAGTCTGCATTATATAAAACTTGTTTTTACTCTGAATTTCCTATGAATCACAGCCTTGGTATAGGTACATTTGAAAGTGCTTGGTATTCATATTATTTCAAAAGCTATGATGGGAACAGCATTCACATAAGTTGGTTTCATTTGTCAAGACTGTCTCATGCACTATTGTATGAGGCTCATCACCTAGGCAAATTAATCCCCAATTATTATTCATAATATTTGTAAAGAGGAAGCCTGGAGAACAAGGCTAGAGAAATTTTGGTCCACATCCTGCAATTTGTTCAACAACTGGAACTCCTACCAAAGTTGATTAGTGTTCTGGGAGCGGAGTAATTTGCAGGATTAGTGTGTTAAAATAGGGAAGTATAATTAGTACCCTTCCTTCCAAACAACTTTAAAATGTCAAATAGTTTTCTTATTATGGATATAGCTTCTATTTTTAGTTTCAACACGATGACACTTGCAAAAATAACAAAATAAAAAAGCTATACTTGATACTAGAAGGATAACAAGAAGTTGCCTTAAGCTCTCATAAGGACAGCATAAAGAATGCCATCTGAGTCACACACAGATAGTTCAGGAAAGAGGTAATGCTTCTATAAAGAGAAGAAAACCTCCCATGCTCCACATGCTTATTTTAAAGTGTTGCCGTGAGAAGCTAACATTTTAGAAAATGCTTAACGCCTAGCCCATGAGAAATTTTCGGGAAAGTTGCCGAGACTATAAATGAAGTCACTAAAATCCTCTAACCATATTCTCCATAAAGCAGCTGGAATTTTATAATTTAGTATCACAGCGCAGCCACAAAAGCATATACCCCAAATTCACAACACTCAATTATTCCTTCCTCACTATTGCTAAACCTAAAATCCTTTTGTGTCCATAGCGTATACAGTAGAAAAACCAAGCAGAAAGGCTGATTTTGTGATACCTTTTAGGGAAAATTTACTACTTAACAGTTCCTGCATTGAATAGCATGATCTATGGTGCTTATCAACTTTTCCCAAACACTTGAAATTGTATCAGTTTCTAAAAGAGTCAAGCAAAGATCAATGGACATTTAGAATAAAATCAAAGGTCAAGTTCAGAATGTCACAGAACTAAAAAAGCAATGGACAGCAATACAGGGTACAGTAAAAGACATGGAAAACAGATCAAGAAGTTCCAATAAAGTTATTTGAATCCCTGAAGGCATGGAAAAAGAAAAAAAATTGACTCCATATTAGAATAAAATTTTCCCAGTCAAAAGGCATGACTACAGAAATAAAAATGAATAAAATAAAAATCACAGGATAACCACAGTTGTGAAAGTGGAAAGATGGTTGGATTTAAGAGTTTATGAAAGCCTGGGTTCAATTCTATCTTAAGACAAAGACAGAAGAAATCCTTAGAGAATGGTCTCAACAGGGTCCCCACACCCCACTGCCCCCCACCCAATGCCTACCTGAGCCATGGTGAGGCACAAAAGTGCCAAATTTATGAGCTTCCCTTAGCTTCCCACAAGTGTTCATACAGGCCCACAAACCCCATCCAATTAGTACAAGCGGAGGCTCCCTGCGCTCCAACTTTAACGACCCAGCCCTGACTCCTTTAAGAGACTGCCCAGGTCCTCCAGAAAATATTCCCCTCTTCTCCACCTCCTCTTTGCCTCCGACAGGTCAGCCCACAGACTATGCTTTGCCTCTTTTTGTATCCCCCAAGGCTTAGCATAATGCCTAGCACATAGCAGATGCTTAATAAATGTTTATTGATTGACTGACTGCTTTTGCTTTCACTCATCTGCTCTTCCAACCTCCCCACTGATCTACACTCAATAAAGAGGTATAATCATTTAAAACAAGAGCTACGCTAGTTGGATGCTTTTCCTGCACCAGAAGAAGACCTAAGCTGAAGACAAATTCCAGTTGAACTTCTAAAACTTACTACCTATATGACTCTGAATTAGTCACAATCACTCTCCACTTCAATTGTCTCATCTATAAAATGAGAGGCTTGGCCCAGAAGATCTCTAAGGTCCCTTCCTGCTCTAAACCCATAATCTTAAATACAAGATGCTACCCAATGTGGCAGACTTGATCTTGATAATAAAAGCTGATAAATACAACACTAAAAATGATATCACTAATTGATGTAGATACTAAAATGAGGAACAAATTTTAGCAAATAAAATAGCCAAAAAAAAAAAAGTCAATGCAAGAAGTCTAAATTCAAATTAGGAATTCAACTTATGAACCTAAGCAATGATAGTTCTTTATCAGGAAAACATAACACATCAAGTGAAAACATAAAAATGTAAAATATAATACTGAGGGGAAAAAAGCATTCAACAAAACAGTAAGTATCCTTTTATTCGTCAGCTCCTTGAGGGCAGGGACTGTCTTATGCCTCTTTTTGTAAACCTAGTGCTTAGAACACTGTCTGACACATAGCTGGCATTTAATAAATGTTTACTGAATGATTAGGAATGAGAAATTCTTCTTAAAGAGAATAATAAAATAAATTTGAAATCCAAAGTTAACATTATTTGTAGTGTAGGGTTTAAGAAAGAATGGGGAGGTAGCTGGCTACAGTGGAAAGTGCCCTGGAATTAGAATCACAATATTTAGAATCCCAATTCTGACTATGACTATTAGCTAACATTTATATTACACTTACTATGTGCCAGGTACTGTGCTAATAAGCACTTTACAATTATATTTCATCTGATCCTCACAACAATTCCAGGAGGTAGGTACTGTGTGAGCATAGGCAAGTTACTTGCCATCTCTAAACCTCAGTTTAATCATGTATAAAATGGAAAAACATACTACTAAGAGTCCCTCTTGCACTGGGTTGTTTTGAGGGGAAAAAAAACTGTGTTAACTTTAACGTATTATATAAATGTGAGCTGTTATTATACCAAATGGTGAAACATCAGAAGCATTTTCATCAAAAGCAGTACAAAATAAAGGTGCTCATTTTTGCCACTTTGATTTAACATAGTATGAGAGGCAGGGTGGTATAGTTTACTAAAAATAGACCTGAGGGTCAGAAAAAACCCGAGTTCAAGTCTCACAACCTCCCAATGCACCAGGCAATTCTCTACGAAGACTATAACCTGCAGGACAATAGCAGATTTGCATTGATGGAAGGAGTTTCCTTACTGGAGTTTCTTTATATCAATGAAATTAAAGGTTCCTAACCAACCACCCTTCAAAAATATTAGAAATGATTTAAAAAATCCCCATAATGGAAGAAATAAGTGAAAATGATTTTCATTAAAAATTTTTTAAAAATCACAATATCATTCTTGGCAAATAGCATCTAAAATTCGATTTCAAAAATATATTAAGCACTTTTAATGTCCAAACCATTTTGCCAGACAGTAGAGATACAAAGACTGAAAGAAGAAGAAGAAAAAAAAAAGCCCCTCTCTCAAATAGCTCATGATAATTAGGGATAAAACATATACACAAATATGCATGTTACCAGGAAAAGTGATGAAGAAGAAACACTAACAACTGAGATAATTAGAGAAGAAATCACAGAGGAGGAGCCAGATCCTGAGTTTGGCCCTAAAAAACAAACAAACCAAAAAAAAAAAAAAAAAAAAAGGATGAAGAGAGGGAGTGCATTTTAGGCATGGAGAACTGCTTGTCTATAAATGCAGAGAGGCAAGAGACAACATATTCAGCTCAGAAGAAAGCTAAGAGTTCAGTTTGCTAGAATTTATGGAGAGGAACAGCATAAAATAAGATTGGAAAAGTAAACAGAAGCCCGACTGTAGGTTTTAAATATGAACCTAAGTTCTTATTTTATTTCATAGACTAGTGGTCATCCTAGGGGAGGCAGTGCCTATCAAGAGGACTGATAAACTTGGAGAGTTTCACTGTTGAGTTGGAAGATAGCTTTCTAAGGCTTCAGAAGAAAGGGTACTGAGGAAGTAAAGATAACAAGTGTATCTTGTTCTTCCTAGGAGTTTCCAAGGGAAAAGTGATAAAAATGATAGTTTAAGGGAGCAGTACATCAAGTGAGGGTTAAGAATGGGTTAGACCTGAGCCCTGGGAAAACAACCAGTTGACTCCATTAACAAAAGCTCACATTTTCACAAAATATATTCATATAATTCAATCCTCTTTTCTATTCCTCTCTGTAAACTGTTAATGTTTGTTAAATTCACAAGAAGATAAAAAATTTTAATAATTTTAATTTTTTTTTAAGAAATAACCATTTAGGGGCAACTAGATGGCACAATGGATAGAGCAGTGGCCCTGGATTCAGGAAGACCTGAATTCAAATCCGGCCTCAGACACTTGACACTCACTAGCTGTGTGACCCTGGGCAAGTCACTTAACCCCACTGCCTAGCCAAAAAAATAAATAGAAGAAGGAAGGAAGAAAGGAAGGAAGGATGGAAGGAAAGAAAACCATTTGGGGGCAGCTAGGTGTATAGAGTGGATAGAGTGGATAGAGCTCCAGCCTTGGAGTCAGGAGGACCCGAGTTCAAATCCAACCTCAGACCCTTGACACTTATTAGCTGTGTGACCCTGGGCAAGTCACTTAAACCCAATTGCCTCCCCAAAAAGAAAAAAAAAGAAAAAAGAAATAACCATTTGATTGGGGCAGGAAGAGAAATAATGATTGCAGCAAATTACTGTATTAGACAAAAGAGGCTAGTCTTGGCAAGGAAACGGGTCATATCTTCCTCAATCAATCAACAAGAATTTGTTATTACTTTATCACATTAATATAACGTATGGCATAATATATAATATTAATAGATAACAATAACATAATATCTAAATTAATTCCCTGTTATTCTTCATTATCACGGTCTACTACCTGTCAGGCACTGGGATAGACACTAAAGATACCAAAACAAATTGAAACAGTCCCTGCCTGGACAATGCAATCTATACAGGTTGCCAACATGTATCCATGTTCTATAGGTATTTATGTGTATGCATATATGTGACACACAAAATAATTATGAGATAATTAAATAACTGTTTATGTACACACATATATGTATTATACATAAATACATGGTTAGGGTTTAGGGGAAAGTATAAACGAATTCTGTTTGGGGCATTAGTTTAAGATGTCTGAAGGACATCTAGTTTGAAATGTTCAATAGGCAATTGGTAATCCAGAACTAGAGCTCAGGAGAGAAACAGGGCTGAATATACATCTGACAGTGCTCTTCGTAGCAATGATAATTGCTGATGAGGCCATCTAATAAGTAAGTACAGGCAGAAAAGAGAAGAGGGAGTAAGAGCCTGAGGGGAGGGGCCGAGGAACACCCCCAAGTTGTAAATATGACACAGATGATGTTTCAGCAAAGGAATCTGAGGAGGACAATCAATCAAAGACAAAAAGAGAAGAGTAATAAGAATCCAGACAGAAGCATCCAGGAAGAAAGGATAATAAACTTTCAAAATACCACAGAGCTTTAAAAAAAAGGATTATGAAAAGGTCATCATATTTTACAATTAAGAGATAAATAGTAATAAAAAGGGGACATGTAAAGAAGTACATCTTGGCTATCAGTAATGGTGAATATGTTGGTTGTTCTGCTTAAATGTTTCTTTGCTACTAGGGAGGATTTTTTTTTTAAACACCAGGGAGTGCCAATAATATTAAGAAATTTATTTTTAAAAATGCTTGCAAATCAATTCCATATTTCATCCATCTATCCTCCTAGTTTTACCTATAAATGCTCCCAGGATAAACTGGCTAGGTCTCAAACCAAGCTTTCTACAGGTTCATTTTTCACCTCCATCACATTTTTGCTGAGACAATACTGTTCATATTCTTCCATTCTCCTCCTCCACAATGTTTTTAAAAAGAGTTTGTAATCTAATTCATTTCTGGCATCAGGGCCATATTTTCCTGCTTGCCAAAGACATCAAAAAAGTATTTACTAGCTAGGGTGGTTTCTGAGCTCTTTTGGCCTCAATGCTGATAATAAAAGCCTTTATTCTCATCCATTTTCCATTTTTCATAGTCAAAAGCTTGTTTAAAGAGATTAAGTTAGATTGTGTTTATATGCAGTATTTTCATCTTTATTTTGTCTTCTAATTTGGTGTATTGATTTTTATTAATCAATTAGCCAAATGCACAACAGTTTATTTTAAAATAAAACCAGTATTGTTAACTAGTAATTCCCTATTTGTTAAGATAGTCAGCTTTATTTTTTGTTGAGATATTTGGTGAATACCACATCCACTGTCTTCCAAAACACTTGTTAAAGAATGTATTGATGAAGTAGGGTCAAAATTGTATATCTAAAACTAAATGATACCATTATTTACAATGGAAAAACACTAGATGTTTTCCCAGGATAAATAGTGGTAAAGTAAGGAGACCCTCTCTCTGACAGTTCTTCTACAAGCTATCATAATTAGGTAAGAAAACAAAAGCATAAATATCAGAAAGGAAGAGGCAAAATAATCCTTATTTATTGACAAGATGAAGATACATTGAGAAAATCCCAGAGAATCAATGAACAAAATTAACAGATGATTGATAGCTTCAGTGAGGTACCAAAATGCCTCTCGCCCCCCAAAAAAAAGACATCATGCAAAAGCCATCAAAATTTCTATAATAAGCAGAAAAGGAAGAACAAAAGAGAAACTTAAGCGAAATTGTCTTAAAATAACTACATATACTAATATTAACCCACCAAGACACATAAAATATGTGAATAAAATTATAAAACACTTTTGACAGAAATAAATGAAGACTGAAATAAATGCAGAGAGACTCACTGCTCATGGTTAGGCTTGATCAATATAGTAAAAATGATACTACTTGCTGAATTAAAGCATTTAGAACTCTGGTAGCAAACTACCAAGAGAATACTTTAATGAAATAGACAAAAATAACAAAATTCAAGAATCTCAGGGGTCGAGGATCTCAAGGAAATGATTAGGAAAAAGTATGAAGAAATAGAGCACAGCATTTAGCAGATTCAAACTATAATATAACACAGTAATAACCAAACCTACTTGGTACTGGTTATAGTCTATTAGAATATAAGCTCAAGGGGCAGCTTGGTGGCGCAGTGGATAGAGCACCTGCCCTGAAGTCAGGAGGACCTGAGTTCAAATCTGGCCTCAGACCAAACACTTGACATTTACTAGCTGTGCAACCCTGGGCAAGTCACTTAACCCTAATTGCCTAAAAAATAAAAATAAGAATAAATAGAATATAAGCTCCTGGAGATCAGGGACTATATTTTTTCCTTTATTTGTATCCTCTGTGCTTAGCATAGTGCCTGGCACAAAGCAGCCACTTAATAAATGCTAACTGACTGACTAAAAACAAGAAAACAGACGTGAAAAATATTAGCAAGAAACAGGATCAACTGAATCAATAAACAAAAAATTATTTATTGTCTACCATGTGCCAGCCACTATATGAAGTGGCAGGGACACAAAAACAAAAATGAAATAATCTCTACCCTCAAAGAGCTTACATTCCAACATCAATCACTGAGGAAAGGACTCACTTTTTTTTTGAGACTTACTAGGAAAACTCAAGGAAGTTTGGAATATATAAGGTTAAACTAAGATCATAAACCATATACAACAATAACTTCAAAATGAAAAGGTGACTTAAAAATATATAAGGTCACACTACTAAAAATGAGAAGAGAAGGAAATCAGGTACTTTTCACAACAATGGCTAAGGAAAAAAATTGCAAACGAATGAGGGAATAGAAGAAATTACAAAAATTAAAATGGACAATTTTGACTACATAAATTTAAAGCCTTTTGCAAAAATAAAATTAATAATAATTAAAACATCTGAGTTTTCATCTCACACCAATGGAAATTGGCAAAGACAAGAAATGGGAAGACTAAAGGCCATAGGAAGGCAGGCACATTATTAGACTATTGGTGGAGCTGTAAAGTGATCCAATTATATTGAATATGATTTTGGAATTATGTAAGAAAAGCAACTAAACTTTTCATGCTCTTTGACTTAGTGATCTCACTACTGGGAGAGTCTCCCAAAAAAGAGGTGCAATATATACCAAAATATTCATAGCAAACTTTTGTGGTACTAAAGAACTAGAAACAAAATGAGCATCTATTGATTGGTGAATGTTCAAAAAAACTGTGGAGCATAAATATAATGTGCTGCACTGTGCAGAAATGATGAATAAAGATAAAAGAGCCAGCCTCAGAGTCAGAAAGAGTTTTTCTTTCTATCATGGGTCCTTACTACCAACAGCTCCAAAAGAAAAAAACAAAACAAAACAGAACATGAGGAATTCAGGAAATCATGACGATTTCTATGAATTGATATAATGATGTAAGCTGAACCAAGAGAACAATATACATGACTACAGCAACTAAATGAGGAAGTCCAATGACTGAGTAACTGAAAAATGAATGAAGGTCTTGGGAGAGTAAATAACAAGATATACCTACCATCTCACAACAGAAAAGCTATTAGGACAGAACATTATATACTTTCCCTTAAGTGGTTACTGTATCGGGTATTTCTGTTTAATTGTTTATCTTTGTCCCAAAGAAGGGTTCAATCTGGAGAGGGTTTGAAATAACAGGGTTATAAAAACTGATAGCATCAATAAAAACATTTTCAATGAATGCACAGGATCATACATTTAGACCCAGAAGGGACCTTAGAGGACATCTAGTCCTTTATTTGACAGATGATGGAATTGAGGTACAGAAAGGTTAACTTGCCCAAGGTCATATACATAGCAATTAAGTGACAGGGACAGGAGATGACCCCAGGTCCTAACTCCAAAGTCAGCACTCACCTCACCACGCTGTGAATTCAGGACGTCCTGAATCATCTGTTGAAGAATTTGTAAACAGACTAAAAAACAAACAAACTATTGATCCATAGGACCCTTCTTCATCCTGCACCCTTTTATGGTAACTCAATGAACTCAACTCCTTATTTCACCTCTCTGAGAACCTAGATTCCATCCTTACATGGAGCCAAACCCCTGCTCTGACTTCATTTTCTCTCCATCCTAGAGTTAACCAATTCAACTCCACTCCATTTTTTTAGACCTTCATAGTCGATATTATCAGACTATCACAACAAACGGGAAGAAAGACTATTTTGCATTTGCCCAGTGGAGTTCTACCAATTTGAGTGCATGATACTAGGATTTCTGCTTCAATGATTAATGAAGATATGTGTGGATGATACAAACTAGTCAGAGGTATTACTCTATCCAAATACCCTAAGTCTTATGGAAGACCTTGACAGAAATAATAAGCAGAAATAATAGCATTAGAAAAATCTGAGATGACTGGTCCAAAGCAGAGGTCAGTAAGCTATGGTTGGTGAGCCTTAGTTTGCTGACTCCTGGCCTAAAGTATTAAAAAAAGGCCAGTTTTTCCAAGATTCTATAAAAAAAAATGAAGAAGATGGATACTCCAGGAATGTGAGTGCACCTTCAAGAAGGAGAAAGAATATCAAATTCAGAGAACAGCAAGGAGACCTGTTTGGATGGAATACCGAGTATATGGAAGGAGTATATGAAATAAATATGGAAAGGTAGATGAAAAGCTACCATTATGAAGAATTTTAAATGCCAAGCTAAGAAGTCTGTATTTTAAACCAGAAGCAAGAGAAAAGCACTGAACTTTCTTGGGCTGGGGAAGCAACGTGGTCAGATTTGTTTTACAGGGGCAAGAACTGTTTCTCAAAAGATAAGTCAAAGGATATGAAGAATTTTCATATAAAAAATGCAAACGATCAAATCATGAAGAAATCTTCCAAATCACTAATAAAAAGAGAATTGCAAATTAAACCTCTGAAGTTTTACCTCATAACCAAAAAATTAGCAAAGAGGATTAAAAAATTGAAACAGTCAATGTCGGAGAGGTCGTATAACATCAAGTACATTAATCATGGTGGAACTGCAAAAACCATTATGGAGAACAATTTTGTAGTATACGAGCAAAACCACTATTCTATCTATACACTTTGACCCACCAAACCCACTACTGGGCATATAACACCAAGAAGATCAGTAACAGATGAAAGGACCCATGTATAATAAAATGTTCAGAACAACATTCATTAAGGTAGCAAAAAATACCGTAAATAGAGTAGCTGTCCATCAACTGAAGAATAGTTGAACAGGCTGGTATAGAAACTTAATGGAGTATTATTTCATCATAAGAAATCACCAAGATGATTAATTCAAAGAAACTCAGGAAGATAGGAACTGCTGTAAAGTAAATGTAACCAAGATGACAATACATACATATAACAACAATAACACTAAAAGGCATCTGAACTCTGATCAATGCAATGACTAATCTTGACTCAAAAAGGCTGATGGACTGATGATGAAATATATTCTTTAATTTAACCTTCTGAAAAAGGTAATGAACTGCATTTGTAGAAAGCTACCAGACATAGTTAATTTATCCAGTTCATCTGTTTTGCTTAACTGTATTTTGTTCTAAGGCTGGGGGGAATGATGATTGGGAAATAACATCACTGGGGGGCAGAAAGACATGAAGAGAAAAGAATTTATTTCTAAAAGACAATATATTTTAGATATATATAGTCATGCGGTTTCAGAATGATCTACAAGCCTTTGAGCTCTCTTAATCTCAAACTGTATTTCTTAATACATTTTTCCTCAATCCTTTCCTGTACCTAACTTTACAGGGAAGTCGAGTATCAACCTATTTTATACTGACTTGCTTGAGAACGTGTCAAACTAATCTTAGCTTTCTTTTCCCTTTGTAATAGAAGCTGTAATTCTTTTCACCATGGTCTGTTTACTTATGCTACTAAGAAGCACTGTAAGTTGATATAACCAGGTGTTCTATAAAATGAGGTTTTTTATGGCCTTTGGGTAACTCAATGAACCCAACTCCTTATTTCACCTCTCTGAGAACCTAGCTTTCATCCTTCCATGGAGCCAAATCCCTGCTCTGACTTAACTTTCTTCTCAACCCTACAATTAACCATTTCAACTCCACATTGTCCTCTTCTCTCAAATTCCTTGCCCTCCTGAGCCCTGTATTATCACCCTTTACCCAACTCCTTGAGAGAAGAGATTGTTCCATTTTTTTTTTGCCTTTGTAACTTCAGCTTCCAGCACAGCACCTATCACATAATAGGCATTCAATAAAATTTTATTGATTTTTTTTAAGTTTAATTAATTTATTTTATTTTGTGAGGCAACTGGGGTTAAGTGACTTGCCCAGAATCATACAGCTAGTGTTATGTGTCTGAGGTCATATTTGAACTTGAGTCCTCCTGACTCCAGGGCCAGTGCTCTAACCACTGCGCCACCTAGCTGCCCCTGGATTATATCTTAACTGACAATTTTACTCTAAATTAAACCTAAAAGAGGGGGCAGCTAGGTGGCGCAGTGGATAGAGCACTGGCCCTGGAGTCAGGAGGACCCAAGTTCAAATCCGGCCTCAGACACATAACACTTACTAGCTGTGTGACCCTAGGCAAGTCACTTAACCCCATTGCCTAGCCAAAAAAAAAAAAAAAGATATAATCCAATTCCTCCATCAGTGTAGTACATTGTTGAAAAAAGATTTAGAGAATCAAGAATTATAACATTTAAAAAGTAAAAAAAACAACTGTGATTCGTTAGAACCCTTTTCACCACTCTCACTCTGTTAAGTGAAAGGAGGCAGAGGACCATTGTGTATTTTTGTTTGTTTTATTGGTCCCCATGGTCAAATAATTTATCACCTAATGGCAAACTTCTCTGAACTTAGCTAGACTGGACCTTGGACAGCAGATATAGTCTGTCACCAGTATCATATTCTGAAGTCTTTCCAGCTTAGAACAATCTGCCAGATTTTTCACTCTGCAGGCATCCCCTTCAAGAACTCACTTCCACATCATGATGAGGCACTAAGCAGGGCTTCTAGAAGAAAAACTGTCTGGTTCTAGGCAAAATGTAGAAAAAATAAACCAAGGGAAAAGCATAGAAATCCCAGAAATAGAATCAATGAGTTTAATTCTGTGACAAGGTAAAAGACAGACTAGAGGGTAGAAAATACCATTTTATACTTACTGTTTTGTATCCTCTCTCTATGGTACAATTCCCCACCTTAATTTAATTAGAGGAGGGTCCCAGGTCTAAGACTGGCCAGGGCTGGAATTGTGTGGATCCATAAAGTTGATTAAAATTCTAGTTTGGGAATTTATGAAAGGTACAGCTGAGAAGTATCTATGCAGGTGCCAATCAACAACATATAACAGACAAGCCAAAATCCAGCACCAAGCAGGAAAAATGAGGAGGTAAAGGGCCAGAAGCAGAAGATGACATCAGAACTGGGAAGTGGGACTGAAACAAAACAAAGTCTGAAATGGGATTATTGGAGCAGCCTAGACTTCAGCCATGGTTCAAACTCAATAGAACAAGAGCATCAATTTGTCACCCCCACACCAAGGGGTTCCCATTACTGCCACCACCCACACGAGCTACCAAAGACTCAACAGACAACAGCTCTCATTCCTTGCAGCCTAAAATTATGCTAAAGACATAAAGCACACAAGTCCTGGCTGCTTAAAGAACTATAAAAAAAAGACGAGTAACGTGTCAACTAAATCTCTCATTAATTAATGAGAGAAGATAAGAGTATAGCTAAAAGGAAGACATTAAGAAGGGAAATAACCAGCAAAATCAAATAAGCCTTCAGTGGGGATTCTAAAGAATTCACGGATAGATTTGGGGGGTGGGGGCCATGAACTTGGATGGAAAAAATTACTTTATTTCAATAGATTAATAATTTTTTAATAATATTTAATTTAAAATAACACCAGCTATTAATAAAGAATAATTAATTCAATAAATTAATCATTATTTCAATAGAAATGGTTTCCTTTGTAATTCTAAACATTTTAACACATTATTCTAAAAAGGGGATCCATGGGCTTCACCAGAATACCAAAGGAGTACATGAAATAAAAAAGGTTTTTTTTAAAAAACACCTGGCCTATAAAGGCAGGTTATATGGAGTAGACAGCTAGGAGATGAAAATATGCCTGAGGTTTCCTGTTTGTGGAAACGTTAATAAAGCAGTTTTGCTCACTTTCCATCCCCAAAGAATAATCTTGGCGTAGGAATGGGTAGTAGAAGTGAATGATTCCATCAGTTATGTTCTGAGGCTGAACTAGAAGACAACTACTAACTCAGGGAATGTGCTTTTCAGAACGCCGGCTGAGGCAACATTAGAGGAGAGAGTTCAAACAGAGATAGGTAGAAATGAGTGTTACTTGCAATGAGCTGACAACTGAACCTGTGGACCCTGAAAAAGAAATAACCTCAAAAAAGATCCCCAGTCCTCTTATTGGTGGGGTTTAGTGTTTGAGAAGAGGTTTTAGGTAGCAGTAACCACAGAATCATGAAATAAATCAGTTAAGGTCTCAGAAGGTAGAAGATGCAGGAAGACACATGTTGGCTCAATACAGTTATTTCTAACAGAGCTGTTCACAAATGGAATGAGCTGCCTCAGGAATGAATGAGTTTTCTGCCACTGGAGACCTTCAAAGAGACTGTATAATTACCTATCACAAATTTTGGAGAGGGGTACAGATTGGATTAGATGATGTCTGAGGGTCTACATAGATAAAACCAGTGCCTGATAATCCTGTACATAATAAAAACATAAGAATGGTTCATTATTTTTAAAATGTTGGTGAAATGGCAAGCATTACAGTAGAAAAAAATTAAATTTAATCCTCTCCTTATATTATACCAATAAATTCTGGCTGGATCACACAATTTAAAATTTTTAAAAACTATATTTAAAATTGTATCACATTTTTAAAAGGCAATATTGTATTCTGTCTCAGTTGTGAAAAGCAGATACATTTTCAACTATTAAATAAATAGAAATGTGCAATATAATTGTAAGAAAACAGAAGAGATTGGCAAAAAAAAGATACGTCACAGATGTAACAATTAAAAATTCAACATCTAAAATTGTAAGACAAGGAAAAACTAGGTAATTATCAACTTAGGAAGGGCTGAAAAAATGTAGTTTATGAATGCAACAGAATATTATTGTACCATAAGGAACAATAAAAATAGGGAATTCAGGGACTCATGGGCAGACTTGAATGGACTGATACAAAGTAAAGAAAGCTGAAACAACAGTATAACAAAGACAATGGCTACAATGCCATAAATACAACACTGAAAGCATGTGAACTCTCACAGGAAATGAGTTCAGTCTTTGTCTCAGTGAACAGATGATGAAATTCATTTCTCTCCTTAGTAGAAAGCATGGTGACTATGGGTAAAGAAGACTACATATACTGCCATGTCCACTGGTTTGGCTTACCCCCATTCCATGTTGCAAGGGAAGGTTATATGGAAAAGGCTAGTTTATTGGGGTATGATTGAGGTTTAAAAAAAACCAAGTCATAAATAAAATAATTTTGAAGACTTTTGAAAATGTTTAAGGTACTGATACAAAAATTCAAGGGTAACACAGTCCCAAATAGAAAAAAAGATCAAAAGTACAAAAAAAATTTATAAAAGAGTATATACATATTGTAAATAATCATTTGAAACTGTTCAATCTCATTAAGTGAGAAAAATGCAAATAAAACATCAAGATACCATTTTACAGTCATAAAATTCGAAAAAATAGCCAATAAAGACAAAACTCAATGCTGGTAGTGGGGTTGTGAGAAGAAAAGGTACGCCCATACTTTGCAGGCAGAATTGTAAAATGGTAGACTTTTTTTTTGTAGGACAATTTGGTCTAACACTGTTGCTTGACACATTCTATCTCACCTTAGACCCACTTCACCTTTGTCAATGACTTCATAACCCAGCTCACCTTTTTTTTTTTTTTTTTACTCTTAACAGGTTGTTGATTAGAAAACTAATAGGAGGCAGAGAGGAAACAGGACACTATTATATTTCCTATTATACAAGATCAAAACTTTGGAGGAGGAAGCCAGATTCTGGAAGGCCTTGAAAGCTAAGCAGAGAATTCAAGACTTGATCCTATTGGAAACAGAGGTGCCACTGCAGTCTGCTGTCATCGTTTTTTAACTGGAAAAATGACACGTGAACGTTTTGTTTTAGGAAGATTAATCTAGCAGCGATGTCCAGGATAGACTGAAGGTCAACAAGGTAGTCAACATCATTTATAAGCATGTACTATGTACCAGGCACACACTACTTGTGGGAAAGGAAAAGATACTAGAGTCAAGGCGGCCAGCTAGTACACTATTGCAGGAATTGAAGCATGAAGTAGCAGAACTGATGAATTTAGAAGACATTTTGAAAGCATTCTTAATGTTGCTATTCAGCCATTTTTAGCATTCAACTCTCTATGACCCCATTAGGTGTTTTCTTGGCAAAGATATTGCAGTGGTTTTCTTCTCCAACTCATTTTACAGATGAAGAAACTGAGGCAAACAGGGTTAAGTGACTTGCCCAGAGTCACACAGGTAGTGGGTATCTGAGGCCAGATTTGAACTCAGGAAGATGAGTCTCCCTGTCTCTGGGCCTGGCAGGCTATCCACTGTACCACCTAACTGCCCTGCAATGTCAATAGGAAGTGGTAACTAAGGCTTATAGTCGGTACAGGGGAAAGAGCACTGAACCCAGAGTCATGAAGGCCTGGGTTAGAATCCTGACGTAAGACGTTTACTAGCTGTGTGACTCTGGGCAATCCTGCATCAGTTTTCTCATCTGTAAAACAGAGATCATAATAGCACCAACTTCACAAGGTTAATGTGAGGATCTAATAAGGTTAATATTTGTTATGCACTTTGCAAACCAAAAGCACTATATATATGCTAGCTACTACTACTATAACTACTATTATTGTTGCTAATTATTATAATTTTTTTATTATTAAACAAAAGACTGTCTTGTTCTGCCTGCCTAAGCCCTTTGGCTTTAAAGGGCTCCTGGCTCCTTCTTCAGCAAAGATATGTTCTCTGGACAGATCAAAGAACCCAAAGAGTCAAAGAACCTAGGGTATGAAATGATCTGTTCTCTCTCCTTATCACTGCTGTCACACTCCAATATTTAGGGTCTTTGCCCCAGGGATCCTGAAATAACAAAAAGGTAACTGCAACCTGCCATGTTAAAATGAGTAAATACTGAATACAGTATAAACATACAGTATTTTATGATTTGTATCCCAATTACCCAGGTTAATCTACCCAAAAGAAAAATATATAGTTTAGCACAAAGCATCAGTGCTAAGTAGTGTCTGACACATACTATGCATTGAGTAAATTTCTACTGATTTGACTGTTCTTATTTAAATTATAATATTTCAAGGCCTGAGGCAGTACTCATATTCAAATAGCTATGTCACAAAATAAAGTTAATCTTGCGTTTTATTCCCAGTTCTGCCATTAGTTAGAGACCCTAAAAAAGTCACAACCCCTAGGCCTATATTTCATCTGTAAATTGAGGAGTTTGGACTGCATCTTCAGTTCTCAAAATGTGGGCTACTGACCCCTGATATCCTTTTAGGGGGTCCTAGAGGTCAAAACGATTTCCATAATAATACTAAGACATCATTTGCCTATTTAAAAATTTCCTTTTCCAACTATATATCTATGCAAGGACTGATTTTTATATACTTCAACCAGAGTAATATCTGACAACAGACTAAATGGAGAAACATGAGAATCTGGCTATTTTCCATTATGCCAGACATTACAGAGATTTGCAAAAATATGTAAAACAATGCTACTCTTCTATTTTTTTTATCTTGAAAAATATGATTTTTCAAAAAAAGGAACTATTCATGTTAATATGTAATGGGTTTTCTAAAATATATCAGTTTTCATTTCTAGTACTGATAAATAAAATCTACATAAACAAAAGCTTTCTGAGGTCCTCATGAAATTGTAGGAATATAAAAGGGTTCTCAATAATTGTTAAGGGTATAAAGGGATCCTGAGACCAAAAAATTTGAAAGCCATTGGTCTATATTATCTCTAAATCCTAGGATCCTTCCTCTTCTTAGTGCCTCCAAAGTTTAGGTACCTCCCAAACCTCTGTCCTCAGCCTTCTTCTCTCCACACTCTCTCCCTCAGCCATCTCACCTATTCCCATACCTTTAATTATGACCTCTGTGCAGATGACCACCTCAATCTGTATCTCTATGTCCCACTTCCACTATCCCATTTTAAGCTTGATGTCCTCTCATCATTTCAAATTCAAAATATAAAAACATATCATCTTACCCCCAAACTTGGCCCATCTTCCTCATTTCCCTGTTTCTGCTGATTCCCTAGGTCACCCAAATTAGACACCCCAGTCTTCAAGGTTTTCTTTTCTCATGCAACATCCTTCTCCCCATCCATGAGTTGCCAAGTACCACTGAATCTACCTCCACCAAAACTTTCTACCTCTGTTTACTATCCCTCCTTGTCATTCCCACTGCCAACTCCTTGGCTCAGGATCAAATTACTTCACCAGGATTACTAGAAAAGCCTTTCATCTGTTCTCCCATCCTTTGGTCCTTCCCATCTTTAACTGATCTTTGATATCACTATCAAAACAATGTTTCCAATACACAGTTCTGGTTACATCACTCTCTTTATTAAAAATAGTAATGACTTACAATTGCTTTCTAAATGAAATACAGACTCCTTAACCTAGTATACAAGATCTACTAGTTCGAATCTCCATGTCCAATCTTATTCCTATTAGTTCCCTTTATAAACACTGTCCCAAAAACATTGAAATTATGTTCCCCAGTCTTATCACACTCTTGGCTGTCTCCGTGCAAGGGCACATGCAATCATGCAACATCTCTAAAAGGAATTCTTCATGTCAGACCTCTGCCTTTCGAAATCCTTCTCCTAAAAGGCCTAGCTCATGTCTCACTACCTCCACAAAATCTTCCTTGATTCCTTCCAGTTTAAGGTGAGCCGTCCTTATCTCAGTTATCTCATGTCCCTCTTTCTTCACCAGTTAAACACCATCTAACTTATGTTATAGCTACTTGTTTATAGAACTCAGCTCAGGTGCCTTCCCTGATACTCCTCCTCCCCCCAGTTTGTCTTTTCTCCCTCCTCAAATTACACTGTGTTTATTTATCTGGCTACAATTTATGTCTCTTACTCCACACTCCCAAGTAGGATTCCAGTTCTTACTGTCAATTAATCAACAAGTATTTATGAAACGTCTACTACGCCCCAGGCACTCAATCCTGGCAGGTCTGGTTTTATTTTCATTTCTATATCCCCATACAAATAGTAGATACTTAATAATTATTTGTCAGATTAAAAGGTCTGCACCGGCTTTCTTGAAAGTAGGCTGTTTGAGGGCAGAAACTGGGTCACTGTCCTTTAAACCCTCAGCAAGAAAGACAAGGTGAGACAGTGTGACAGCAGATAGAGAGCCAGTCTCTGACTCAATTAGACCTCAGTTCAAAGGCAGAGACTGGGTTGCTATCCTTTATACGTACCTCAGCAAGAAAGACAAGGTAAGAGAGTGTGACAGCAGATAGAGCGCCAGTCTCTGACTCAATTAGACCTCAGTTCAAAGGCTGCGGCTGCCGGGGTGGCTGTGTGGCCCTGAGTGAGTCACTTCATGCCTCAATGCCTCAAGCAAATCTCTAAGAGTATAAATTGCTCAACAGGTGCTGACCTGCAGTGATAAAGGGAGTTTCCACATCTGAAGTTCCTATGCCAATTAAATCACAGTTCAAGTTTAAAACAAAACATTACCCTTGTGCTTTGCACAGATCTTTCAAAAATGGAACTGTGATCTCAAGGATCTGGAAGTTCCCTTCAAAGATACAGATGTCGGAAAAGAGGGAAAAGTATAGAAGATATAACAGAAGGAATTTTTAAGAGCAAACTGGGAAAAGTCACCCATCAAATGGAGAAGGGTACTAGAATGAATTAGAAGCAGAATTCAACACTGTATGTTGTTTATAAGATTCATAATGAGTTGAGATGAGATGGAATGTATTGTGCTTTAGGCAAATTCAAAAAAGCAGGGGTTGGCAATCATAATTTCAGAAAATATAACAGTAAAAATAAACATGGCTAAAAGACGTAAGCAGAAAAATCATAGTATGCTTAAAGGTAATACAGATAGGGAAATAATATCAATATTTATGATATATGTACTAAATGGCATGGCATTCTTGAAGGAAAAGTTAATCTAATTCCAGGGAGAAAGAAACAGCAAAACTAACTTGATATTCCCCCCCTAAGCCCTAGCCAAATTTAGCAATAAGGTAAATAAAAAGTTAGGGACCCAAACTGAATTTTAGAAAAGTTAGACATGAAAAATCTCTGGAGATTATTGAAATGGAATAGAAAGGAATATACACACTCCTCGGCTATGTATGGCACCTTTAAAAAAATTTACCACGCACAAAAGCGGTGATATTAATATATCCTTTCTTTACTGACCAAAATACAATTTAAAATATAATCAAGGGTATTTGAATAAAAGATTCAAACTGAAACAGAGAACACATAAATCCTAATGAAATGATAGTCAAAGAACAAATAATAGAAACAATAGATAATTTCATCAAGGAAAATAATAAAACAACGTACCAAAAGTCTTGGGATGCAGTCAAAGCAGGAAGAAAACTTTCATTTCTAAACTCTTTCATCAACAAAAGAGAAAGAATACAGCAATAAACTGGGCATACAGCTAAAAAACTATAGAAAAGCAAGGAAACAAAAAAACTGAATTGTTAAATAAAGCTAGCAGCTTGTTTTTAAAAGAAACTAATAGCTACATAAACAGAAGATAGGTGATAAAAAATTGCCAACATCAAAAATGAAAAAGAGGAATTCAAATAAAGGATAATGGAAATTATTAAAAAGTATTTTGCCAGGTTTTTTGACAGCAAAAATGAGAATGTAAATGAAATAAATTAACATTTCCAAAAACATAAAATAAAAAGGTTATCAGAATAAGAAATAGAGAATTTAAATAAACCAATCTCAGAAAAAAATTAAACAAGATATAATGTACTCACAAATGGAGGAAAAAAACTTCTAGGATCACAAGGATTTACAAGTGAACTCTACAAAATATCAAAAGACAAATTAACTCCAATTGTACTTTTTTTTGCAAAAATAAAGAGGGTATCCGAACAAATTCCTTCTATGAGACAAATGTGGTCCTGATACTTAAACTGAGGAGGTACATCACAGAAAAAAGGAAAAAAAAGGACAATATATCTGATGAATTCAATGCAAAAAGACTGAATAAAATATTAGCAAAGCAAATACAGTGACATACATAAAAAATTATATGCTATGATCAGGTTGGATTTATACCAGGAATGTAGAATTGGTTCAGTATTAGGAACTACAAACATAACAGACAACATTAATGATAAAAACAATTTTTTAAAATCACATGATTCTATCAGGAGATGCAGAAAAAAGCATTTGACACAATGCAACACACTTTCAACAGCATGTGAGTGGGAGTGGAGAAGGCAGATGGTGGGAGTAATCCAGGAAGGACAAATGGTAAGAGGGCAGAGTAGTCAAGGGCAAGGAATTTGAGAGTAGAGGGTAATAGAGTTGAAATGGTTAACAACAGTTACTGTACAAAATCAATGCAATTAAAACTAGAAGGTAAACAGTAAACTGGGGGAAAATATTTGAAGTAAATTGGTCTGATAAATGTCTGATGCGCCCAAGGGATTGGGCAGCTAGGTGGTAAAGTGGGTAGAGGGCCTAGAGTCTGGAAGACTCATCTTCCTAAATTCAAATCTGGCCTCAGGAACTTACAAACTGTGTGACCCTGTTTGCCCAAGTTTCCTTAACTGTAAAATGGACTGAAGAAGGAAATGGCAAAATGCTCCAGCATCTTTGCCAAGAAAACCCCAAATGGGGTTACAAAGAGTCAGACGCGACTAAAAATGACTAAACAACCAACACCTAAGGGATATATAGGGAACTGATACAAATACATATAAGAATAAGAGCCATTCCCCAGTAGATAAATGGTCAAAGAGAAGAAGGAAGAAAGGAAAGAAAAAGCCATCGTGTGCCACACATCACGCTAAGAGGTTTTACAGACTTCTCACCGGAAAACAAAAACAAAAAAGCTATCAACAACTGTATGAAAAAATACTGCAATTCACTGATAAATAAGAGAAATACAATTAAAATAACTGTGATGTTCCATCTCAACCCTATTAGAATGGCAAAAATGACCCCACAAAAAAGGGAGAATGGCCATTTTTGGAAATGTTATGGGATGACAATAATCAATATATTACTGGTGGAGTTATGAAGCGGTCCAAACATTCTGGAAAAAAAATTGGAAGCATACCTAGAAAGTCACTAAATTGTGCAGACTCAACTATACCACTATTAGAAAGAGATCAAAGATCAGGAAATGAACTCATACATAGAAAAATATTTATAGCAACAGTTTTTGTTGTGCCAAAGAAATGGAAACAAAATGGAGACTACTGACAAATGGCTCAACAAATCAAGGTATATAAATGTAATGAAATATTATTGCGCTAAAAGAAAGGACAAAAAGGCATATATTCAGATAAATTTGGGAACAACAGTATGAACTTATGTAGAATGAAGTAAAGAGAACCAGAACTATTAATACTACACTGACCAGCATTTTAAACAAGAACAACTTTGAAAAACTTAAGAACTCTGATCAATGATCACAACTGCAGAAGTCCAATGATAAATCTCGCATGCCATCACTGGGCAGAAGCAAGAGACTCTAAGGACAAAATGAATCACATGTTTTCAGACATGACCAATACAACACAAATCTGATTCACTCGACTACATTTATCTGTTACAAGGGAGGGTTTTAATTGGAGGAAAAGGAGAGAATGTGTTGGGGTGGGAACAGTATGAGGTAATGATAGTGGTTTTTAAAAATGCCAGTGAAACATTTTTAAAAATACAGAAAGTAGGGGCAGCTAGGTGGCGCAGTAGACATTGCTCCAGCCTTAGAGTCAGGAGGACCTGAGTTCAAACCTGGCCTCAGACACATGACACTTACTAGCTGTGTGACCCTGGGCAAGTCACTTAACCCTGATTGCCTCACCAAAAAAAGGGGGGGGGGGCGGCAAAAATAAATAAATAAATAAAAATACAGAAAGTAGAAAAAAGAAAGTTCAGAAGGGACACTAATAAGGGCAGTGTTGGTACTATCATTTTAAGTCTAATGTATACTTTGTAGAAATTATGAACTCTCAAGTTCATAATAAAAAAAATTATTGAAGGTTAGGATGGCTGGACCATAGAAGGGAGAATAAGGTGTAATAAGGTTAAAAGATAGGATAGGGCCAGGTTGTGAAGAGCTCTAAATGCCAAACAGAGTTCACATTTCATCCTGGATATAATAGTGAGCCACTAAAATTTATTATGCAAGGTGTAATATAGTCAACCTTGAGCTTTAGGAAAAATCATTTTGGCAGCTGTAGATTAGATTTGGCAGTTGTAGACCGTAGAAGATTGGAGCCAATGAGACCATTTTGGAGGCTATTAGAATAATCCAGGTGATGAAGACCCGATCTGAGGAGGTGGCCATGCAAGCATAAAGAGGATATATTTGAGAATTATGTTGGGGCCAGAAACAAGATTGAGCAGCTGACTGGATAAGTAGGGTGAGTGCCGGATATGAGGAGCTGAGAATGGTTACAATGAAGTTAGAATCCTTGGTGACTGAAAGGAAGGTGGTATCTTTAATAGAATTGAAGAAGTTTAGAAAAAGATGGATTTGGGGGGAAAGATAAAAACTTACATTTGGACATACGGAATTTGAGGCACTTACAGGACATTCACTTCAAAATGCTCAACAGGCAGTTACTGGTGTTGAACTGGAACACAGGAAAGAGACCAGGGCTGAATAAATAAATCTAAGAATCATCTGCATAAGCAATAACTGAACCCACAGAAGCTGATGAGGTCACTGAGTACCAAACTTCAGAGAGAAAAGAGAAGGGCCAGGTAAAGGCTTTGGAGGATACCCACTTGGGTATGACATGGGAGGATGATCCAGTCAGAGAAGTAGAAGAAAAAATGGTCAGCGGTGTCATGCTGCAAAGAGGTCAAGAAGGATTAGGGCTGAGAAAAAAAAAACTGTGGGATTTGGGGATAAGGAGATCATTGATAACTTGGAAAGGGCACTTTCTTTTAAGTTATAAGATCAGGAGCTATTTTGGAGAGGATTTAGAAGTGAACAAGGTTTACTGGCTGCGTGACCCTGGACAAGTCACTTAACCCAATTGCCTCCAAAAATAAATAAAATTAAAAAATAGAAGTGAACAAGAGAAGAATGATGGCAATGAGCATAAATAGCTTTTTTCAAGGAGTCTGAGGAAAAGGAATTGTGTTTCAGTTCAACACCAGTAACTGCCTATTGAAGAGATGTAGGACAATCTATTGCAGGGATGGTAGGAGCAAGGAAGGGTTTTTTGTTTTAAGGATGGGTAAAACTTGTGTTTGTGGGCAGTAGGGAAGGAACCAGTAGATGGAAAGAGACTAAAAATGAGAGGGAGAGGGAGGATGTCAGTAGGGGCAATCAGCTCAAGATGACAGAAATCAAGGATACATGGAGAGGGGCTGGCCTTGACAAGAAGGGTCATATCTTCCTCAGATATTGGACTAAAGGAAGAGATAATGCAGAATGATGTCAAGGGTTCCAAGATGCAAAAAAGGAGAGAAAAGAGTACTCAAAAGGCCTTGCTTTTCTCAGCAAAGTATGCCAAGATTCTCAGTTGGGAGGGTGGAATGTGGGAGTGCTGGGCGGGCAGTGGAGGGGGATGAGGATCTAGACTAGAGGCAAGGGAAGAAACTTGAGAAGAGAAAGTTTGGAACAATCTCTTTGTAGATAGGAGCTGACCACTGATTTCAATGGTACGAGGAACTCAGGAAAGAAAACTTAAGAGTCCTAAGAGAATTACTCAGGATAAGAGATATCAGACTCACTGGGCCTGCAACACTCTGACCACCAAACCAGACTGAAATGCAACTGGAAAATGTTTACCAAATATAAATAAAAATACAATAAAATAGAGAAGAGGTTAATTTGTGGTTTTCTAAGTAAAATGCCTGCCCCAAGGATCTGTTTCTATTTGAGTTTGGCCACCACAGGTTCAGAAGACTAAAAAGTGAAGGGGATTGCCCAGGGTCACACAGACAGTCTTATGTCAGAAGCAGGACTTGAACCCAGGTCTAGGAGTAGCTAGGTGGTACAGTGGATAAAGAGCTGGCACTGGACTCGGGAAGACCTAAGTTTAAATCTGGCCTCAGATACTTACTGGCTGTGTGACCCTGGGCAAGTCACTTAATTCTGTTTGCCTCAGTCCCTCATCTGTAAAATGAACTGGAGAAGGAAATGGCAAACCATTTCCTTGCCAAGAAAACCCCAAATGGGATCAGGAAGAGTCAGATGTGACTAAAAAAAGACTGAACAAAAACAACAATAATTTTCTGGCATCAAGGCCAGTTATCTATCTACTATGTCACGCTGCCTCTTCCAGTAGGGAGTGGGATGGAAATTCAATTAGGAAAGAATAAAGGGTTATCTTGCTATAGTGAGGGCCAGGTTGGGATCTGAATCAGTTTCATGATTTCCTCTAGCTTCCTTCAGCAACACTTGAGTGGGAACAGAGGAGGCTGATGGTGGAAATAAATCAGAGCTGGGATTTGGCAAGGGATTCAAAAATAGAGCATAATATGGAGGTGAACTAGTTAAATGTGGGGGGGGGGAGGGGGGGGAGGGAGAAGAAGAGAGAAGGAGGGAAGGAGAAGGGGGACAGAGGGGGTACAGAGGGAGACCCGTGCTGCAGTGGGAGACCTTGGCCTGAGACCTGGGGCCTAAATTAGGTGACTATGGTAAGAGTAAAGGGAAGGGGACAGACAAGAGAAACATGGAAGCATAATGAAAGACGCTTGCGGACTGATTGGCTACGGGAGGTAAATGACAACCCAGGCTGTGAATCTGGGTGCCTGAAAGAATGGTGGTGCCCTCCACAGAAATAGGGATCTTTTGCCTGTTTTTCTTTGTTACAAGAGATAGTGGTATTGAAGTGACAGGGAGATTGTTTTTAATAGCATCTATAAAATCTTTTGGGGCAGCTAGGTGGCACAGTGGATAGAGGGCTAGGCCTGTAGTCAGGAAGACTCCTCTCCCCGAGTTCAAATCTGGCCTCAGACATTTACTAGCTTCTGACCTTGGGCAAGTCACTTCACCCTGTCTGCCTCAGTTTCCTCATTTGCAAAATGAGCTGGAGAAGGAAATGACAAACTACTCCAGTATCTTTGCCAAGGAAACCCCAGGTGGGGTCACAAAGAGTCTAATATGACTGAAAAACGACCCACAAGCATTTTAAACATAAAATTCCTGTTATTCAGTTACATCACTCTTTCTCTCAGAGATCTAATTCACTTCCAACTTCCTTTATCCCCTCTATAGAAAATACCACAAGATCTGCATCTCCTTCTCTGACCTCTCTTCCCAAACACCAATCCTGTGTATCCCATTAGCTCCTAAAACATTTCCATTTGGAAACTCATCACTTATTCTTTACCTTCCCTCCTTCCCCCCTCCAAAAAGACCTGGTCTCCTTATTTCTTTTAAGGACACCACCATCATTCCAATTACTCAGCCTCAAAAACTTGATCTAATCCTTAACTCTGATTTCTCCTCTGATAACCAGTCACCAAGCCCTATCCCATCTGGCTTCATTATGTCTCTTCCATCAAGCCCAGGCAAATGTAATGATTAATACTTTTTGCTTACAGGCTTCCTCATCCCACCAGCAAAAAACAGAAACAAAACAAAACAAAAAAAACCCTACACATCAGCACCACATTAATCTTCCTAAATTATCACTTTTATTATGTTTCTCCACAGCTTAAAATTCTGAGGCCCATACGATAACAAATTTGGAGCTGGAAGGATCTTGGAAATTATCTAGTTTTTTACAGATGTGGAAAGTGAAGTGAGTAACTTGCTCCAGATCACACAGAAAGTAGAGCTGAGGAAATGAATTCAAACTCAGGACCTCTGACTCCCTACCAGTCAAATTCAGCTGCTCACTACTAAAGGGGCAGCTAGGTGGCACAGTGGATAGAGTACTGGGCCTGGAATCAGGAAGACTCATCTTCCTGAATTCAAATCTGGCCTCACACACTTACTAGATGTATGACCCTGGGCAAGTCACTTAACCCCGCCTGCCTCAGTTTCTTCATCTGTAAAATGAGCTGGAGAAGGAAATGGCAAACTACTCCAGTATCTTTGCCAAGGAAACCCTAGGTGGGGTCACAAAGAGTCTAATAGGACTGAAAAAAACACCAAACAACAACAGAATAAGGTAAAGTCCACATGGCTTAGAATGACTTCTACCAATCGACCCAATCTATCCTTCCAAGCTTCAAGGTAGGAATCATCTAATATTTCTTTGTATGTCCCCACATTATCCTTGTACATACACAGCAAGCACTTCAATAAGCTATTGTTGATATAATATAATATAATATAATATAATTAATATAATCCTAGCACTGACCAGTGCTTGGATTTCTCAGCAGTTGCCTTCCCAGCAGCACTCAGACTGACCCCCAGGACTCTCGGGCTCAGTTTTTGGTTATGGTTGTCTGAATTCCACCTGAACTTCATGTCCCAAAACCTATTTCCCAGTTTCACATCTCTGTGCACCCATCACACAAATAACAAAACTTAGTGTTGCTCTTACAATCTGATGCCTGGCCAAGAAAGAGACCTTGTGGTCTTCCTAAACTGATAATCCTAAATTTTCCAGGTCGATCTCACCTCTCCAGCACCCAAATCCTAGCGGACAGATTACTGAGTCCCCAAAATACCATAAGCCATAATAACCTGGGATGCCAAAATCCCCTAACCAAAAATGTCCAGTGAATTTAAATTTGCTAAATACACAGACTCATTAAGCACTACCACCAGGGAGGAGAAATTTATGAGGCTGGCTCTTTTGCCAAGGGAAAAACACATACCCTGTATTTGGAAGAAAAAAGCTGTCTTCACTGTCTCTGGCTTTCCTACCCTGGAGTTGACCCTACCACTATGGCTCCTTCACAAAGCACAGAGGCTTAAGAGCAGCCCTAATCTCTCTCCTGAGCTCCAGTCTTACACTGACAACTATTTTTCTGTTGTACAGTAATGTCCAACTTTTCATGACCCCCATTGGGGTTTTCTTAACAAAAATACTAGAGTGGTTTGCCATTTCCTTCTCCAACTCGTTTTACAGATGAGGAAACTGAGGCAGTTACGTGACTTATCAGTTTGCAAGTGTCTGAGGCTGAATTTGAACTCAAGTCTTCCTGCCTCCAGGCCTGGCACTCTATCCACTGTACACCTAGCTATCCCACTGCTATTCAGACATCTCAAATTGAATAGGCATCTCAAACTCAGCATGTCCAAAGCAAAACTTACTCTCTTTACTCCCCAAACTCCCTCCTTTTCCCAGTTTTCCTATTGTGAACAAGGACACCACCATGATGAGTTATCCAGGCTCACAACTTGTGTGTCCCTTTCAATTCCTCCTTCACACTCACTGGACACAATCCAACCTTCATAAAATCTCTCCTATGCATCCTCTTTTCTCCATTCACACAGACACAACACCAACTCAAGCCCTTATCTTCTCTCATTTGGACTATTGTAGTAGCTTTCTACTTCGTCTCCCTGCCTCGTCTCTCCCCGCTCCAATCCACCCGCATTCAGCTGTCAAAATGATTTTCCTAAAGTGCAGGTCTGAGCATGTCACCCTCCCCACCACTCAATAAATTCCAATGCCTCCCTATTACCTCCAAGATTAAACATAAAATCTTCTGCTGGGCCTTCACAACCTGGCCCCTTCCTACCTTTCTAACTTCTGCCACTTTAATCTTCTGGCATGATCTAGGTACTCTGCCCCACTTGCCGTTTCTTCCATAGGGACAGTCCATCATCTCCCGACTCCAGGCCTTTGTCTTGGCTGGCACCCATGCCTTGAATGTTCTTCCTCCTCACCTCGGCTTTTCTGGCTTTCTTCAGGACTCGGGTTCAAATTCTACCTTCTGCAGGAGGCCTCTCTCTAACACCACTTTTCCCTCCCACCTCCCCTATGCCTCTCCTCTACATTCCACTTACTCTGCATATATCTCAAGTATACATTTGCACGTTGTCTTCCCATTTACAATATGACCTCCCTGGGGGCAAGTTCACTGTTCTTGCCTTTCTTTGCATTTCCAAAACTTGCCATAGTGTCTTTGCACAAAGTAAGGACTTAACTAGATGATTGCTGACTGACTAACTTACTACATTGTATCCTTAATAAACCAGGCCTTGCGGCCTCTCACCAATTCTCACTTTCTTTAATCTCCTATATTTTGCTTTTCTTACTTATCTCCCCTATTAGACTTTAAGCTGCAAAAAGGGAAAAACCTTCTCTTATTCTTTGAATTCCCTCAGTTTCTAACACTGTGACTTACATAAAGTAGGAACTGAAAGAGAAATTATTCTGATGACAAAGAAAAGGAGTCTTAAAGAGACCAGTGTGGATATACAAGGAACTCATCCAGCAACACACACATACACACACATTGGGGCAGCTGTGTGGTGCAGTGGATAGAGCGTCAGGCCTAAAGTTAAGAAGACTCCTCTTCCCAAATTCAAATTTGGTCTCAGACAAATCACTTTATTTGCCTCAGTTTCCTCATCTGTAAAATGAGCTGAAGAAGGAAATGGCAAACCACTCCAGTATCTTTTACCCAGAAAACCCCAAAATGGAGTCACGAACAGTCAGACATCACTGAAATGACTGAACAACAACAAAGCATCTACTTCCCAAGGGTTGTTATGAGGATAAAAATGAAATATTTGTAAAGCATTTTGCAAACCTTAAGACTCTATATCAATGCTAGTTACTGTTATTATTAATTATTTTTAATTGAAAGGATGACAGTGGAGTATGGACAGGGATTTATGTTTGGCCTTGTGCTATTTAACATTTTACCATCAACTTAGATAAAGGCATAAAAAGCATGTTTATCAATGTTACATATTGAAATCTGAGAAGGTTAGCTAACAAGACGGAAGACAGTTTAGCTCTAAAACAAACACATCAGTTACGACTAAATAGAGATAAATTTTAAAGTCTGACACTTGGGAGTCAAAAAACAACTTCACCAAAAATAACAGTTTGTGTGAAAGAGATAGGGATATGAGAGGATGGTAGACCCCGTGTAAGTCAACAAAGTGATCTGACCCCCATTAATACTTTCTAGTTAATATGACCGTGGGCTAAATTATGAAAGGCATAGTTCTCAGGCCTACAGATCTGATAAATCGGCTGTCCTCCACCCCATTCAAACCCCATCTGAAGTACATTTTAGGAAAGACAATGTCTAGCTGGAGAATAACCAGAAAAATGCATCCAGAATGGTGAAGAGCCCCGGGACCAAGGTGTATTAAATCTAAAGGAACTGGGGTTAACCAGCAAATAAGACTAAGGAAGAGAGATGAACATGGGCTTCAAGTTTTTGTACAGAGGTCACCTGGAAGAGAGATCAGACCTGTTCTGCTTGATCCCAGAGGTACAACTAAGAACAATGGGTAGAAACTTCAAAGAGGAAGATTTAGGCTTGATATAAATAAAAACTTCCTAACAATTAGCCATCCCAAAGTGGAATGGCTGATCTCTGGAAGTAATGCATTTGACTTCACTGGATTTCTTCAAGTAAAATTTGGATGCCAACATCAAGTACCCTGTAAGGGAATGAACTAGATGGCTTCCGAGATCACTTCCTACTCTGTGATTCTAATTTGCTATCTTGTTAACCCTAGAAGGGTCAGAATTTAACAATACTTTGAATAATCAAGATTCATCGATTCACATAATGCATATTTTAAATCCATGAGGCAAAGAAAATAGTGAGAGGATGAAAACTTTTATTTCAAAGTAGAATTATGACAAAACGCCATCGATGCAGCAATGACACCAACCTAAAGTGAACATACTCAAAGTCCAAGCCCCAGCAACTACCATGACCTAGATCAGACCCCACTTTGATGATCATGCCTGTGCCCCACTTTCTGGGCACCCCACCTGCTAACAACTCCATGTTATAACCGTAAGCAGAGCATCATCTCTGTGGGTGCTAAGCTCTACTGAAATGACACTGATATGAAAAAATTGCTCTAGTCTTTTCCAGTAACTTCAAGAATAGCATGTAGGAATTGTCCGGCACTCAAAGAAACAGCAGCACTCTAGCCATGAGAGGCTGTTCTGCTGCTAGCATATGCCCCTAATAATAAGAACCACATGAGGTCATATTTATTTTTTAATTTCTAGTTTATTTTATTCTATTTTTCCTTTTATTTTATTACATTAATACATATTTATGGAATAAAATAAGCATTTCCATAACACAGTACAATAAAAAGATGACTGAACATGAAACTGTAAATCTGCTACACACAACTTGCTATTCCTTTCAAATATACAACAAAAATTAGAATGTAAATCTTTTTTCCTCCTCCTTTTTTCTAACCTCCCCCTACCCCACCGTAGAGATGACTACCATTAGACACAAATAGGGTGTGTGTGTGTGTGACACACACATAAAATTATGCTATACATACTTCTATTTGTCAGTTCTTTCTCTGGATGTAGATAGCGTCTTTCTTCATATGTCCTTTATAGTTAATGTGGATATTTATAATAGTCAAAATAACTTATTCACTCAAAGTCGTCCTTAAAACAATATTGCTGTTACTGTATTATACAATGTTCTCTTGGTTCTGCTCATTTTGCTTCATTATATCATGAAATTCTTTCCATGTTTTTCTAAGATCATTGAACTCATCATTTCTTATAACACAGTACTATTCCATCACAATCATATACCACAACTTGTTCAGTCATTTCCCAGTTGATGGGCACCGCTTTGAATAAAATGTCAAGAACATCAAAGGAAATAATGGGGAAAAAATGTAAAGGAAGGAGGTTTAGCAGTACCAGATCTTAAACTACATTACAAGTCTGTAATTATCAAAACCAAGAAACAGAATGGTAAATCATTGGAATAGAGTGGACATAAAATTTACAGCAGCAAATAAACATAATAACCTCGTATTAGACAAGTATAAAGACTCAATATTTGGGGTAAGAATTCATTATTTGGTAAAAATTGTCAAGAAAACTGGAAAGCAGCATGGATAGACCAATATTTTATATCATTTACCAAGATATGATCAAAATGGATAAAAGATCTAGAAATTTTACAAGAAAAATTGGAACATGGAACATATTTACTTATCAGACTTATGGATAGGTGAACAATTTAAGAATAAACAAGAGACAGAGAGCAAAGTCTGGTGTAAAATGGATAATTTTGATTACACTAATTTAAAAAGGTTTTGTAAAAATAAAACAAATGTAATCAAGATCAGAAGGAAAGCAGAAAATTGGGGGAAAATTTTATAGATAGTTTAAAGGTCTTATATCTAAAATATGTAAAGAACCTTGTCAAATCTGTAAGAACGTAAGTCATTCCCCAAGTGATAAATCATCAAAGGATATGGATAGGCAGTTTTCTAATGAAGAAATCAAAACAATTTTATGGTCGTATGAAAAATGTTTTAGATCATTATGGATTAGAGATATGCAAATTAAAACAACCTTGAGATATCATTTTATGCCTACCAGATTGGCTAAAATGATAGAAGGGGAAAGTGACAGATGCTAGAGGGCATGTGGAAAAATTGGGACACTAATTCATTGTTGGTGGAATTGTGAACTGATCCAACCAGTGGAATTCCATAAAGTTTGAATCAGATGATCTTCAAAATCCCTTCTCATTCTACGTTCCCTTCTACTATAATGCAAACCAATAGCTCTATGAAGAAAATTTCTCCTTTATGGTTTGGAGACAATTTACAAGATTTCTTTTAAGGCACGGACCTACCCAAAGTCTCCCTCCATGTCCTACCCAATTGAATCAAAAGGATACATTTGAAAGAACACATAAATTGCCAGCATCTGAATAAAAGAATGCCAAGGACACTGCCCTAACCCAGGGTGTGCCTCAACTCATGTCAGTAAGAACTCTTGGCAAGTAAGCAAAAATAACAAATTCTACCTAGGCCTAGAACTGATTGCTGTTATGATAAGAACACTGATCAGCAATGTATGCATTGAGGAGGGAGGGGATAGGGGAATAGGGAAGGAGAAGGAAGAAGAGTGAGAAAGCCCATGAATAAAAGTGGGTCTACCCTCACATCCTGCCAAAGAAACTCTGGAAGAAGAGGAAACAAGACAGATGGAATAATGACCAGTTGGCTGGCCTGGGAGTTCAAGCAAACTAGCTAGCCAGAATGAGGCAAAGGTCAGGTGTCAGTACGTGGGAGCAAGACCCGGGATTCAAGGGACAGGAATACAAAATATATGATCCAAAGCCAAGAGACCAATCAATACTGCTTTGTCTATAGACCCCTAATCTTTATAACTAGAGTCACCTAACCGCCCCGCTAAAACCAATCCTGCTGCTGCCAGGGGGAGGTATGAGTTACAAAGAGTCCTAAGGCTATACTACTCCTCACTCATTGGCTCAGCATCAGGTCAGCATTGTCCTACTGCTTATGTACCTTTGGGTACCTTCATTTCCTCAATAACTTTGGCTCTACCTGGTATGCCAATCCCTATGGGATTAACTTAACTCTATATCTCAGTTACCCCATGAAAAGTGAGAAGGGATAACATTGTAACAGAGGAAGAGATCATGAAGGCGAAAGTAGAAAGACTTGATTTGGGATAAAAGAGTTATAAAGTTAAAATGACCTAGAGTACTTTGTTTAGAAGATGAAGCAGCTTTGCCCCCTCTAAAGAGTAACCTTGGCATCTCATTAGTTCCATTCTGAGCTTCACAGAGGCGGCAGTCTAAATTCCTTTCAGGACTACTTCTAAATTACGTTCAATATCATTTTAGTGTTAAGTATTTTTCATTAATTAGCACTTATTAATTACCCGATGTGGCAGAACCCTTTACAGGATACTATGAGAAATAAAAAGTTGTGCTAAGGTCCAGTCTATTCCTTCATGGCCTACATAGATCAAATGAGATAATAAGGGGTATCCCTAAAGTCTTGGTGAGGTTTTAAGTTACTAAAGCTTAAAACTTTATAACCTCACCCCACCTCTCCAGTCTTCTTGCACTTTATTCACCTCCATGGACTCTTCAATCTATTAACAATGGCCTCCTTGCTATACCTCGGACCAAGGCACTCTCTCTCCTGACTCCAAACATTTTTATGGACTACTAAAGCGTAAAACTGAACTAAGACTTTTCAGACATCCTAAATATGTAAAGCAGACCACTTGGTACACCTTAAAGAATTATCTAAATGTAGCTGTTATTAGAGCCTAGCAGGGAGATCAAACAATTATAAAATACAAATGTATAGAGTCTAGGAAAAAAAGTGTGGGAGAACAGTTGAAAAAACTGTGATGTATTAATGTAGTAGAAAATTACTCTGCAGGAAAAAAATGAATTTAGAGATACATGGAAAGATTTAAATGAACTGATACAGATACAATCTGTAGTATCTACCTCATAAGACTGTGACATTCAAGCAAGATAATGTATATTAAGAATTCTGAAAACCTCAGAGCACTACGCATACTAGTAAGTTATCACTGATGATGATAATGATATCCTGAGAGTTAGGAGATCCAACTTCTAGTCCTGGTGCCGTCACTAACTAGTTTCAAGACTCATCTGTAAAATGAGGCAGTTGGGTCAAATTATCTCTAAGATCCTTTTCTGCTCCAAAATGCTAAGATTCTAGGAGCTAACTTCCAAAATAAAGGTTTTCAGTTGTGTCAGACGCATCTGGACCCCATTCAGAGTTTCTTGGCAAGACACTAGGAATTTGCCACTTCCTTCTTCAGCTCATTTTACAGATGAGGAAAGTGAGGCAAACAAGGTTAATTGTCTTGCCCAGAATCACACAGCTATTAAGTGTCTTAAGCTGGATTTGAACTCACAAAGGTGAGTCTTCCCGACTCCAGACCCAGGGCTCTATCCACAGCGCCACCTAGCCGTCCCTAAATAAGGGCTCGCTCAGAGCCATAACATGAATCTTCATATATTTTGCCCATGAGAGATGTTTGTGGCGTGGTGAGGTTATTACTTAACAAACTTCCCTAACTTCCTGAAATGGGAAGAATGTTTAAACTACAAGTGACCACAAAATAGCATTTTTAAAGGGAATAGGGTGATTGGCAGGTGAGGTATTGTTTTATTCACTATTTCATTACAATTAGAAGTCTCCTTTCCTAACCCCTAAAAAACCTGCAATCCAAAAAAATGTCCTTAATTCCTGGAAGTACCACCTCCTCCAAGAAACCTTTCCGGATTCCCCCAGTTCTGTCTCTAACTTCACCCCCCAGAAATTACTTTGTGTTTCACATCTATTTTTCTGGGTACATGTTTTTCACTTTTCAATAGATCATAACCCCCTTTGAGGACAGGAAGGCACTTTTTGCTTTTGTCTTTGAAGCCAAAGTACCAGGCATCTGGGGATGAGGGGCTGAAGCTGTGTTTTTATTGCTAAAGGAAGCTCCCGGGTGAAAGAACTCTTTGTATCAATGCAGGTACGGCACCTTCTAGTCAAGTTAGTAGTTTGATGCCCTGCGCTCTAGGGCCCAGAGCACCGAAGGGTTAAGTGATATGCCCAGGGTCACACACAAGTTAGAAGCCAGTCTTGAATCCAGGTGTTCTAGCTGTAGCTCAAGCCTCTGTTACAAAATACATGCTTAGTAAACTGCTTGCTGAAGTTAAGTATCTGTCTCTGTACATCCTCTCTTGCACGGTACCCAGCCTTTACCCCCACCCTTCTTCCATGCAGGATATCCCAAAAGGCTGACCGAGTGCAGTTCTAAGCTTTACTGTATTCAGTCTTTTGAGACGCCCTGAATACTGGTGAAACAAGTAACTTAATTATGAAAACCAATCAGTTCCAGTTGGTAAAGGACGCACCAACAGGGCCAAATAATTAACAAAAACACACACCTTAATCTGAACTCTGCTCCATAGAGTTTCCACTTCCTGAATTTACACCTTTCAGCACACCAAAGTTAATGACTTCCACTACCACTCCCACCTCACCCCACCCCCAAATCCACTCCGTCAGTTCTTACCAGGGCCAGAAAACAACCGCACATAGCTGCCGCTCTAGGATTTCCCTCCTAGTTGCAAAAACCACAGGGCCCAACTTTCCAAGCAGGTAAAGTTCATGAGAGTGGGCGGAGGGGGGGAGGAGACAGAAAAAGGGGGAGGGGGGGAAGGGGAGCCCTTAGTGACCAAGAAAAACAAGGGTGTCACACACTCCAAACTCACATCCAGAACTTTCACTGGCTCCTCCTTCTCCCCCCCTCCCCCCGAGATGAGACACCCCTGCTTAGCGCTTTGCAGCTGCAAACCAACCTCCCGTCTGGGCTCCCCGGCCAAAGAACTTTGCGCCCGGGCGCACGCACCGGGGCAGAGCGGACCGAAGCGCAAGCCCGGAGCTGCCCCCCGCGCTGGCCCAGCCCAGGCCGGCACTACCCAGCCCAGCCCCCCGCAGACCCCGGTCCCTACCCCGGGGGCGCGGCGCAGGGGAGGTGGAGGGCTGGGACTGGGAAGGAGAGGACCGGAGGCTGCAGAGCGCGAGTCTCCAAGCCGGCGGCGGGTGGAGACGAGCCTCCTCTGCCCCCCGGGCTCACTCACCTGGCCCATCCGGGCGCAGCCGGCTGCCCAGGTGGGGAGGGTGTCCCGGGAGCGCCAAAGGCTTCCTACTTATAGCCCGAACCTGCCCAGGCTGCTGAGCATGCTCAGTGCCACCGCGAGTGACCGAGGAGACATCGCACGGTATGCCGCTCCACTTCTCCCAGTTTTCGCAGCCACCGAGGGGAGGGGAAGGCCGGGGAGGAGGGGGCCCACGCCTCGGACTCCAACCTCTCTCCTGCCGAGAGGGGCTGGGTTCGGGGAGAGCCGGGGAAAGAGAGGAGGCTGGAGGGGCGTGACAGGCATGGACGGAAAAACCTGGCTTTTTTTCCCCCCGCTCTAGTTCCGGTCAGGGAAGGTGGGATGTATCTATAGCTCCCCACCCGTAGCCCCCACTCCAGCTCAGAAACAAAGAGGTATGCACCCTTTTGTTAGCCCGGGGCCGGTCTTGGGAACTGCTTTTCAGAGTAAAGGTCTTGCTTCTATGCAAAGCACCTCAAAGCCCGAAATGTGCCCTGGAACATTCCCCTTGGGTAGCGTGTCTCCTTTACTGCAGAAAACTCCCATCTATTTAAGCCCCCCCCCCCCATTGTCCCCTGGTCCTGTCGGTCCGGCTCTCCAGGCTAAGCACCCAGCATCCCACCACCAACCTGCCAATCTCGCCTTCTGGGTGCCTCCTCCTTTCCCGGTCGCCACGAAGTCCCGGAGAAGTGGATTCAATTCATTGAAAATTCCGATAGGCTTTAGAAGGCTGACTGGGCATGCCCAGATCTTGGTCAGGTTTGGGTCAAAAGTAGGAAGCCAGGAGCTGGTAATAAAGCCCTCCCACCGCCCCCGGGACTCTATGGCTTAAATAAGTGGCCACACTGTGTGGGCGATGTAGGCAGGACTGGACTGCTTGTATCCTGTCTCGGCTAGAGCTCCCTCTCTACCCCACCTCCGGGGAGCTGTAGCGATTTGACCGGCTTTGTACTTGCAGCAAGGACTCCCTGATCGTACCAGGAAGTGTCGTCCCTTGTTCAGGTCTGCCCCAGCTCAGCTCAGGTGTGTCAGTGTGTCTGTGTGGCTGTGTCTGTGTCTGTGTATGTGTCTGTCTGTGTCTGTGTGTGTCTGTGTTTTAACATTCCTTGTTCAGGGTTGCCCCAGCTCACAGTTTTGTTGTTGTTTTGTTTTTTAGCCTACTGGGAAAAAAAAAGCCATTGATTAAATTTAAGGAGATTCATAATAGTATTGAATGAATGCTTTCAAAGACTGGGAGTGCCTAAGAAGGTTAAAAAATTTGGAAAATTGAGCTTGCAAGGAAATTATGGAAATTGTGTAACTTCCTTCCATATGAATACTTTTTTAGCTGTGGTAAGCAAAACATTAGTCCCCTCAAGGCCATAGTGTAATTATTGTTACTAATAATAATAATAATAATAATTAGCATTTGCATAGCACTTTAAGGTTTGCAAATCGATTTACAGGTATCTCATTTTATCTTCGCAATAACCCTGAGAGGCAAGTACTGTTGTTATCACCATTTTACAAATGAGGAAACTGAGGCAGAGAGAGGCTAAGTGACTTGCTCAGGATCATATAGCTAGTAAGCGTCTGAGGCTGGCTTTGAACTCAAGTCTTCCTGACTCCAAGTCCAGTGTTCTAGAAAAGGGCACTTGGGTAAGGATCAGTGACTGCCACTTTACTGAGTAAAGACCTGGGTCAGCCAGGTTCACTATCTCAGAACCATTCTCAACTCCTCACTGTTCCTACCACACACATTTAATCAGTCCTCAAATTTTGTTAATTCTACCTCCCTCCCAACATATCACATTTTAGTTCCCATCTCTCTGCAGTCTGCAATCAGTCATCATAATTTGGGTCCTTATCACCTCTTTCTTAGGCTTCTGCAGTAGTCTTCTAAGTATTCTCTCTGCCTCAAGTTTTTCTTTTCCAACCAATCCTGCACACAGCTGCCAAAGGGATATACCTAAGGTGTAGGTCTGACCCTGTCACTCCCCTGCTCAATAAATTCCAGTATTTCTCTATTGCCTCAATAGAATAGAAGCCCCTTGAGGTCAGGTTTATTTTTGTCCTAGAATCCCCCACATGTAGCATAGTTACCGACACATAGTTGGGGCTTCATGTCAGTTGCTAAATTCATTTGCCTCTAAGATCAAATATAAATTCCTCTGTTTAACATTTAAAGCCCTTTATAAACTGACTTCAACCTACTGATTCATTACTCTCTTTCATATACTCTGTAGCCCATTCAAACTGGCTTTCTTGCTGTTCCTCACATGGGACACTCCATCTCCCCTCAGCATGCCTTTGCATAGGCTGCTCATTATGCCTCGAATGGACTTCTTCCTCACTTTACCTGGTTAAATCCCTAGCTTCTTTCAAAGCTCAAAGCTCAGATATAGATATAGATATAGATATACACATACATACATGTACATATGCATGTACATATGTCTATATGTGTGTATATATTGTGTATATGTAGATACATATCCACAATACATATATATGCACACACATTTTATATATGGTCTATATTTATATGTACATATGTTGTTTCTCTGCATAAAATGAAAATTCCTTGAGGCGAGAGACATTTCATTTTTGTCTATGTATCTCAAGCATCTAGCAAAGGGCCTGGCACGTGGCAGGTGCTTAATTGAATGTTTATAGATTGACTGATTGACTGACCTGCAATAGTTTCCTAATCCTTCTCCCTGTCTTTAATGCTCCCCTTTCTGATCATTTCTTTACACAGCTGCCACATTGATAGCCCAGGTCTAACCATATTGCTCCCTTACTCAAGAGGTTCCTGTGTTTCTCTCTTGTCTCTAGGAGAAAATATAAACTCCTCTGTTTAGCTTTTAAAACTCTATACAATCTGTCTCCAGTCTGTTTTTCTAGGCTTATTTCCCATCACTCTCCTTAATACACTCTACATTCCAGCCCAGCTGACTTACTTACAGACAACTATATAACATTTTATCTTCTGTCTCCATGCTTTTACATAGACTAATATCCCCATGCCTGAAATGCGTTCCCTTTTCACTTCCAGCTTCCTTCAAAGCTCAACCCAAATGCTCCCCTACATGAGACCTTTTCTATGCCCCCAGCTGCTAGTGCCTCTCCACCATTAAGAAAATACTTTTGTACTTACTTGTACTTAGATGAACTGATGCAAAATGAAATGAGCAAAACCAGAAGAACATTGTACACAGTAACAGCAACATTGTGTGATGATCAACTATGAATGACTTATTCCTCTCAGCAATACAGTGACCCAAGACAATTCCAAAGGTCTCATGATGGAAAATATTTGCCTCCAAAGAAAGAAAGAACTGATGGACTCTAAATGCAGATCAAAGCATACCACTTTCACTTTTTTGGGGGGGAGGGTGGGGTGCCTTTTGATCTGTTTCTTCTTTCACAACATGACTGATATGGAAATACTTTTGACATGATTGCACATATATCGCTTATATCAAATTGTTTACCATTTTAGGAAGGGGGGAGAGATGGAAGGAGGGAGAAAATTTGAACCTCAAAACTTTGTAAAAATGAATGAATTGGAAAAAAATAAAATACTATTTAGAAAAAGAAAACACCTTTGTATACATTTTGTACTTAATTTTCTGTATACATGTTGTTTCCTCTTAACAGAATATAAGTTCCTTGAGGACAATTTTGGTTTTTGTCTTTGTATCCCTAGCAACTGACACAGCCCCTGGGACATAGTAGGTGCTAATAAATGCTTGTTGAATTGAATTTAAGTGAATTCTATGATGCTTCCCTGGAATGAAAGACTTAGCTTGCTAAGGTGACTATCATAAAAGGTTATTTCTCCCATTATAATTTATTCATTAGAAACAAGAATGAAGTTGTCTTTCATTTTACAACAGTCAGTAAACTTGTCAGATATTACTATGTTCTTTAATACAAGTCAGATATTTGAAAATAAATATTCTGATTTGTTCTGTGTTTGGTTTCTAGTTTTAAAAAACTTTTTTTCCCAAGGTAACTCCACAGTAACAAAAACAAAACAAAACATGGGTAGCCTCCTGCCTCCCTACATGCAGATCCCCAGAAAAATAACCCCAGATTCAAGGAGTTCTATGGGTCAGCATTCATACAAATCCATAACTGACAAGCCCCTACCAATGAGTTTGCTTTTACTAGCCAGCTAGAGGGCAAATGAGTTCAAAACAAAATGTATTTATAAATAGCATAGCAAATAAAGTGACAAGAAAAGATTCTACCATGCACACATGCGGTACACTCTGCCACAGGTTACTCTACAACCAATGGGGAAGTCAGTTGTAAAGAACACTGACTAGGGAACACACCTAGAATTCAGTTATGTATAATAATGATGATAATAACGAAACCATCATTTATGTAATGATTTAAGGTTTGCACAACACTTTTCAAATATTATTTCATCCTCATAGCAACCCTGAGCGATAGGTGCAATTATTATTCCCACTTTACATATGAGAAAACAGAGGTAGGCAGAGGTTAAGTGATATATCGAGTGGCACACAGCTAGTAACTGTGGCTGGACATGAACTCGGGCTTTCCTCATTCCAGGTCCAGCACTCTATCCACTGCACCAAGGAACACACGCAAAAAGACAAATAAGGACCAGAGAACATGGGTGGAGGGTACGTATATAGGGGACACAGGTGACCAGGCTGCATGTATGACTAGGAAAACTCATGCCCCCCAAATTGCAGGTGAATTTAGATGAAGTCATTGTGCTTCCTACTGTCAAGTGTTAATTCCATTGGGCATCACGTTATCTCTGCTAGGTATCTCTACTGGTCTTACGGTCACCAAGCTTACTCTTTACTACCATTTGCTAATCTATTGGACTCCCTAATCCCTACTACAGAATGGTGGCTAGAAAGTCTTTCCTTGAATAGGACAGGCTAATGTCCTTTTGGTACAGAGCTACTGTGGCTATGATCCAAATGGCCAGATGACCAACAAATGCCAGCAGAATTCCCCCAAGCTAAAAGTAAGTGAATTACTTGACCTTTTTCTAGAGTTGAGCAATGTCCATGATCACAGACAATTATTTGACTTAAGGTTAAAAAATAATTCATTTAACAACCAGGTGGCACTGCTATCACTTAACATGATCATATTCAGCAAAAGTGATCTGGTCATAAAATGTTGAATGCTTACCCTAAGTTTATGTTCCTCCAATAAGCACAAGTGTTGGGTTAGTGCCAAGATTTCTGTGGTTCTCAGAGAAAAGTAGCTTTGCAATTCTCCAGCTCCATCTCTCTGTGGATGGCAGCATCAATTCACTCTCAGGGGTGTAGATTATAATGTTTTTACCCAATCAAAATCAGACTTCAAGATCCTACCTCTGGAGAACCTCATTTTTTCCTTGACATTTCTATATTTCACCATACCCAAATGACTTGACTTTGGCATAATGTCTCCCATAGGAATAGTTAAAACATGATTATTCTTGGCATAGAATAAATAAAAACAGTAAAAAATATGTCATCACATGTCTTTTGCTCAGTTGTTCTCTCAAACCTCTCCTAGCCAAACAGTTTCCAAATGGTACACAGGAAACAAGGAGTTCTAGGAAATGCATGATTTGATTTGCTTGGTTCCTCTGGCCACTTCTTTTGTAAGTGGACAAAGGAACGTAGACAGTACAATATGGATTGCAATTGATATTTTTCTCATGCATTGGGCCAGTCTAGATGAAGACTTGGGAGCTTGGGATCTGGGACCTCTCACAGCTCAGGGTATGGACTAGGGATCCAGTATAAACTGTAACTCCTGAAGCTCAGGACAGTCATTACCTTGTCATTGACAGGGACGTCTGACTGCTTTTCTCCTTGAGCATCTCACGGGAGAGCAGGAATGTGCATTTAGCATCTGGATCCTAGCTAGGAAAGCCTGCTTCCATGCTGCCTTGTCCTTGAATTTGAACATGGTACCTCCTCCTGTTGTGTTTTTCCTTTCCTGTCTTATCCTTCTTTTCTAATTCATCATCATTCTCTGCTTTATGGGAAGGCCAACCCAAAGCATGGAGCTGTATTCATCAGAGGAACAGAGGTATTTAACTCCTCTGTTACACTTGTAACTTCCTGTTTAACCCCTAATTGTGAGCCTGAGTCCCCAAAACCTATTTTAGGGATTTTGCCCATAAAACTCCACAGAAATTGTGTATAGCCAGTTGTGACCAAACCTACTTCCCTCCTCAGATGTTCTTAGATTAGCATACAAATGAAGTTAGGTCAAGAACAAAAAGACTAGTAGAAATACCAAAGTTGAGTTCTTGCTGTTATTGTACATATCTGTTAGCACCAAAAGAATGCCAATCCTTTAAAAAATTTACCTTTACCCTGCATAGCCAAGATGGTGGAGTAAAGGCAAGGACTTGCCTGAGCTCTCCCCCAAACTCCTCCAAATAACTTTAAAAAATGACTCTAAAATTCTGGAGTAGCAGAACCCACAAAAAGACAGAGTGAAACAAATTTCCAGCCCAAGGCAACCTGGAAGGTCAACAGGCACCAGGGTGAGAGAGAAGTGCAGTCCAGAACAGGCCATGCCAGCCCAGACCAGGCCCCAGCAAACCAGAAGTAGGCCTTGGGAGTGACTAAATTGGCAACAGCAGTGGCTGCTTCTAGAGCTCTCAGCCCATAGACGGTAAGGGGATTGAATAACCAGTCAGAAGGAGATTACAGGAGTTTGTTTGATAGCACTGCGGCAGGACTCTGTTGCTTTGCCCATACTTAGATCTGGGCTGGAGCCCTGGGTGACAGTCTCAGGTGAGGAGAAGCACTGGTATAGCAGAGCTTGTGGCAGCAGTGGAGGGGGGACCCTCCTCACAGTTCCGGGCAGAAAAGAGTGCTTGTGGTAGCTCATAGACCAGAGCACAGGCCAGGACAGGAGTAAACACCTCTCCTTAGATCATACCACCTTGGAAGAACTGAAAACTTATAGGTCCCTAGAAGTATCTCTGAAAACAGCTGCACAAAACCCCCAAAACTTGGAACACTTCACCCTCCACACTAGAAGCAGAGCCCTACCTTAACAAAGAGTTAAAAAGTCAAATAATAGCCTGAGAAAATGAGCAAACAACAGAAAAAAACTGACTATAGAAACTTACTTTGGTGACAAGGAAGATCAAAACACACACTCAGAAGAAGACAACAAAGTCAAAGCTCCTACATCCAAAGCCTCCAAGAAAAATATGAGTTAGTCTCAGGCCGTGGAAGAGCTCAAAAAGGATTTTGAAAATCAAGTAAGAGAAGTAGAGGAAAAATTGGGAAGAGAAATTAGAGTTATGCAAGAAAATGATGAAACATGATTCAGTAAACAGCTTGGTAAAGGAGATCCAAAAAAAATACTGAAGAAAATAACACCTTAAAAATAGACCTGGAGTAGCCAGGTGGTGCAGTGAATAGAGCACCGGCCCTGGAGTCAAGAGGACCTGAGTGCAAATCTGGCCTCAGACACTTATTAGCTAGCTGTGTGACCCTGGGCAAGTCACTTAGCCCCATTGCCTCCAAAATTAAAAAAAAAATAGACTAGATCAAATGGCAAAAGAAGTCCAAAAAGCCAATCAGGAAAACAATGACTTTAAAAGCAGAATTGGCCAAATGGAAAAGGGGGTCAAAAAGCTCACTGAAGAAAATAATTCCTTTAAAATTAGAATGGAGCAAATGGAAACTAATGACTTTATGAGAAATCAAGAAATTATAAAACAAAGCCAAAAGAATGAAAAAAAAAATAGAAGACGATGTGAAATATCTCATTGGAAAAACAATTGAACTGGAAAATAGATCCAGGAGAGAAAACTTAAAAATTATCGGACTACCTGAAAGCCATGATCAAAAAAAGAGCCTGGACATCATCTTTCAAGAAGTTATCAAAGAAAACTGCCCTGATATTCTAGAACCAAAGGATAAAATAGAATTTGAAAGAATCCACCAATCACTTCCTGAAAGAGATCCCAAAAGGAAAACTCCCAGGAATATTATAGCCAAATTCCAGAGTTCCCAGGTCAAGGAGAAAATATTGCAAGCAGCCAGAAAGAAACAATTTAAGTATAGTGGAGCCACAATCAAGATAACACAAGATTTAGCAGCTTCTACATTAAAGGATCAGAGGGCTTGGAATATGATATTCCGGAACGAAAAGGAGCTAGGATTACAACCAAGAATCACCTACCCAGCAAAACTGAGTATAATCCTTCGGGGGAGAAATGGACATTCAATGAGATAGAGGACCAGAGCTAAATAGAAATTTGACTTTCAAATACAAGATTCAAGAGAAGCATGAAAAGGTAAACAGGAAAGAGAAATCTTAAGGGACCTATTAAAGTTAAACTGTTTACATTCCTACATGGAAAGATGATATTTGTAACTTATAAGACCTTTCTCATTATTAGGGTAGTTAAAAGGAGTATATTTAGACAGAGGGCACAGGTATGAGTTGAATATGAAGGGATGATGTCTAAAAAATAAAATAATGGGGTGAGGGAGGAATGTACTGGGAGAAAGAGAAAGGGAGAAGTAGAATGTGTTAAATTATCTCATATAAAAGAGGCAAGAAAAAGCTTTTACAGTGGAGAGGAAGAGGGGGGGAAGTGAGAGGGAGAGAGTGAACCTTGTTCTCATCAGAATTGGCTCAAAATGTGAATAACATAGAACTCAATTGGGTATAGAAATCTATCTTATCCTACAGGAAAGTAGGATGGGAGGGGATAAGAGAAGGGAAGGGTGATAGATGGGAGAGCAGACTGGGGGAGGGGAGTAGTCAGAAGCAAAACACTTTTGAGGAGGGACAGGGTGAAAGGAGGGAGGAGGGGAGGGAATAGGACAGAGGGAAATATAGTCTTTCACCACATGACTATTATGGAAGTATTTTACATGACTATACATGTATAACCTATATCGAATTGCTTGCCTTCTCAGTAAGGGTGGGTGTGGGAAGGAAGGGAGAGAATTTGGAACTCAAAGTTTTAAAAAATGAATGTTAAAATTGTTTTTATATGTAACTGGGGAAAATATACTAAATAAAAATTTTAAGAAGAAAAAGAATTGCTATCTCTGTACACCTATGTAATATACCACTCAGGGATTTCAGGAGCTATCATGTTTGATTATAATATACATAGAAGAAAGGAAGTGTGCATTTATTAAGCACCTACTATGTGCCAGGTACTGCACTAATTGCTTTTTTTAATACCATAGCCTCATTACATCTACCTGTGATATAAAAAAAGCTCCTAAAAGTTCTCATTAATTCCATTCTTCCTCCTCTCTAGTCCATCTTCCATACAGCTTCCAAAATAATCTTTTTTAAAATTTAATTTTATCATTTTCTCAAATTAACATGCATTTATTTTCTCTACTTCTCCAACTCTTAATTCAACAAGAAAAGAAAAGAAAAGAAGAAGAAAACCCTCATCACAAACAAATTCCTTTTTTGGCCCTGTCCAAAAAAGTATGTCTCATTCAACACAAAATAATCTTTCTAATTCATGTATCTTGCTGCGTCACTCAAAATCATAGGTGCCTCCTGGATAAAATGCAAAAGGCCTACAATGAAAGGCCTTCTAAGCTACTTTTTTAAAGCATATTTCACATCATTCTTCATCATGTACTTGCATTCCAGGCAAACTAGACCACTAGCTCTTTGATGATCTCACCTTGAGGTGTCCCACCTAAACACATTTGCCCAGTCATCATTCCTATATAGATAACATCTGCAGACAGGATTCATGCCAGAAGAATCCAAGCAGTTTTCAAGGAAACCAAGTGACCTTTTCCTGTGATATTGGTAGGCCCAAGGTGCATGTGTAATATGAGGAGGGAACTTCCAAATTGCATGACCGAGACCAAAAGCTGTGAGTAGGAACTGTCTCACCTGAGCAAATATGGTTGTAGATGGAGTGAGTCAAAGGAAAGTCTTTCCTTGGGCATAGGCATGCTAGGAGAAGGGACAGCCCAATACCTAGAGGGTCTAGCCCATGCCATTACAGCCTATGGCACCTGGAGAAGGCAAAAAGATATAACGTGGGAAAAGATGAAGGTCAGTACCTGGATACCATAGTGACAGGCCCAGGACCAGAAAAGGGCTCAAGGGTATTTTCACTGCACAACTGAGGTTGCTAAGCTAGAAGGCTGCTTTAGGGAGGAAGCACACACATCCCCAAAATTTCACCACCCTGGGGCAAAGCCATAGATGGTCCTACCCTAGTTATGGCTCTAGTCACAAGGAGCATTAACTGGTGGTGGTGGAAATAGCAGCCACTGAGTGAACTCTTGGGTCAAGCTAGGAGCTATAGGTTCCAAGAGAACCATGGGACCATGCTAAGAGATGGCTGACAACTAGGATAAAGGTAATAGAGGGTTGGACAAAGCTGATGCCAGCATGAGCATAGATCCAGAGAAAGAGAAATAGATGTTCACCCCAGACAGACCTCAAGACTACCTGATGAAAGTGTACATGAGGCAGACATTTGACTACTTGGTACAATGAATTTTGTGATGCTTTAATTATTCTTTTACCAACAGGGCTCAAATATAAACTTTTCCTATTTTTTTTCATGATTTTGTTAGTCTGTAGTGCTTGTCAGTCTGCAGAGCTACTATAAATTTTTTCTATACATATGGGTCCTCTTCTTCCTTTGATTTCTTTGGGGTATAGGCCTCGTGATGGTATTGCTATGAAAGGGTAGGCACACTGTAGTGAGTATCATTATAAATTGCTTTCCAGAATGGCTAGACCAATTCACAGCTCCACCAGCAGTGCACTAATGAGCCATTTTTCTGCAGCCTCTTTTCCTTTTTTTTTTGTCATTTTTGCCAATATGATCAGTGTAAAGTGGAACCTCAGATTAACTCAGTTCTCAATAGCTTACGGTGGATCAGATCTGGTAGACCCTAGCTGGCTGGTTCTCCTAGAGGGTCCCTTGACCAGCTCCTAGAAAGATGCTAGCATATTTCACAATGGAGGCCCTAACTTACTAGTAGATTCAATTCAATTCAACAAACATTTACTAAGCATTCAGTGTGTGTCAGGCATTGTGCTTGAAGCTAGAGATACAAAGACAAAAATGCAATAGTCCTTGCCTTCAAAGGACTTGCTTTCCATTGGAAACATATGTTGGTTGGTGGCCTTGTGTTGGAATAGGTTGTCACATGCCTTCTATAACTCCTGCAGGAATACCTAAATTTTGTCAGCAGGGGATAGACATATCAGGTAGGGCAGAGATAGCTCAGGAAGCAGTTTAAATTTCCCTATGACATATATTTTCGCCTGTCAAGATAATTTTGTCCCCTGGCTTTGTCATCTAGTACGCTGGCTATTCCTTCCTCCAACCTGAAAATTTGATAAGTATGCCATCAGGCAATGAAGAAATATTTATTAAGCATCTACTGTTTGCCAGGTACTGTGCTAGGCCTTGGAAATATGAACACTGAATATGAAACAATCCTATCCACAAGGAACTTGCATTCTTATGGAGGCGACGGTAAGTATACACACACACACACACACACACACACACACACACACACACACACATATATACATACACATATATACATACACATTCAACATACATATAGCATACAAATATATATAGCATAAATATAAAGTAGATAAATACAATTATATGCAAAGTAGTTAAATACATGATAGTTTGGGAGGGAAGGACATAGCGGTTGAGAAGTTTATGAAAGGCTTTATGTAGAAAATGTTTGAGCTACATCTTAAAAAGAGGGTCTTTAAAAGGAGGAGATAAGGAAGGAGTGCTTTATAGGCATGTGGGATGACCAGAGCAAAGACCCACTGATAAGAGCTGGAAAATTGTGTGAGAGGAACAGAGAGAACGCCTGTTGGCCTGAATCACAGACTAAAGTAGGGAGGGTAATGTCCTATGAGGTTGGAAAGTTAGTTTAGGGCCAGAATGTAAGGAGCTTTAAAAGCTGAACAGAAGTATTCATATTTTATCTGAGGCTACAGGAAGTCATTGGAGTTGATTGAGTAGAGGAGTCAGATGGCCAGATCTTTGCTTAATTGGAATTATATTGGCAGTAGTGTATAAGAGACTTGGAGAGGGAAATGGCAAACCACTCTAGTATCTTTGCCAAGAAAATCCCAAACGGAGTCACGAAGAGTCACACATGACTGAAATCACTGAACAACAACATAGGATAGACTGGAGCAATGAGAGGATTCAGTCTGGGGCTTTTGCAATTATCTAGATGAGAAAGCCTGAACAAAATGGTGGCTGTGTGAGTGGAGAGAAGGGATCGGTTCTTTCCCCCTCCTGCTCCCATCTCTTTGTCTTTGTTCTGGCTGTACTACATGCCAGGAAAGCTATTCCTCCTCCTCCTCCTCCTCCTTCTCCTCCTCATATAGTCCTTTCCTTTTAAGATGCAGCTCAAATACTATCTTCAGCATAAAGCCACTCATTTTCTCAATTACTAAGGGCCCTCTTTCTCAAACTATCTCGTATTAAACTCCTTGTGGGTGGAAATTGCTTCATTCTTTGTGCTTGTATCTCCCAGCACCTAGTAGGGTGAAGACTTACTAAAGGCAATAGAGGGTTGGACAAAGCTGATGCCAGCATGAGCATAGATCCAGAGAAAGAGAAATAGGTGTTGACCCCAGACAGACCTCAAGACTACCTGATGAAAGTGTACATGAGGCAGACATTTGACTACTTGGTATAATGAGGACCCTAGTAGGCCCTTAATAAATATTTATTGATTGAGAGCAGCCTGATTAAATTTGCAGATTAGAGAGAAGGCAAGCTAATACACTGGATGACAAATTCAGGATATCAAAAATAAAAGTCTTGACAAGCTAGAATATGTCTGGGTTTAGCAAGGAAATGTGTAATAGGGATAAATGTGAAATCTTGCATTTAGGTTCCAAAAATCAATTTCACAAGCATAATCAAAGATGAAAGAAGCATGGATAGACAGTAGTTTTGATTGAAAAAGGCCTTGGGCTTTTAGTAGATTGTAGGCCCAATGAATCCACATTTTTATATAGCAGCCAAAAAAAGCTAATATGATCTCTAGCTGTGTTAGGAGAAGTATGGTTTCTAGAAATAAGAAGGTGGCAGTGTCATTAGTCTGTCCCTGTCAGAGCACATTTGGAATATTGTGTTCAATGCTAGGCAACACGATTTTTAAAGTACCCTGACAGACTGGAAAACATTCAAAGAAGGGCATCCAGGGATGATGAAGGACGCTGAATCTAAATCTGATGACAACTGGTTAAAGGAAATGGGGATGATGAATCATATCATGGGAAACATGGTTGCTTTCTTCAGTATTTCAAATGCTGCTCTAGGGAAGAGGGATTCGTTTTCTGTTTTGCCTGGAGATCAGAACCAGAAGTAATAGATGGTGGTTACAAAGAGACAAAGTTAGATTTGACATAAGGAAAAGCTTCCAAATAGAGCTGCTCCAAAGTGGAATGGGCTTGCATCAGGATGTAGTGAGTTCTCTGTCACTGGAGGTCTTTAAGCAAATGTTGGATGGCCATTTTTAGTAGGCGTGGGTTAGACTAGGTAAGGACTGATGTCTATTCCAACTCTAAAATTCTGTGATTCGGTGAATCCAGGAACATTTGCAATCCATCTAGAGAATTTTGAGGGGATATTTTCTAAGTTACTCACTGCTATGGAGAAGTCTAGCTAGGCCAGGAGCTAGGAATTCTTTTCCAGTACTGTACCTCCCACCCCCTCTACCCTGAAGCAGTTCCTTAATGAGGCTATTTTAGCTCCTGCCACAGGGTGGTATTCTGGGTCTGGAGTTCTGGAAGCTACTAATGCAGAATGCTCCTATGACTTTCAATTCTCCTGTAGCTGTGAATGGGGGAACTCACCCCCAGAGAGCAATAGGATGATATTGGTCCATAAGAACCAGCTCTTGGATGGTGCCTGTGCTAGAATCTGATGGGTCCACAATGCTGGACACCAACTGTCCTGTCTGGGGAATGGAGAAACAAGATCAGCAAAGGACATCTAGCATGGATACAAATTGTACACCATGCAAAGATCTAATAAGCAGGAGCTGACTTGGAAAGGGTCAGAGGCCAGAGCCTATGTCAGAGGCAAAAGCACAGTCAAACTCGAAATTCACAAGGGGGTTGGCAAGAAGTGAGAACCAGTTTCTGGGTGCCAAGAGGTTGCTACCAGGAGATCTTAAGTTCTAATTGTCAAGCTCAGAAAGCTGCATGGGTGCCTTCAAGTTTTAGGCAGGTAGGTGGTATAGTGGATAGAGCACTGGACCAAGAGTCAGGAAGGCTAGAACTCAAGTCTGGCCTCATATCTTTCTCAGCTGTGTGACCCTAGGCAAGTCACTTAACCTGTGCCTGCCTCAGTTTCCTTCTCTGTAAAATGGGGATAATAATACTACCTACTCCCCAAAGGTTGTTGAAAGGGTCAAATGAGATAATAACTGTAAAGCACTTTGCCTGGTGCCTGGCACATAGTAAGTGCTATATAAATATTAGTTTATATTATTTAATCCTGGCTGCCTACCAACCCATCCCATCCTCCTGGCTTTTCCAGAAGACAGTTCATGCCACCACTGCCCTTTTAACCTTCTTCCAAGTGGCACAGTCACTCCTACCTCTGTCATCTGGAGTCATCCCCCAGGCCCTTGATGCCTTCATTAACCTTCACGGAGCTCATGGGGGCAAAGCTACCCATTCTGGCTTTGTACAGCTACTTAAAAACCTTCCTGGACCCAAAGAATGTAAGAGCTTTGTTTGAAAAAAAAAAAAAAAAGGTATAACATCATCTACAAAGACCCTCAGCAATGTGTGAAATGTTACCAATTTGTACTTTGGTAGAGAACTTCTAAAGGTTCAGCTGATAAAACAAAAGGGGGTATGGGTGGAGGCAGGGAGGAGCCTAATAGCATTCCTCTCTCAGTTGCAAAGTCCAAGGCCCTATGATTGTTTACTTGCGTGTGTGTGTATGTGTGTATTAGCTCCCTTCTACAGAACATGAATCATCCACATGAAGTTTTCTCCAAATTGCACTTTATAGTAGTGTAATTCTTCCTACATGAACTCATAAGCACTACTGCATTACTAAATCCATGTTAGTCATGATAAGTGTATTTTCCAGGTATTCTTAGTCCTTTTATTAATAGGTGATTTCATATTTTCTCAGGAATATATAACTCTTCCCCACTTCCTTGGCCTCTTGAAATCTCTGCATTCCTTCAAGGCCTCACGAGTGGCCCATACTTCATGAAACCTTTCCCAACCCCCACCAGCTGAATATGAGCTTTACCCCCTTAAATTTCCCATAGGACTTTGGACCTCCCCTTGGCATTTTCTTTATTCTATCTTGTATTATGTTATTTGTGGACATGTTTTCTCTCCTTCTCTCCTCCCTTCCCCATTATGTTGTAAGCTCCTTGAGAATTAAGTTGGTATCATTTTTCATCTTTGCAACTCCAGTGCCTGGCACCATGCATTGCTCATAGTGGAAATGTTTTAAATGCCCATTGAATTGGATTAAAGAGTGATACATCTCTGTAAGATTTCATTTTCATTAGGTCTCTGTAAGTTTTGAGCAAGCACTTCTATCAATGAAAAAGGAATTCATATGAATGTTAGGTGGTACAATGGATAGAAAGCTGGACCCAGAATCAGGAAGATCTGAGTTCAAATCCAGCCCCAGCTACTTACTAGCTGCATGATCCTGGGCAAGTCACTTAAGCTGTCTGCCCCAGTGTCCTCAACTGTAAGATGGGGATAATAATATAATCTGCCTCCCCGAGCTGTTATGAGAATCAAGAGTAATATTTGTAAAGTGCTTAGCATAGTATCTGGCACACAGTAGGTACTTAATAAATATGTGTTTCCTTCCTTTTTGTATTCTGCAAACTCTTAGAGTAAAGCCATCTCTTAGTGGTGACTTATTACTTACAAGACATTTACTCACTTTGCATGGTTAGTTTCCTGTGAAATTGGCACTAAGAAATTACTATATCATAGGAGAGATCAGATTTTGACCTGGAAAGGACCTTAGAAAACACCTAGGCCAATTCCCTTATTTTATAGACGGAAAAACTGAGGTCCAGAGAGATTGATTACGTGACTTATCACACAGATAGAAAATGACACAGCTAGGATGCAAACCCACATGACTCAAAATCCAGTTCTCCTTCCATCGTACTACAGCAAGACATATTTTGGTTCCCTGTCCTTACTTTTCTAGTCCTTCTGAGTGTCTGCGGCTCATAAGGCTAGAGTAATCCAACAGCAATAAAGGATGTCCTTGTTGAAAATAGGCTTGTTCCTTGCTTGTTTTTGCCACTACCCAACAAAGTATCCTTTTGAAGTAATAAAGCTAATAGAGTAGAAGACTGTAATGTTTGCATCTGTGGGAAACCTTAGGTTGTTGGTTCAATTTTGACTTGAAGGACATGTGGGGTGGGGGCAATAAAGTGCTGGATTTGGAGTTAGGAAGATCTGAATTCAAATCCTACCTCAAACACTTTCTAGCTATGTGACTAAGCAAGTCATTTAGTTTCACAATCTGTAAAATGGATGGGTTGGATTTGATGTCCGCAAGGCCCTTTTTAGCTCTAAATCTATGATAAAATGATCCAGATAAGTTTAAGGAAGGAAACAAGCATTTATTAAACATCTTCTATGTAGCAGGCACTGTGCTAAGTGCTTTACAAATTTTATCTCCTTTGATCCTCACAATAATCCTGGGAGAGAGGTGCTGTTATTATCTCCACTTTACATTTGAAGAAATTGAGGCAGTAGTTAGATGACTTGTAGCTAATAAGTGTCTGAGGTTAGATTTGAGCTCAAGTCTTCCTGACTCCAGGCCCAGAGTTCTATCTACTGCACGTTCTAGCTTTCTCAGTAAAGACTGGTTGACAGCAGACAATGTCAATTCAATTTAACAGTCATTTATTAAGTTCTTATTATGTGCTAGGCACTCTTCTAGGCTCTGGAAGTAGAAGGACAAAAATGAAAACAGGCCTTTCCCTCAAGAAGCTTATGTTCTGTTTTCTTACATATGACTACTTATGGGCATACTGAACAGATTGGTATCAATTAGCTTGTTAGGACTCATAAAATAAGAGGCTTCCATTTGGTTTGGAAGCAAACAAAGGAGTGGGCCCTGAACAAAAATGTTATATACTTCTTAGAATCTCTAGGACCCAAGCATTGAACATACAATGATCATTCTACATACTTGATTTAGTTGAGACTAAATCATTTTATAAATTTGTGGGTTTGTTGAAAGTGTGTTTCTCACCAGCATCATCAATGATTTCTCAAAGATTTAAATGTCACCTTCAGAACCAATAGGTTTTGAATAGGGCACACAGCTATACACACAGCTACACACACACACACACACAGAGACACACACACACATGTGTATATGGGTGTGTATATGTATATATGTATATGTGTCTATGTGTCTTTGTGTGTGTGTGTATATATATAGATAGATACATACATACATACATACATACATATTGCAGGGCTGTACCATCTGTCTCAACACTGCTATTTTTGAGATTTCCTAGATGACACTCTAGGATCATCATTTATGCAGAGTTCATGATGATACCCCTCTAAGACTGTCTCTTTACTGACCTAAGTTTGGCATTTAGAATGGCTTAAGACAAAGATCTAATCAGCAAGAATCACCACCACATCAGAGAGATTTAACAATTTCTTACAACAACACTTTCTATAACATGCGGACAGAGCACCGGAAACCAGGATTAGTAGAACAAAGAACAGAAATGCTCTTCACAATATTAGCCTGCCTTTTTTAGTGATATCAACCCCTGCTCAGACTGTGAAAGGTTACATCAAAGTTCTTCCTGCAGATTCAAGGATGCAGAGGCTACATGAGAAAGGGCCAACTGAATAGAGAAAGTATTTTCAAGATACAGTTATCCCTTCCACATTGGAACTTTCCCCGTCGTGGTTTTGATATATTGCAGATCAGCATAAGAAATTAAATGGGAATTTTGAGAGAGTTTTGTGGAAGACACAGATGACACATGAAGACCAGGAGACAACACAGAAAAAGTTTAAAAACTCAGCAATGCATAAAATATGTGTATAGTGTTGAATAATATCAGTGTATCTCACCTTTTAATACCATAATAATTCAGATTTCTTCTTTGGTACAAAGGGAGAGCCAAAAAATTTTACATAGATTTTCCAGATCATGGGTGCACTGCACCCTTAATGCCCCACATGTGGAAGGGATAACTGTGTGTATAAAATTGTTTATGTGTATTTCAAGATATATGTAATCAGTATATACATATATACATACGTATTATATATATATATATTCAAGATCTATCATAGAAAACCAGTCAGAACAGATTATAACACCTGGCACCAAATAACCTTGATTATTCACATGACAGTTAAAGCTCTCCAATTCTGTGGACAAATGGGTGATTTGGGGGATCCTCTCATCAGCTGAATGGAGGCATCTCCTATGGATCATGTCGAGCATGCTTTGGCTCCACCAGGAGGGACACATGTCCGGGCTCCTCGATAAAAGACATGTACAACCTGTAGCTCCTGGTTGGTCTACATCTTCCTCGTGACTGAATATTGTGCTAAAGAACATTGGTGACTGAGCCTAAATAGCCACCTACTCTGTGGGCCACAAGGAACAAGGAAAGAAAGCTTTTGGCCTCTTTTGAGGTAACCTATTTTTTAGTAAACAGTATTTTATTTTTTCCAGTTACATGTAAAGATAGTTTTCAACTTGTCTTTTAAAGTAAGATTTCCAGTTCCAAATCTTTCTCACTTCTTCCCTCCCCTCCTTCCTCTCCAACACGGCCAGCAATCTGATATAGGTTATACTTGTGCAATCATGTTAAACATATTTTCACATTAGTCATGTTGTGAAAGAAGAAATAGAACAAAAGGAAAAAGTCATGGAAAAAAAGTGAAAATAGTATGCTTCAATCTACATTCATACTCCATCAGTTCTTTCTCTGGATTCGGATAGCATTTTCCATCATGAGTCTTTTGGAATTGTTTTAGATCATTGTATTGCTGAGAAGAGCTAAGTCTGTCATAGTTGATCATTGCACAAAGTTGCTGTTGCTGTGTACAATGTTCTCCTGGTTCTGCTCACTTCACTCAGTATCAGTTCATGTAGGTCTTTCCAGGTTTTTCTGAAATCTGCCTGCTCATCATTTCTTACAGTACAATAGTATTCCATAACATTCAGATGCCACAACTTATTCAACCATTCCCCAGTTGATGGTATCCCCTCAGTTTCCAATTCTTTTAGGCAACCTCTTGCTTGAAGTGCAGTCTATACAAGTCTTCCCTTGACTTCCAAGAGGCTGAAGGGAAGGAAAGACTGCTTTTTCTTCCCCCCTTCTTTGGCAGCAATGGCAACTGTATACACATGGCAACAAGACCATGTGCTTGCCTAAGTGAGCCTGAAACTAGACCTCAAGTCTATGGCTGCTTCTTCCGTTTTGTGTTTCTTTTCTTTAGCCCAAGTCACTGAATAGGAATATTGAGAAATGGATGTTTCTCCCCTTATTGGTAACCTCTTGAGTTCAAGAGTTCAAGAGGTTGGGAATTGGCTTCTGATTGAGGGGGTCATTTACACAAAGACTTTTTGGAAATGAAGATAAGGAGTGGAGAATTCTGAAGATGAAGGAAACTGAGAAAGTTCAAGCCATGTCCTGGCTTACCAGGAAATAAGGAATTGTGAATTTCTTAGGCACTACAATCTGAGATGAATGTGAAACATCTGATAAGTAGTCCTTCAAAGTTGTCTTTACCTCTCAGGAGAGTATGATAGGTGATGAGGTTTTTTTTTTTTGTTTGTTTTAAGTATTTGTTAATGTGTGTTTAGGAGTCTTTTTTTGTTTTAAGTGTGTGTGTATACGTGTGTGTGTGTGTGTGTGTGTGTTCCACATCCTGGGCCATCACCATTCATCTTGACTTTTGTCTTGCCATGGACTCAGATGACTCTGGAGGAGAGAGCAAGGCTGATGACTTTGTGCAACTCTGCCTCACTTAAGTCCAATTCATCTATAAGTCAAGGCATCATCATCATGACATCACTGGGCTTCTTCAAGAATGAAAGAAACAAAGAATGAAAAACAACACTTTCCAGAAGTGACCCTGCTAATTCTGGACGGGGAGAATTTCATTATGAATCACACCTTAATATTAAGAGAGTTGCCCTACAACTCCAGGGGGTGGGGAGCAATAAGCTGGACAGTGCTAAAAGAAAAAGGCTGATTCCTGTCTGCACATGGTCTGTTTAAATCCAGAGTTGGAGCTCTTTTATTGGAGGGGTCACCTGGGCCATTGGTTATACCAATACTATTCATGCAGTTAATGGTAAGATACATTTGAATGTTGACTAGTATTCACAGAAGACTACTCATAAATGGTCATGTGTTATATCAGGATTCTCACAATTTTAACCCACAAGCATTGGGGAAAGGCCACAGAATAAGCACTATATCATGAATATAATCAAAGCTATCTATGAAAGGCCATCATCATCATCATCATCATCATCACCAGCATTAATAGAATTAAGTGCTTTACAAATATTGTCTCATTTTATCATCATAGTAACCTAGAAGGTAGGTGCTCTCATTATCCCTTTTTACAAAAATCCTTACCATCTAACATATCAGAACAGTACCATATGCTGTGAGAAGACACCAGCTACCTGGGGAAGGGTCATATAGATGTTCATCCTTTCTCCCAGATGTTTCCCTGCTAGTTAATACATTGGCAGTGGGGTAATGGACAGAAGACACAGATATATACCCACATAAAAGAAATTTATCATTGGGGAACCAATAGTATATTTCTTAGCTTGTAAGCTTAACTAGGTGTTACTTCCACTCTCTGAAAAATATAAACTCTCTAAAGACATCCAGGACCTATACCAGCCTCCTTAAACACTTGCACAACACCACACCAGCCTAATGTCAGCACAATGCAGTCTAGCTACAACAGTCTGTTGCTATCCTTCACCTCGGTGCTGAATGTTCCAGCTACTCTCAGCTTCTCCTTAACTTCTGGTCATGGTACTGACCTCTTCTCTGATGTAGCTGTTGTTTCTCGTTCTTGGTCTTCTTCATCTTCTTTGTCTTCTCCTCCTCCTCCTCCTCCTTCTTCATTCCCAAATGGGACCAATGACATTAGCTAAATTATTCTCTGTGAAGACTCTTCTTCTCTCCCTTCCTCTCCCTCAGTTGTGGCTGAGGAAAAGGTTGGGGAGGATGAGCTGGCCTCCTTACATATACAGATGGGATTGGCTCCCACCAGCAAGGGCATGGGCATTCTTCCTTTGTTCTTTGGCACACTGAGTAGTTGCTCATGTTGCCACAATTACATGTTGTTGATTGGCTGCCTTCTCTTGTTGGCTATTCCAAATAACTAAAAGCATGTGCCACATGTCTCATGTCCTGAACCCTCTTCCCCTGGCTGTTCCTTCTAATCTTCCTCTTGAAGGATTGGTTAGTGCTAGTCACCATCACAGTGATACCTTGCAGTATGAGAAAGTAAGAGACGTTGCTCACAGACACAGGGGACTTACCTAGTTATGATTTGTTGATATACAGACTGTGGCACACTCCCTGGGCTTCCTTTTGTCCTGCAATCTGGTCAGCTCTGCCAAGACTGCAACTAATTTGAGCAGTTCCTAAACTTTGGGGCTTGCACTGTTTTTTCACTCAGAAGGACAGAGGAAGCTGATGTCTTTTTACAAATGCACCAATTTAGAGTAAACACTCCCATTTAGAGTAAATGCACATGGGCATCTTTGAATACAGCCTAGAGAGTGGTAGGTATAGGGGACCAGACCTGTGATTTCATTGGTATAAGAAACTTGTGAATAAGGCAACTCTCTCAACCAGTATAGGTCAGAGCTTTTTCTGCAACTTACATGAAAAAACTAGACGAAGTTGAATACAGGGCTTGTTAAAAATTCCTTTGGTGTTCAGTGGTTATGCTTGTATATTCACTGGCACTCCAGTTGTTTCTGTTTACCTATTCCCTATCCTTTCCCTCCCTGTCCTCATCCCATCTACCCAGGGAAAGTGGCCCTTTGCTTCATCCATAATTTCCAGATGAGCCAGGTAGGAAAGATTACTGGTTCTTGTAACTTTCTTTCTTGCTCCTTCCTTCTTGGAAAGAATCTAGAATTTAAAACTCCAGTCTGGCCCAGGCTTCTCCTAACCATTGTAAATCTTATTTTCCCTATCCCCAAGCCCATAGATTGTTGCTTGGTCCCTTTCCCAGTATTACCTTGACTCAAGAGTCTGATGCAGTCTTGAGAGAAACTGATACCTTGCTTTTGTGGGTCAGGTTCAGGGAAGGTTTCATCAGTCTGAGCTCTTGTCAAGCAAATGTGTTCTCTGAGGCACTGCAGCCTAGACACTCTTCCTCTGAAGCCATGTTTGCCACTCCCCACAAGTGACCCAGCCTGAGGGGCCTGCTAGATCACTTGAATGGTTTCCTATCAGCCCAGGCTTTATCCCTGTGTTTCCCCTTGGCTGTAACCATTTGCTCCAAAATGGTTTCCTTCCACACTCCACTTTGCTGCTAAGCTGTGGATGATGTAATTTCCAGAGATGTTGGAATCAATCAGGTTCTTGCTCATGTTGTGTGGTACACTAGAAAGAGTTGAGGGCTGGAAGTCAGATCTTGGTTCAGGTCCTGGTTCTGTCACTTTTTAGAATGTGAGCTCCTCTTTACAGGTGTACATCGAAGAAACTGTGGCTTTGGTGCTAGACCACCGCAACAAAGCAAATATTGTGATAAAGTCTGTCAAAAATTTTTGTTTCCCAGTGCATACAAAAGTTATGCTTATACTATACTGTAATCTAATAAATGTGCAATTGTATTATGTCTAAAAAACCAATGTGTATGCCTTAATTTAAAAGTGTTTTATTGCTAAAAAAAAAAAAAGCTAACCGTCACCTGAGCCTTCAATGAGTTATATTCTTTTTGCAGGTGGAAGGTCTTGCCTCTATGTTGATGGTTGTTGACTGATCAGGGTGGTGGTTGCTAAAGGTTAGGGTGGCCATGGCAATTTCTTAAAATAAGTTAACAATGAAGTTTGCCCCATCAATTGACTCTTCCTTTCACTAGAACACTTGGAGGTCACTGTAGGGTTCTGATTGGCTAATTTCAATAATGTGTCTCAGGGAATAGGGAGGCCCCAGGGAAAGGAGAGAAATGGGGAATAGCAGGTGGGTGGAGAAGTCAGAACACACACACAACATTTATCTATTAAGTTTGCCATCTTATGTGGGCACAGTTTGAGGTCCTCCAAAAGAATTACACTAGTAATGTTAAAGATCATTGATCACAGATCACCATAACAGATACAATAATGGTAAAGTTTGAAATATTATGAAAATTACTAAAATGTGACATAGACACAATGATGTGAGCACATGCTGTTGGAAAAATGCCAATAGGCTTGCTCAACACAGGGTTGCCATTTGTATATATAATGTATATGATATATATTTTATGTATAAATATATCTTCAATCTATAAAAAATGCAGTATTTATGAAACAGAATAAAATGAGGTTTACCTGTATTAGCATATAAATTTCTTGAAGGCAGAGACTTCTTTTGTCTTTGTGTCCTCACCACCTAGTACAATGCTTAGCTGATAATACATGTTTAATAAATGCTTGTGATTGATTCATTATTTCCTGTGTGATCTTGGTTTTCTTATCTTTAAAGTAAGAGGGCCCCTTCCTCCTCTATATCTATGATCCCATAATCAGTCTAATCTGCTCTGGTCACTGGTCTTGGGTAAAACACACCCAAATGTCAAAGGAAATCTTTTCCCATATTCCTTTTTTGTTTGTTTGTTTTACTAAGCAATAGGATTAAGTGACTTGCCCAGGGTCACACAGCTAGTAAGTGTCAAGTGTTTGAGGCCAGATTTGAACTCAGGTCTTCCTGACTCCAAGGCCACTGCTCTATCCACTGTGCCACCTAGCTTCCCCCTCCCATATCCCTTTGACTTCATTCCTGCCACTGGCAGGCCTTCTCCCTTTGACAACTTGCAGGTGTAATGCTAGGCCAGGTGACTGGGACACTTGCATTAGGAACTCCAGTTCTTTCTAGACCAGTGGATGTTTGGAGACTCTGGTCTCTTCCCAGCATTAAAGACTTTTTGACTTTCCAAGGATGCTTTTACTCCCTTTCAAAGGAACTTCCTTTTTCACAGTGTCTCCTCTTCATTTACCAGTTACAAGGGTCATATGTACCTAATTTGTTGCAAATGTTTTAGGTTACCTTGTAAAAATCTGGTTCACTAGCCAAGAAGACCAGACTCAGCTTTATAGGTTAATAACTCTATAAAAGTAGACGGTGATAACTATAGTGTGTTCAGGTTGGGGTAGGGTTACTATCCTTAAAGCACTGGCCACAATGGCAAGAATAGGCTGAAACATTACCCTAGTGGTCATAGTCTTCAGTTCCTTAACTTAATTCATGAATCTCTATCAAGCCTTCTAGAGTGACAGGGCAGTTTTCTTGGTGTGCCAGTAGAAAACTTTACAGGGATAGCAAAACACTCCCATAAGAGAGATCAGGCAGAGTCTCAGAACAATGCCATGTTAAATAGCCTTGGGTTATCTCTGAAAGATCTTTTCGTTTTAGACTCAGCCGTTACCAAAACATCTTTGCCCCACAGAAACAGCCACACGCACTACTACAAAACACTGTGTACCTGTGAATTACCAGAAGTGGACAGGTGTCTTCTGTTTTGATAAGTCTTGGGAAGTTTTGTGTTATGTACCCCAGGGAGACCACAAACCTCTTTATTGTTATTGTTCAGTTATTCAGTCATGTCCAATTCTTCATGATCCCGTGGACCATGGCACACCATGCCCTTCTATCCCCCACTATCTCTCGAAGTCTGGCCAAGCTCATGTTTTTTGTTTCTATAACACTATCCCTCTCATCATCCGCCATTCCTCTTTACTATTGCCTTCAATCTTTCCCAACAGCAAGGACTTTTCTAATGAGTCCTTCCTTCTCATTATGTATACCCCTATGCTTGGAATCACCAGCTACTACTTCTTTTCTGTTCTTCACCTGGCTCTTACTGGAACATCTCTCACCTGATAGTTTCTATGGCCTTACTGTATCACCCTTGGGAGATCAGGTGTCCTCTTCCACCTCAGAGCTTGCAGTTTTCTCCCCAGGAAGAGCCCCAAACCTATTTTAAAGTTCTAATTGTACAGGTGTCCTTTCTCTTTCTTTTGTCTTCTGTGTAACACTTTTTCACACTCTATGATCTCCACCTCAGAGTCATTTGCCTCTCCACTGAATCTTTGATTCTTTTTCCTTTAGGAATTTTTTTTTCTTTTCTAAGGATTTTTTTTCCTTTATCTTTCCTAAAAACCTAGAGAGGAGAGAAGCATTCTTCTAGTCTGTTCCTGTCCTCCAGGAAAGAAATCAGCCTATACTTAGAACCCTTGGAATACAGCTCATGGTCACGCAGTTGTGGCAGAAATACAAACGTCCATATTTAATGCAAGTCTCTTGCACAATTTCCCCTCCTCCTCATTATAAATGAAAATTTCAGACTCATTTCTTGAAACTACTTGTGGGTGTTTATGCCTCAACCCTGGTTAAAATTTTTTAGAGTCAATGATTAAATTTAAAAGTCAAAAGTCGATGGAAATATGATGGATGATAAGATCACATAATCATAGACATATTCATAAGGGATCTTAGAAGTCATATAATCCAACCCTTCATTTTACAGATTAAAAAAATGAGGCCCAGAGAACCTGGGTGACTTGCCCAAGGTCACACAACTATTTAAATAGCAGAGCATAGATTTAAACTTAACTCCTCTCACTCTAGGCTCCAGACTCCTTCTACTGCACCATAGGTTTTTAAAAATGTTGAGTGTTTAGACACTGCTTATGTGATCCAGGTGGAGATGTCTAATAAGACACCTGAGGATGGAGTTCAGGAGAGAGGTGAGGTCAGAAGATATAGATTTGGGAGTCATTTGTGTACAGGTGGAAAGAGGAAGGAAGGGAGGAAATAAGCACTTATTAAGTGCCAGACACTGTGTTAAGTGTTTTATGAGCTGCCTGAATAGGGACCCAGGTGGCCAGTTCCAGCTTGGCAACTCAGCTTGTCCTCTCCCCTCCCCTGCTCTCCTCTCCTCTCCTCTCCTCCTGTGCCTTTACCTAAGGGTGTTCTGCCCAAAGGAGGGTAAATTTTGATGGTGGAAAGCAACCTCGTTAACTTGAGGTTTACTGGCTAGATTTCTTTCTCAAAGACCAAGCCTTAAATCCAATTTACTCTGGATCTCATGGATTGGACAATAATTGGTCTCAGCCTAAATACCACTTAATGATTATTTTTTGGGGCCTCCTGGCTCAGAGTGAATGTAAATAGTAACTGTTTGTCTTTTGGCCAGCGACCCTGAGGGTCTTCCCCTCCCAGTTTGATTTTTTTTTTTTTATTAAAGGGGTCATCCCTTGACTCACTTCTTAAAGAGGCTTATTCATTGAATGGGCGTGTTGCTTCACTCAAAGTGAGAACCTGGAAAGACCTTGGCTTCAAAGGGCCAAGGTCTCCCACTGTATCCTGGGCCATCTCCTGTAGTCCTGATAGATATCTAGCCACTGGACCCAGATGACTCTGGAAGAGAAAGTGAGGTTGGTGATGTTGCACAGCCCTCCCTCCCTCAAATCAAAGTCAATTGCAAGTCATGTCATCATCTCCCTGATGTCATGGTCCTCTTTGAGAACGAAGGACAAATTACACACACACACACACACACACACACACACACACACACACACACACACACACACACACTATCTCATTTGATCCTCACAACAACCCTGTGAGATAAGTGCTTTTATTATCATCATTTTGCATTTGAGGAAACTGAGTGGTTAAGTGATTTGTCCAGGATTACACAGTTAATAAGTGCATAGATACAGTAGTTGAATTTGTGGGAGTGAGTGTATCATCAAAGGCTAGAGTGTTAAGAGGAAGAAAACGTCAAGGACAGAGTTTTAAGAACAGAGATTAAGGGAGCAGAAAGAAGCAAGGGAGTCATCAGGACTGGCAAATAAGGAGTGAATAGAGAGATTAAAAAGGAGACCAGGTGATTGCAAAATTATGGAAGCCCCCACCAAAAGGAATATTTAAAAAGGAAGGGCTATTCAGTCTCAGAAAATGAAATGAGTTAGCTCTAAAGGATTTATCAAAGGAAAAAATTGGTTAATATGGATTTACAGAACTCTATCAAACATAAAAAACAATTAATACCAAAGATACAAAAGTTATTCCCAAAAGCTAAGAAAGAAAAACTATCAAACTCCTTTTATGGGGCAAACATAGTCCTAATACCTAAACCTGAAAATGGTAAAACAAAGAACTATAAAGCAATATCACTAATAAATATTGATTCAAAAATTTTAAATAAAACCCTAGCAAAAAGATTATAGCAATATGTGCAAAATATTATTCACTTATACCATATTGATTTTATACCAGTGATATTAGGATAGTTCAACATTAAGAAAAAAATTAACGTGATTAATCATATTAAAAACAAATCCGATCAAAACCATATGATTATGTTAATAGCTGAAGAGAAAACCTTTGACAAAATATAATTCTAACACATAAAAAAAGCACTGGTATAGAAGGGCCATTTTAAATATGATTAAAAAAACACATATATAAAACCAAAAGCTAGTATTGTTTTCAAAGGCGAATACTAGAAGCTTTCCCAATAAATGCAAGCATAGAGCAAAGATGGCCCCTTTCCTACAGTAATTTGACATTGGACAGCCCAAAGAGATGAAGAAAGCTAATGAGGAGACCAAACTATTCCTACTTATTAATGACATGATGGCTTACTTAGGAAACCCTTAATAATCAACAAAGAAATCAATTGAGATAATTAATAGAATTAAAAAAGTAACAGGATATAAAATAAATATAAAGGAAAAGATTTCAAAAGTTGATATTTCTTTAGAAATTTAAAAAATGGTAGAAAATAATAGAAAGGGAAGTCCATTCAAAATAACATCAACATGCTTTCAATATATTGGAATCAATGTAGCAGGCACATTCAAGACATACATACACACACAATTATAAGACATTCTTCAAAGAAATAATGGATATTTAAATAATAGGGAGGATATCTAGGGCTCATGATTAGACTACAACAATGCAATATAAGTGATGTTACTATCTAAATTGACATATATTTAGAACTATTCCAATCAAATTGCCCAGGAGATATATCAGAACTACTCAAAATAAAAAAAAAATTCATTTAGAGATACACCATATTTAGAATCTCCAGGCAAATAATGAAAAAAAAAAGGAGTGAAGGGGAAATAGCACTCCTCAGACTTCAATTTATACTCTAAAGCAGTAATCATTAAAACTATCTGATAACGGCAAAAAACAAAAAACAAAACACCCCCCCCCAAAAAAGTAGATCAATATAAAAGACCAGGTAAGGGGGAATTTGAAACAACTGAACTAAATAACCCAGGACTTGATAAACACAAGTATATAAATTACTTGAGAGAAAAGTCCCCATTTGGCAAGTACTTCTGGATAAATAGGAAAGCAGTTTGGCAGAAATTAGGTTTAGATCAACATCTTATACGCTACACAACAATAAGCTCAAAATGGATATACAATCTAAATATTAAGGATCACAGCATGAAAAAGTTAAAAAAAGAACCAGATCAGATACCTTTCACATCTACCTTTCACGGCTGGAGAGAGAGTTGTTAAACAAACAAGTAATAAAGGCCATTACAAATGATAGAATAGATAATTTCTGTTACATTAAATGGAGAGGAGTTTGCATGAACAAAATCAATGACCTTAGGGTACAAAGAAAAACTGTTGATTGGGGGAAAAACATCCTTATATCAAATATCTCTGATAAGGGTCTGATATGCACAATATGTAGTGCACTAATGCAAATACATAAGACCAAGAGATATTCCCTAATGTATGTGGTCAAAGGTTGGGAAACAAACAATTCTCAAATGATATATCACCAGTTAATAAACATAGGAAAGATTGCTCCAAATCATTAATAAAAATAGAAATACAAATAAAAATTCAGAGGTTTCATCTCCCTCTCAGAAAATTGGCAAGGATAACAAAATATGGTAATAATCAATGTTGGAGTTGTTGTGGGAAGACTGGAATGCTAATACATGTTTGAAACAGTCAATTTGTCTACCCATTTTGGAAAGCAATTTGGTATTAGGCTAAGAAAATGACTTAAACTTCCATAACCTTTCATCTAGATATCCTACTGGAGGCAAATTCTCTAAGTAAGAGACAGAGAGGTCCCATATATACCAAAATATTCATAGCAGTGCCTTCCACTGATCAGGCCTAGCACTCTATTCACTGAGCCACATAGCTGCCTCGACCCAGTGGCTACAACAATATAAATGGAAAGAACAACAAAAAAGGAAGTCAAATACTTATAGTGACCAAACTTGGCCATACAGAATCAATTTTAAAATGACCTCCGTCCTTGCTTTGTAGAGGTAGGGAACTATGGGTATGGAACATTACATATCCTTTCAGATATAATTAATGTCTTAGTTTTCCTGAACTATTTCTTTCTTTCTTTTTTATTCTTCATTACAAAAGATAGCTCACTGATTAGGGGAGAGGGATATATTCAAAAACAAATATGATGTAAAAACAAAAGATATCAATGCAAATTTTAAAATTATGTGCTGGTGATACAAAGACAAAAAGGCAACATTCCCTGGCTTCAAGCAGTTTACATGCTACCATGATCATTTAATAAGCTCTATAAGTTATATTTCCAGATAATTCCAAATTGTAAGTTATGCTATAATAATTTCATTAAAAAAAAAAGGAAGAGTTGGTCCATAGGGGTAGATGTTACAGAAAAGTTGAGGATGAAGTATTAGAAAAAGGCGTTTGCATTTATTGATTAGATGATCATTAGTGACTTTTTGAGGGAGCAGTTGCAGGAGACAGGCACAGATGAACATCAGATCAAATCTTTTCCCTTCTTGTTTGGGTAAAAGAAATCTTTGCAAAGTTTGAGCTTACCCAGAAGCAGCATGATGTAGTACAGAGACGTCAAATGCCCTACCAGCAACATTCTAGAGTACAGCCTGAACTAGAATAAAAATGTAATTGGGAAATATTTAACAAACTAAATAAAAATACAATAGAATACAAATAATGTTAATATGTGGTTTTCTAAATCAATATGTAGCCTGCAGGGGTCCTTATGTATGGTTCAGTGGGTCTGTTTGAGTTTGATACCACTTATCTAGTAGACAGGTACCAGGTAGCAAGAAAACTAGATTCCAGTCCCAAGTCTGCCACTAGCTAGCTATAATCTTGGCTAGATAGATGAACCTTTGTAGACCTTAGTTTTCTCATCAGCAAAAAGAGGGAATTGGTTTAGACCAGTACAGTCAAAACCAAATTGAAACTGATTTCTGCAGGCTATATATTGACTTAGAAAACCACACAGTAACCTTATCTGTGTTATATTGTATTTTTATTTATTTTGTTAAACATTTCCCAATTAAAATTTAATCTTGTTAAGGCCTGGCCCATTCTGGTGTTTTGCAGGTGCTTTTCAATTTGGATACCTCTGGACACCTCTAAGTAAACAATTACTAAGATTCCTTCCAACTCTAATTATCTATTAGCCTGTTATATCCCCATTTAAATACTTCACCACTATTCTATGGGGGATGATGATGATGATGATGATGATGATGACGATGATGATGATTATGATAACTAACATTTACACAGCACTTTTAAGGTTTGCAAAATACTTTAAATATAGGATCCCATTTAATCCTCATAACAATGATGGGAGTGGGGATAGTGGCTATTATTACTCCCCATCTTACAGATGAGGAAACTGAGGCTGAGAGAATTTAAGTGATTTATCACATACCCAGTAAGTGTCTGAAGCAAGACTCATACTCAAGTTGTCTTCACTCCAAGTCTAATACTCCACATAATGCCACCTAGCTACCTCTTCATGTATGCCTGGGTCTCAGACAAAGCCCCTTTCACACTTTGCTATTTTCAGACTTTGAGGGGCAGCATTTACAAATGGAAAGGTCAGAATTTTGCTGAGCAGTCCACAGAGCCAATGACCTTGTTTCCTGGGCACAAAATTTCTCTGTACCATTTCCACCTCTTAGGAGAAACTTGAAGAAAACCCAAGAAAACCAGGAGTTTCAGAGCTGTTTCATGTTTTGGGGGGAAATGACTATTGTCTGAATCATGGCCTGGACTACACAAATGCAAATTTAGGAATTGTATTGGTGAGGTCTATGATTAAGAGGAGTAAACTCATGCCAGGAAAGAGGTGAAAAGAAAAAACTAAGACTATAAGAGATTTAGCTACCTGGAGTTATCCTGCTTTATTCTCTGAGAGTCACAGAGACTGAGACTCTCTTATTCAGGAGATGGGAGACCGCAGTCCCGTATCTGAGGAAGCCATATCGGATGCCTCTGTAGGGTCTAAGGTCAAGGTTGTTGGTCTTCCAGAAGTAAGGGGCTAAAAGATCATTAGTGTCCTTTCTAGAGGGGATTTCAGCAGAGTGAGAAAAGCCCAACCTGCTGGAGTAGTAGTGTTCAGTGGAGACAACTGGTATCATCTACACTGGCTCGCTTCTCTACTCATGACTCCTATGTGTATCCATTCTTCCTGGCAATACTGGGTGTATTTGTAGGAGGGTGTACCTCAGGTTTATGGAGGAGATGCTTTATTGCTAAACTTCTTCTTCTGTTGTTTCAGGAAAAGCCTTTACTTTGAGCTAATAATGTCCTCAGATAATTTGAAGGTAAACATCTTGATGGGAAGGGGGGGCACGGAGATGATAATGGCAGCTTGGGAACTAATGGTGAGCTGGAGCCAGCTCAAATTAGCTAAGCTGATGGTTAAATTTTGAATTTGAGCATTGACACCTCAACTATAAATCAGGGCTTGATTTGTTGTTTTGTTGATTTTCTAGACTTAAGAAAGTAATGGAGAAAAGTGTTAGTAATGCATATTAAACTTGAAAATGGGTCATGGGCACATTTTTGGAGAGGTGGTTGTTAAACATTTACCAGCACATCGTTGTTATCCGTCCTTTGTTCTCAAAGAAGAACATGACATCAGAAGGGTAATATCTTGACTTGCAAGTGAATTGGATTTAAGTGAGGCAGAGCTGTGCAAAGTCACCAGCCTCACTCTCTCTTCCAGGGTCATCGGAGTCCAGTGTTAAGATATAGATCAAGAGCCTGGAGATGGTCCTAGATGCAGTGGGAGACCTTGGCCTTTTTAAGCTAAGATACTTCCCAGGTCCCAGTTTGTCAGAGACAACACCTACTCAGTTATTAAGGCTGGATAAGAAATGAGGTAAAAAATGGCTTAGTTTGCCTACTCAAAAAAAAAAAAAAAATCAAACTGGGAGGGGTTTCTGGCCAGAACAGAGACAATTGCTATTTACATTCACTCTGAGCCATCAAAACCAAACAATGACAAAGTGAAGCTTGGGCTGGAACCTATTATTGGCCAATCAGGGAGAGCCAGAGGGATTTGGGTTTAAGGTGGGATCAAGTAGTTCCGTTTGAATCCCCATGGACTTTATGAAAGCCTGATTTTCCAGAGCTCTATTTCAAGAAATCATAAATGAAACTACGTGGGACAAAAGAGTTAATTGTCCCAGTTTTTTTTTAAATTTTTAAAAAAATGATAGAATAAATAAGTAGGAAAGAGCTTGGCCACAAAATGGCAGGTTGCACTGAGGCACCATTGGTTAATCATCAAGAATGATGTCTTCTTTGAGTGGATGTCCATCAATTGGGGAATGGCTGAACAAGTTGTGATATATGAATGTAATGGAATACTATTATTCCATAAGAAATGATAAGCAGGTGGATTTCAGAAAAATCTGAAAAGACTTAAATGAACTGATGCTAAGTGAAGTAAGCAGAACCAGGAGAACATTATATACACAGTAACAGCAACTTTGTGCAAAGACTAACTTTGATAGACTTAGCTCTTCTCAACAATGCAAGGATCTAAGACAAATCCAAAAGACTCATGATGGAAAATGCTATCTGCATCCAAAGAAAGAACTATGGAGTCTGAATGCAGATTGAAGTATGCTATTTCTCTCTCTCTCTCTGTTTTGTTTCTTCTTTCTCGTGGTTCCCCCCATTGGTTCTAATTCTTCTTTACAACATGGTTAATGTGAAAATATGTTTAATATGAATGTATATGTAGAGCCTATATCAGATTACATGCTGTCTTGGGTAGGAGGGAGGAGAAGGAGGGGAAGAAAATTTAGAACTCAAAATCTTATGGAAGTGAATATTGAAAACTAAAAATAAAGAAATCAGTTTTTGAAAAAAAAAAGAATGATGTCTTCTTTGGAATGTAACTATAGCCAAATTGTCAAAGAAACCCTTATTATCATGGGAACTAAGGAATTCCATGGTCACCTCTACTCCTGTGTCTTATAACTTATGCTAATGCCTGGCTTCTTAGAGAACTCTACTGAGGAGAAACATATAGATTAAATTATTTCATTCTTTTTTCAGGACTGGAGTCTTTTGTTCAATTCTTGTAACTACACACTTTGCTACAAGCCTAGAAGAGCAAATGTTCAATGCCCTGAATTATTTGCCTCCAGAGGTCCAAATTATGTTATGCCACTGTCCTGGAAGTTCTAATGTTAGAAGATCTACTTGACTCAACCACTCAGGCTGATTAAATTACATGATTAACTGCATGAGATCTGAACTTTTTTCCACACACCCCTCCCAGATGCAAGTGATCTCTCCCTCTTCAAATTTCTCCTTCTCTTCTGCCCTGTCTTGATACTGCTCCCCTTTGTATTGTACATACATGTACGTGCATATACATACATACATATGTGTGTATCTTTCTTTCCCATGCAATTATAAGCTTCTTGAGAGCAAGGTGTGGGCATGTCTTGTATATCTAGCATCTAGTACAATGTATTACATATAGTAGATACCTAATAAATATTTGGTTACGAATGAATAGGATTCTAGATTAGTCTATGTATGAATTGGTTCTGCAGGGGTTGGCTATAAGAGAAACTGCTGAACAGCCCTATCAAGATATAAGGTCTGTGTATAATGGGTTTCATACTGCTTGCCTTCTCAATGAGTAGGGAAAGGGCTGGAAGGAGGGAGAGAATTTGGAACTCAAAATTTTAAAAATGCATATAAAAATGATAAACTTTTAAAAAGACATAATGTCTAATCATAAAAGGTGCATTTTATAAGGAGAGCTATTATTCCAAACTGGGAAGATGCTAGGTATGAAGCAGATAGAGTACCAAGCCAGAGTCAGGAAGACTCATCTTCCTGAGTTCAAATCCAGCCTCAGACATTTACTAGTTGTGTGACCCTGGGCAAGTCACTTAACCGTATTTGCCTCAGTTTCCTCATCTGTAAAATGAGCTGGAGAAGGAAATGACAAACCACCCCTGTATCTTTGCCAAGAAAAGCCCAAATGAGGTCACAAAGAGTCAGAGATGACTGAAATGACTTGACAACAACAAAATTATTCCAAAAAATAGTTATCCAGTTCTTTAGGCCACACTACATACCATATTCTTTAGAAAGGCAACATGTTATAACAGACTAAGAACCAGACTCAAAGACCAGAAGATTTGTATTTGAGTCTTTCCTCTGAGACATACGGCTGCGTGTTCCTAACAAGTCGTTTAATTTAGCAGAACCCCAGACAACTCTCTAAGACTCTCTGAGACTGCAGATTGATTGAATCCAGCTGCATTGGTGGAGGGAGTTTTCTCATCAGGAGCTCCCTTTGAACCCTTGAAATCACAGGCCTAGGTGTGCAGTAGGCCTGAAAATGGGTCACAAGAAAGGATGAGCTAGAAGCTACTTTTGGTGGCCTAGACCTGAGTCTGATATTGAAGACTATAAGGGAGTGCAAAGCACATGCTGAGCCATTTGGCATCATCCCTTGCCTCTCCTGTGCTTTGGAGAAGCTCCAAGTGATTTAATCCAAGGTCTTACAGCCAAGTCAGCGGCAACCAGGGTCGTGACTAGATCTCAGATGAAAAGGGGACAGGAAGCAGAGCCGGAAGGCTCTGAAAACAAACGTTGTACACCTTTACTCACAGGCTGGCTGGCTGTTTTAAGTTTGCCTGGAGAGAAAGTAGTTGTATGCAGAGATAATTTCTTGTGTAGCTGCCTTCATGTGTATGAAGTACACCAAAACTACACTGTATGATTTCTGAAGATTTTTTTTTTTAACATGGCTGTCTTCATTAAAAAGGAGCTTGATTCTCAGAGGATTTATTAACTAGGGCACTGTTATAGGCTTATGAGAACCTATGGCTCAGAGGAATTCTGAATGTGTTTGCTACAAACAAATGCCTTTGTGTTCTTATAATTATAGCCATAGACTTGTAATTTATCTTTGGTCCTGACCACAAGGAGCAGTGAGTCGAGATTCAGGAGCATTACTGAGTATTTTCCAAGTTCCAGGGGTTTGCCCTTGATTTTAGACTTCTTTTCTTATTGGAATATGGAGAACGGAAGAAAGTCATCATAAACTTGAGCCAGGAGGCACTTTGATGGTGTGTTTGAGATGAATGGGGTCTTGCAAGCTCATGGGCTGATAGAACTTGGCTCGTAGCAATGGCCAACTATGAGCTGGGGAGTGAGTTAGCAACTTGCATTACAGTGTGTAAGCAGGGAGGATACAACTATCCCTCTCCTTTTCTCTCTCCAGGGAAGAGCTGATTTTCCTGCTGACTGTAAAGAACTCTTTAATTTCTTGTTCTATTTCTTGTCTCTTGGGGGCAAGACAAGGTACAGCAGTCAAGGGGAAGGACTTTTTATTTTTTTTATTTGCTTTTTTTTAATTGTCTGTATTATCCAAAATGCATACATAAATCCTAATGGACACTACCAGCACAATGCCTGGTATGCTTAATAAACACTTGATGAAGGACAAATACTGAATTTGGTTGACTATTGTGTGTACTTTCCCCTTTCAAACATGAGAGATACTTTGTTTAGCATAGATGAGCTGGGGGCAAGCCATAGAAGCTGTGTGAGGTCTGGAGTCATCTTTTATAAGCCTTATAGATGATATCACTAGATCTGTTTTCTCTACCTTCTGAAAAAAAAATTGAGTCACAAAGGAGTGCACTCTGAGTTCAAAACAAAAACAAAACAAAACTGCTTTGGTTGAGAGACTTCGAGCAGCAAGTTTTTCCTTGCACATAAAAACCAACAAAACAAAAAAAAAAGCTAACCCTTGGGAGTGAGGGGTGGTGATGAAAAAAGAGGGAGGAAACCTCACTGTGGTACCCTAGCTGGTGGGCTTAGACGCCATGTGTGTGGTTACCATGGTAATGCCACTGTAGTAACATAGGATACTACCTGTGCCTAAACTTTCTCAGGTTCTCCCCCTGGTGGCTAGAGATTGTAAGAAATGAAGAAATAGTCCGAGGGACGTTGTGACTTTCCTAAGATTAGGCAGTTAGCTAGTGGCAAATAAGACTAAATCTCCTGCTTCCCAGCCAAGTGCTATTTCCACCATGTTAGCTTAATATTCTGGACTTATAGGGAAATCATCATTACCCCTAAACTTTGTGTTGCTGCTGCCGTGATAAATAGTGCCATTCAAATGAGTATGACCAAACTGACATGGCTTAAGTCAAATATTGTTCTTAGTTTAGTGAAGTATGATTAGTAGATAGAAAATAAAATGGATTAGAGAAGGAGAAATGGGTCTTGGTAAATGTGCAGACTTCCAATAGATGAGGGTTTTTTTTTTAAACCATTGGAAAGATTGACAAAGGAAGTCTATAGTTGGGGCAGAAAAAGATAGATTCTTAGTATAGGAAGATCTTATTAATATAAGCCTTCCTAATGTGTTAGTTATGACTGAGTTTTCCTGTTAAGTTTATAAGTGTCTTTGATGTTTACTGATGCAAATAGGTAGATAGGTCTGATAATATTTATCCTAACTTGTTTCTCATATTTTGGCACTTGTCTGAGAAGGGAAGTTATTTTGGGCAGGGTGGGTGGGCACCTGGACTAAAAGCCTGTCTGATGAGAGCAAGTTATAAAGAAATAAATTGATGCTTTTCTTCAGGGAGTTCAGAACTGAATGTAGGAAAAAAAGAACTACAGGCCTCCAACCTCTCAAATAGAAGGTACATAGAGCTTTTTTTGTAGGGTCATGAGATCGCAGATCATAAGATTTAAAGTTGGAAGGAATATTAAATATGACCTAGCCCAATACCCTCAATTTAATGAAGAGCCTAAAGAAATCTGAGTCATTCAGGAACAGCTTCCCTAAATGTATTTTCTATACCTGTAAGAAAGCATTCCTTTTGCCCCTCTCCTCTTTTATTCCTGTTGATCTAGATATTAAATGTGATAGGGCTTACATGGAAGGGAGTAGAATGAAATTCACAAGAAAGCACAAACAGGACAGCTTTGAAAGTAAAATATGGAATTATTATCCACAAGATCACACATGTATTGAGTAGCATGGTCATGTCTTACAGTAATTCCCAGTCTGATCCTGAAATAGAGCCCCAGAATCTCAAGGGTTAGAAGGAACCTTAGGAAGTATCTAGTACATCCTGTATCTGAAAATTTAATCTCTAGAACATTCCTATCAAGTGGGTCACACTGCCTCCACTTGAAAACTCCTAGTTATCAGAAATTCATTGTCTAATGAAATAGCTCAGTCTGGGAGCTCAGTATAGTACAGAATTCTAGCAGAAATATTTGAAAGTATTTATTCATGTAACCCAAGCCCCAAAGCCCATTGGTAAAGGACTCTCTCCTCATTGGTGGAGATCAATGCTTCACTTGTGTGAAGGAATAGGGGTTGTTGGGAGTAGGAGAAAGAAGAAGTCTCTTCATTTTCTTTGGCCTCTTCAGGCCTTCATTGGCAACCCTACTTCAGGTTGTAGAAGGGAGAAGAAGACTCTGGGAAGAAGCTGACATAAGACTAGCTGTCAATCTCCATCATGTCCTTCTCCCCAGCTTGCTACACTAGAAACTTCAGGAAATTTCTCCTTTGGATGAGATCTGAGACTCTCTCTCTCAGTTGAGCTGAGTGACCTTGCTCCCAATAGAAGAGCTCTTTCACTCTGTATTATTTGGTATATAGTCTCATATGACCTGTTGTATCAAAAGTTATATAATAACAGCAAAGCTCATAACATACTAGCAAAAGCTGCCCAATGATGTGTGGAGGACCAGACGGATTTGGTTGCTTTATTTTGGTTTTAGCTTTAATGCTACATGATGTATTTAAGCTCTTCTTTAAATAAAACTGGTTTTTGGATACAAACAAAACCCAACCCATTTGTCCTTAATTAGTTGATAACTTTCTAGATGACCTTGAACAAATCATTTGACCTATTGTAAAATGGAAGGCTTAGATTTTCTGATCCTTATGGTCCCCCCCACCCCAGTTCTAACATTGCATGATTGGGCTACCAGAAAAGAGCAACCTGGGCAACATTTTCTTCTAGTTGATAATTCTATTATGGGGAATCTGCAAGTGGAAGTTACTGGTCCCTTTTGCCATCTAGTGGCAAATTTGGGTAACTACAATATTATGCTTTCCCGAATTGAAAGTCTGCAAGGTCATGTGAACAATTTTATGGAATTCTACAGTAACATTTTGAATTACAGATTGATTGCAATGTAGTTTGAGAAAATGAAAAAAATAGATTATAAAATAATTCATACTATATATACTTACAGAAGCCCCCTTCTTACCCAGTCTGATTGCCACATGATGGATTATTAATGTCCTTAGGGCCTACGCTCCAAATTGCCATTTCCTCTTCTGATATCCCTTTTAGCCATGTTTGAATAATTCCTTACCATCTAGCACTTTATCATGATTCTTCTCCATGATATTGTAAGAGGAATAATTCATCCTTTATTCAGCAGTTTCTGGTTTACAAAGAATTTGCCTCACAATAACCCCGTTGGGGTGTCTAATGCAACTATTACTATCCCCATTTTATAGGGAAGGAAAGGCTCAGAGACATCAAATATTACTTGGCCATGGTCACATAGTTAGATGTTAAATTCAGGACACCCACTGAGGTCTTCTGATTAAAGTCTGGTTTTATATGTGTGTATGTGTGTGTGTGTGTGTGTATATACATACACACACATATGTGTGTGTATATGCATGTATGTGTATATACGTATGTATGTACGTATGTGCGTGTATATATGTATATATGTGTGTGTGCACAGATACATCTGTGCACATATGTATATATACATGTGTGTATGTATATATTTATAAGTATGTACATGCGTGTATATGTTATGTAAATATACAGCCAATATACACATGTATATGCACATGCGTGTTATATGTATACCTGTGCACATACATTCACATATACATATATCATTAATATATACATGTGTGTATTTATTGCATGCGTGGGTATGTGTACATACAAACATGCGTTCATGTACATATACCCATATATACACACATGTGCATATATACATATATGAAAATTTGTATATGGAAATATATGTGTGTATGAATGTAGTTTTTAAACGGAGTGCCAGAGTCCCAAACTTGTAGTTTCAATATTGTGGAGAGTTCCTGATGGAACCACTGATGTCTTAGGACTTTTGAGAGTTGCTTCGAGTTGAACTAAGAGGTTAAGGGACTTGCCCAGATTTACACAGTCTGTGTTCTCTACCCACTCCCTCAGACTGCCTCTCATTGTTGTCACTGCATCAGACTAGTTGGAGTTGTGTTATTCCATCGTTTCATTGTTTGATTTGGTGACATAAGATTATAATATCACAGATATGGAGTTAAAAGGACCTCTCAGGCCATCTAGTTCCATCTTATTATTTGAGGATGAAGAAACTGAGGCTGAGGTACGTTAAGTGACATTGAAGGTAGTGAGCATCAGAAGCGCTATTTAAAGCCAGGTACACTGACTCCAAAGCCAGTAATCTTTTTTTTTTAATGGAATGACTTATTTTTATACTTTCTTTTTTTTTGTTACAACTTAATAAACATTAGTAAAGATGTTTCAGCATTTCAACAGATAAAGAACAAATAATAAATGATAGTTAATGGCAGAAACAGGATGTAAGTCCAAGACTTCTTATTCCAAGACCAGAGTTCTTCCCACTCTGCACACTACACATGCCTTGACAATTAGTTGATAAGAGAATGAAGTCTCCTGCCTCACTTCAAGTTTAAAAAACCCCCAAACTTGTGTTTCTCCAAGTTATAATTTTCTTAATGTATTTCTCTAAGATTAGTGTCAGGAGGAAATGAATGAATACTAAAGTAGTAATAAGTGACAATCCATTTAATCTGTTAGACTTTGGAGGTAGTTTTATTTTAAAAGGAAGCTTATTAACTTAGGAAGAATAAAGCACTCATTATTATGTCAGACAGGAAGACAAAAATGAAGTAAAAACTTTCGGACTATATGAGGGAGTTATGTGGAAGGCAGGTGAAGGAATTCCGCATGTCCCTAAAATCGTGCCATTTTCTTCCCTCCACTCCACATGGAAATTTTATCCTCTGTCTGAGTATTTCCTTTACCAACTGTGAGAAGGATGGCTCTTAGCACAGTGCCTGACACATAGTAAACACTTCATAAATATTTATTGATTGAACGCTATTACAATGGTCCTCATCCATCATTTCAATGAGATTTAAGAGGGAAATATTTGGGCCAATAAGAACCAGAAGGTGCTGCCTCAGCAAGAAAGAATTCTCATTGGATATAGGGCTGGGAGAGATAGTGGAAATCATCTAATCCAAGGGTTTTATTTTTTTGTGTCATGATTCTTTTTGGCAATCTGCCAAAACCTATAGACTCCTCTTCAGAATAATGTTTTATAATGTATAAAATAAAAGATAAAAGAAACTACTTCTATTGAAACCCAGTTCTCAAAATATTTAAAACGGGTTCCTAAATACTAGGTTAAGAGTGCTTGTCTCTAATCCAATCCCATTATTTTACAGATGAAGAAAAGGAGATCCAGACAAAGTGACTTGCCCAGGCCTCATATAGGTAACAAGTAGCCAAGCAAAAATTGGGAACAAGATTTTATGATGTCACACGCAATGCTCTTTCCACTGCACTATTATAAGGGAATTGAATATATGACACAGAATTATCACTGAGTTGGAAGGGACCTTTGGGGTCTTCTAGTCTAACTCTGTTTGAATTCTTTCTACAAACTCATTGACAAGATATCAACAGTTCTGTACTTAAATACTTTCAGCAACAGGGAACTCACTAGCCCACTGCATTTTTTAAGCAGCTTTATTTGTTTGGAAGTTTTTTTTTAAACACATGTTGACTCAGAATCTCTCTCACAATATCTTCTACTCTCTAAAGTAGGGGTTCTTAACCTTTTTTGTGTCATAGACTGCTTTGGCAATCTAGAAAAACCTATGGACCTCTTCTTAGAATAATATTTTTATTTTTATTTTTATTTTTATTTTTTTGGCTAGTCAATGGAGTGACTTGCCCAGGGTCACACAGCTAGTAAGTGTTATGTGTCTGAGGCCGGATTTGAACTCAGGTCCTCCTGAATCCAAGACTAGTGCTCTATCCACTGTACCACCTAGCTGCCCCCAGAATAATATTTTTAAATGCACAAAATGAAATATCTAAGATTACAAAGGAAACCAATTGCATTGAAATATAGTTATCAAAATGTTGTTTTTCAGTTATTTTACAGATGAGGAAACTGAGGCAAACAGGGTTAAATGACTTGACCAGGGTCACATAGCTAGTAAGTGTCAGAGGCCAGATTTGAACTCCAGGAAGATGAATCTTCCTGACACCAGGCCTGCCACTTTATCTACTGTGCCATGTAGCTGCCTAGTTATCAAAAAAAAAAAAAAAAGTTCACTAACTCCCCAGTCAAAAACCCCTGGTCTAGAGTCAAACTGAGAAACTTTCTTCTTTACAAATGGCAGTTCTTTCAAACACTTAAAGACAACTATCTTGTCTCTTTCCCCATTCCCCTCATCTTCACTTTTCCAGGCTAATCATTCCCAATTCCTTAAACAGATTCTTACATGGCATGGTTGCCGCATTCAGCATTTGTTAAAATGCTGCATTGGGTTCAATTAAATTGACAAAATAAATCAATTTGTTTTGGATCATAGCTATTAGTCTATTTTAGCTTTTCTTAATTGCATTTTTCTTCAAAATAGGTTCACTAGTAAAGTATTCATTCAAAAACAACTTGCAATGAATTCACTGCTGAATAGGTTAACTTTTATTTTAAATCACTGATTTCAGAGCTGGTAAGAAAATACATGAATGTGAGGCTTTTAAAACAGTGCTTTGCACCCAGCATATGCTTAACAAACATTTGTATTGAATTGAAGGAAAATCTTCAATGAAACCAAGTTTCAGCTTCAATAGTTGGTTCTAGCTAAGCTAAAGTCTTGGAAATGACATTTCTTTGGAGAGATCACTGAAATCACCTAATGCAAAACTGAGCAAACTCAGAGAGAGGGAGGGACAGAGAGAGAGAGAGCTCTATGGGGTTCTCTCCCTACTAGAATATGCCCCCTTAGTTTTGTTTCTTTGCAGAAGACACCGAACTAATGACCTGAGTCTAGACAGGGTGGGGCAGGGAGAAAGTCTGCCAACTTGCATGTAACCAGTGCTGGGGAATTTTCTTCTCACTTTTTCAAATTGAATTATGTTCCCCAGGGAGAGCCTGCAGAAGGGCAATTCCACCCAATCCCTCTCTCCTTCCTTCCAGAATCTTTATTTTCCTTCAGCTTTGCTCCTATGCCTCCTCTTCTCAGAAGCCTTCCTTGATGACCCCAGTTGTTAGTGTTATGCCTTTTTCATTGTTGTTCATCATGTATGACTCTTTGTGACTCTGTGGACCATAACACACCAATACTGTCCATGGGGTTTTCTTGGCAAAGTTAATGGAGTGGTTTGCCATATCCTTCTCCAGTGGGTTAAGGTAAACAGAGGTTAAATGACTTGCCCAGGGTCACACAGCTAGTAAGTGTACGAGGTTGGATTTGAACTCACAAAAAGGAGTCTTCCTAACTCCAAGCCTAGTAATCTATCCACTGAGTCATCTAGCTAAAGAAAGGCAAAAAAAAAAAATCAAGAAACTCACAGATTAATGGAAGAGACATGCAAAAAAGCACATCCCCAAGACAGAATAAATTAGACAGGAGTCACGGGCATTAAAGGGAGTCAGGAAAAGGCTGCTTTTAGCTGCTTAGCTTTCTCCTTCCCTCATCAGTTGTATCTGCTGTGAGTAACCGGGAAGCCCACCTCACTCTTGAGGCAGCAGTAGCGGCCACAATAACTAGCTGTCCCCCTCTCAGTACTTGTGCAAAACCAGCCTAGTTCCTGGGCTATAAAGTCATTGCACCTTTCATCTCCACACTCCTGCGATACCTTTCCTAAGCTCAGCGTGTAGCTGGAAATTATTTCATCAGCTTCTTGGGTCGTGGTTAGTAACCTGACATCATCTGTGGCGATCTCCATGAGCTAGAAGTCCAATACTCAAGTATTCCTGTATTCTAATAGATGTGTTTTCCATTTTAAACTCGTGCGGTATGCCCAATGCGGGTCCACTGAGGTTCTCTAGGACTGGTCATTGTCTCTCTGTGGCCAGCACCTGCCGCTCTTGCAGCATTAGCCAGCCAGAGCTCAAATTTCTCCTAAGGTAACAGTATATCCTGAGAATAACGACAAATAGACCATTATTATACGTCAGGGATTCTGAATTTCTTTTTGCTGTGGACTCCATTAGTGAATGTCTTGTGAAACCTGTAGATTTTCCCCCCAATAATGTTTTTAACTGTATAAAATAAAATATGTGGATTTATAAAGAAAATAAATTATTGTTGTTGCTAGGTGTCCTTCAGTTATGTCCAAGCCTTCGTGACCCCATTTGGGGTTTCTTGGCAAAGATACTGGAGTAGCATGTCATTTCCTTCTCCAGCTTATTTTACAGTTGAGGAAACTGAGGCAAAAAGGGTTAAGTGACTAACCTAGGCTCACACAGCTAATAAGTGTCTGAGGCCAGATTTAAACTCAGGAAAATGAGTCTTCCTGGCTCCAGGTCTGGCTCTCAATCCACTGAGTCACCTACTTGCCCCTTAATCAATTATATTGAAATACAATTTTCAAAACATAGTAAAAAAGAAAAAAATTTACAGACTCAGGAATAAGAAATCACGCTATAGGGGATCTGCTTATAGTACAGTTAGTTGTATGTGACTCAGATACTACCTAATGACCTGTTCATTGTTCTGGTGACACGGCCGAGTTTTGAGGCAGCTAGGTGGTGCAGGGGATAGTGTGTTGGACGTGTGGTCAGAAAGACCTGAGTTCAAGTGTGTTATCAGACACCTATGAGCTATATGGCCCTGGGCCAGTCACTTCTGTTTGCCTCTTCCCATGTCTGTAAAACGGGGATGATAATAGCACCTACCTCTCAGGGTTGCTGTGAGGATAAAATGAGATAATTGTAAAGTGCTCTGCAAACTTTAAAGTGCCGTCTAAATGCTAGCTATTATTACTATTATTGCAAGGGGAATATTCCTACTCTGCTAGTTATATCATATTTAATACAGTTTTTTTTTTTTTGCTTTTTCTTGGCACCCTCAGCCCCTTGTACAGTGCCTGGGACATTGAAATCAATAAATGCTTGTTGATTGATTAATTCCTTCTCCAAGAGAGGGCAGTGTCTGTATTTGATGTAAGAAGCTATGGTCATTTTATAGTATTCTCCTTTCCTATCTCTCTAGGAAATTTAGAAAGCTTTATTGCCTCAGAAAACAGACAGGAGAACATCTGCATTGTCTTCCCTCCTGAAAATGGATTTTTTATGCATAGTCTTGAAACTTTTAGATGACAGTCCACTTCTTGGTAAAAAAACAAAAACAAAAACAAAACAAAAACAAAAACCTCCAATTTGTAAACACTGAGTCTCATTGTTATTCATTAATATTGAGCTGCAAATTCATAAAATTTCTGACATCTGTAACTTTCTCTGGCCAAAAAAACCAAACAAAAAACCAAAACCCCAACAACAAAAAACCCAACAACTTCCAGGTTGACATCTGTGTGCCCAAAACTTGTACCAGGTACTAAAATAATAGGTCTTTCGGGGCTTAGTCACAATTCTCACTTCCCTCAATCTCCAAAAGATATCAAGGCATTACAATCATACTGCTCTTTTTCTCTGAGATACATAGTGAAATATTCATGCATGGTCATTTGATGGGTACTTTGATCTGTCTTCTCAAGGTGAGTGCCAACTCTCTAGAGAGACTGTGAAGTGCGCTAACAAATATTTAACAACTGGCTCTCTAGGAAAAAAAATGTATACTGGACATACTTTTAAGTTTAATTTGCATTATTAACATTTTCTTCATCTCTCTAAGTCTAGACAATCAACAAAAGAATAAATCAAGCCCTGATTAGTAGAATTCGCCTTGAGGAATAAATGATCACACTGAAAATTTAACAAACAGCTCTCCTAGACAAGTTCGAGCACATGTCTGTATGTAGCCCATGTTTTTAACTGATGCTGAACAAAACTGATCCTTTTCAATTGACAATTTCAATCTTCCCCCAGCAGGTTTAACACCTCTCATAGTTTTTCCACAAGTTCTTGCCAACCTGAACGCAATGAGCTCGTTCATGTAGATCGGTTCCTCCAGTTTAGATTAGCTGATTGATACAGCTGGCAGTGTTGGGCTTGGAGTCAGGACAGGTACGTTTGATCCCTGCCTCAGACACTAGCAGTGTAACCTTGGGCAAACACCTAATCTCTCTCTGCCTCAATTTCCTCATCTGTAAAATGAGGTTAATAATAACGACTAACTCACAGAGATCATTGTGAGGATTGAATGAAGTGCTTTGCCAACATTAATGCTCTATGTAAGTGCTAGCTATTATCATTATTATTATATTATCCACCAGTTTCCCTATGAACCATTGAAAACTGGTTGGTGCCCTAGAAACACCTTTTGAAAAGCATCAAATTGGTCGTTTAGGGACTAAGGCCCCTTTAATTTCTCCCTAATTATTTTATGTGTATTGAAGATTCTCTATGAAAAGTGACTAGGTGGGATTATTTAAATTATCCAAAGCGGTCAGCAAATCCTGGCTAGTAGCCAACTCCTTCACCTAAAGTAGAAGGGGCTAGGGGGCTCAAAGGATGGGGAGCCTGGGCTTCTCTAAATCCTCCAGCATGCCTTGCCTCAGGGAATACCATTCATTTTGTTGGGGGGTGGGGGGAAGAAAATAAAGCAACACTGACTGCTGGGAATGTGGGAGAAGATACACTCCCAGCCCTTGTTCTGCATAAGCCATGTGCAAATTGTCATTACATCTGTTCTTTCTCAAAGCACTTGTCTATGCAAAAGAAAGGGCCCTGAAAAGTATTTAAAACATTTTAAAATAATTTTTATAAACTTAAGTGCCCTAAAGGTAAAAGTTTATTAAGCAAGTACCAAAATATATTTTAACAAATCATTTTAACAAGAAAAAAAAAGGAAAGAGAAAAAGAAAGAAAAAAGAGAACTTTCAACTTGTCTTTTTCACTTCTCCCCTGTGCTCTGCAATGCACCATCCTCCTCGCCTCTTACCCCAGCCTTTTCTTTTAATTATTGTATCTTAAAAAGTTTGCTTTAAAGTGTAGCCCTAAGGGGTGTTACAAAAGAAATCGGGTGGACGTCATGAACAAGACTGGCCTCGATTTTTATTTTCCAGAACACCTGATTCATGCACTATGAGTACAATTCCCGTGGAAATACTCTGTTCTGGTTGTCAAAACAAACCAGCAATACCTTTGAAAGGGTATGTCCTAGCTGAGAAGCAATCTCTCTCTCTCTCTCTCTCTCTCTCTCTCTCTCTCTCTCTCCCCCTCCCTCCCTTCCTCTCCCTCCTTCCCTCTCTCCCCTGGCTGCTTATTTGGTTTTCTCCCTTCTCTCTCTGGATATATCTCCATCTTTTTCTTTTCTCTCTTTGTGCAGATCATCAATTTATATTTTACCATCACTTTATTTTTGTTTCTCTCGAGCTATCTAATTGACTTGTTCCAAAGAATTGGTGATGTTGACCTAATTTCCTAAACCAGGGAAAGACAACACCAAATGTCAGTTGAAGCACTAGCTAGCTGTCCAAGAGGAGACAATTAAAATCTTTGATGTTTGATATTCTTTTTTCTACCCCGTAAAAATTATTTATTTCCACTGATGAGCGTATATTGCTTTCTACTCACACTTCTGTTTTTAGGAAAAGATAAATGGGCATTTGTAGACATCTATCTTTATGAAAACCACATTGCCTTGATCACAAATGTTCTTACTTCCTTTTCCATCCAACAAACTTATCTTGTTGCTCAAAATTAAGAAATGAAGGGGAAAAATTGGTATTATTTCCACTGTTAATCAGAGCATTCATTGTTTTGAAGATATTTTGGAAATTCCACATTCATTACCTGTATTTTAGAAGTAAGTTCTTTAAACTATAAAAACTTCTTTAATCATTAAGTCCTTCACAAAACCAGAAAGTTAAGACAAATGTTAACATTCCCCCCACCTTGTTTGCCCATTTAGGGACTGTTTTGATACCTTATAACCTGGACAATTAAAATCTTTAACTTTCTTTCGTTATTTATTTAAATGGTTTCACCAAACATGGTTGGCAACTTACAGTTTTTTGAAGGATAACTGCATGCTAGTAACAGCTCCTGTTCCACCATGGTGCCTTCAGTGGGTTTGAAGAAGTTAGTAATCCTTTAAAGGGGACCCCCCTACCTAAAAACAATCTGAAAAAGTTAAGGTCTCTCTCCTAAACCTCTGAACTTGCCTCAGATATCTTGCCTCCATCAGCTTCCAAATTATAATGTAATATTATTTTCCTCCAGGGAAACCTGTGAAACAGGTCTGTGAGTGGCATTTAATGTGTCAGAGATTTAATTGATTCCTTCCAATGAACAGCCACCCTTTAATGACAACATTGCCCAGGACAATTTTTAAAGGAGTAGTTACACAACGTGTAATTTGTTGTTATAGAGTGAGAAGCCCAGAGGATTTCACAATGGAAGAAATATTTTTCAAGTCCATGCAAATTTCTTTCTGATGAAGAGTTTTCTCCTGACAAGAATACAATCCCCTCCACTCTGAGAACAGTTAGAACTAAAATCATAATAGGGCTAACCCAGGGGTGGGGAACCTGTGGCCTTGAGGCCATATATGGCCCTCTAGGTCCTCAAGTGAGGCCCTTTGACTGAATCCAAACTTCACAGATCAGAGACCCTTAATAAAAGGATTTGTTCTGTAAAACTGGAACTCAGTCAAAAGGCCACGCCCAAGGACCTAGACGGCCACATGTGGCCTGGAGGCCACAGGTTCCCCACCCCTGGGCTAACCTCTTCAACTGTGTCCCCTCAGTCCTTCACTCCTCAATTAACAGGCCTACTATTGTGGCTCAGAAGAGAACTAATTCGTTACGGCTATTTAGTCCTTGAAACAGTTTCCCTTTCTCACTTCCGATGGACACTGTACTGGGTCTCACGAGGATGAAAAAAAAAAGATTGTCTGCAAGAGGAGTTTTAGGGTCCCCATTGTAGATAGCATCCCTGAATCTACAAAGGGGAGCTCTACACCAGAAAGAAGTCCCCAACCACAGAATGGATGCACCAAACCCTTGCGCTAATCCAAGAATGATGTTGAAGCTCCCTGTGCGGTAGAAGACAAAGAATCAATGGCCCACAGCCAAAACCATAGTCAAGTTCTTACAGCAAGCTAGTGTTTGCGGCATGTGGCAACAAGAGATCAACTGGAATGAGGGGGAAGCTTTATAGAAATGTCTAATCCAAGGGAACAGGCCGAGGAGGAAGCTAAGTACAAGCTAGGTTGAGGGAGGCAGAATATTGAGAGAAACAGACATACCAGATGGGGGCAGGCCAATGAGGAAATCATATCAGAGAGGCAGGAATTGAAACCATAAAAGACACATGGAACTCGAGTCATGATGAAAGCAAATTATTCAGTCCCTCAACCTCCTTTTCATTTATGCAGGGGCCATGTGTAACTTTGCATCTCAATAGAGAAGACAATGGGAAAACAGAGACCCGATACCTGTACAATGATGTTTGATGGGTGGCAATTATACCTTTCTTTTGAGAACTGAATCAAATCGTCTATCTGCCACCCAGATTCTAATCTATTCAACAAATGTTTATTAAGTGCTTACTGTGTGCAAGGCGTTGTGCTTGGCACAATGGCTACAAAAATTTTTAAAAAATTGGGTAGTCTCTCGTCTCAAGCAGCTTGTCGACAAATGGAGGGATATGACATGTACACAAATTAGTATGATAACAGTTCTGTTTTATATGGTGGTGTGATAGATCTCCAAAAAGACCTGAAAAGGGCACCAGATCTTCTTCCATTTCTGCTTTATAGGTGAGCTTGGGTTGCACAGTGGATAAAGTACCAGGCCTGACATCATGAAGACTCATCTTTGCAAGTTCAAATCTGGCCTCAGACATTTACTCTCTGTGTGACACTGGCCAAGTCACTTCACTCTGTTTGCCTCAGTTTCGTCATCTGTCAAATGAGCCGGAGAAGGAAATGGCAAACCACTCCAGTATATTTGCCAAGAAAACCTCAAATTGGTTCACAAAGAGGTGGATACAACTGAAATGACTCAACAACTATCCTATTTACTTCACAATTATGATTGTTAATTCTGTATTTCTCCCCATCATGTTCTCTCATGCCTTTTCTTCTCTTTCAAAGAAGAAGGGTTATAATTGGAAGAATCTGTTTCCACTTCCTTGTTTCTTCTCTCCTTCCCTTGTCCTGACACTTATCACCAGTTTCTATCCTTTCTTTCTTTCTTGTTCTTACTTTATAATTCTCATCAGAAGTTGAACTTCATTTTGAGGATGATTATTTTCTCTGACTCTGCCCTCCCTCTCATAACCCTCTCTGTCCTTCTTCTGTCCCTGGCTGTTTCTCTATTGAGTTCAAGGTACACACCAAATTCTTTGTGTATATGCATTTACCCTTTTTTCAGAAAACAGTGAGGTTCACAAGAAGTGTCCTTTCTGAAACCCTTCCACTATGTTTTGTATACTCTTCTCAAAATGTACCCCATTCCCTTCTTCCTCATTTTTTCCTGGTGCATGCCTTTCCCTTCCTTTTTATTTCGTATCTTAAGACCATCAAAACAGGACAAATCCACTCCAAGGCCCTCTATTCATCTTATTAAATATTTCTCTGACCCTTGAGGAGCAGCTAGGTGGTGCAGTGGATAGAGCACTGGGCCTGGAGTCAGGAAGACCTGAGTTCAAATCCAGCCTCAGATACTTACTAACTGGTGTGAACTTGGAAAAGCCACTTCACCCTGTTTCCCTCAGTTTCCTCATCTGTAAAATGAGCTGGAGAAGGAAATGACAAAACCACTCCAGTATCTTTGCCAAGAAAACCCCAAATGGGGTCACGAAGAGTTGGACATAACTAAACAACTGACTGTTGAAGATAGTAGGATTCTGAAGGACTCATGTCTTCTCTCCCTGTTAGAATGTAAGTATTTCATCATCTTATATCCCCTCCTAATTGCTCAAATGTGGTTTACCTTTCTAGGTTCCTTTTGTGCTTTCATTTCAAAGTTTTTACTTAGTTCTAGTCTTTTCATCAGGAATACTTGAGAGCCTGCAAATCCATTAAGTTCTATTTTTTTCTCAAGTAATATTATACTCAGTTTTTTAAGGACAATTTGTCCTTGGTTATAGTCCTTTTGTCTTATGAAATAACATATCCTAAGATTTCCTCTCCTCTATAGTAGTAGTGGCCATGTCTTGTATGATCCTGACTGTGGATCCTTGATTCTTTGTTTCTGGCTACTTGTAGTAATTTTTATGTCAACTTGGAACCTCTAGATGTTGTCTATGACATTTCTAGAAGTTTTTATTTTAGAGTTTCTTTAAAGTGAATTTTTCCTCATTTCTCAATAGATGCAGAAAGTTGTTTTTTCTTATTTTTTTTTACAAAATACCACACCCATTTCTATTAAAAAAATTAAAAAGCACTGAAGTAAAAAGATATTTCCTTTAAGGTAGCAAAGTTCAAATGAAGAGAAGCAACAGGAACGGCATTTACCAAAACTATCATTACTCATAAGGAGAGAAGTAGAACAGAAGACAACATGGACAGACTAGGTGTGTAGCCCCCTTTGCCCTCCATATGCTGTACATAGTGGGATCATTTTGCATGAGGAACCATAAAATAGTTTTTGCATTCTGGTCAAAGACCCGGAGTCCCTCTGGGCTCAAAGTAATATGGAGTTTTAGAGAAAAATAGCCAACTGGCCCCTAAATGAGACTGCTCGATTTTAGAAAGGGGAAGAGAGTTGGGACCAGTGAAATGATGGTATTTTCTCAATTGCCTAATAAAAAGTGAGGAATGAAAAGAAGGAACACAGAGATATTAACTCTAGCTTTGCTATCCAGCAAGAAAATAGAATGTTTACCTTGTACATGTATGTACAGGAGATAATGCCTGGTATGTGTGTGTATAGGAGGTAATGCCCTGGTCTTGGGGGGTCAGGCACTGTACCAGTCAAACCAGTTTTCGCAGTGCCCATAAGTTGGGGGGAATAGTTAAAAAAAAGTAATGACATATAAATGTAACGGAATATTATTATACCTAAAGAAATGATGAAAGCAACGGATTCAGAGAAACTTGGGAAGACTTCTCTGAATTGATGCAAGTGAAGTAATTTATACAATAACTGCAATGTTGTAAAGAAAAACAACTTTTTAAGTCTTAAGAACTGTGGGTAATACAATGACCAATCCTGACTCCAGAGGACCAAAGTATGTCACGTACCACCTGACAGAAAGGCAGATGACTCAAGGGGCAGAATGAAGCATTCATTTTTGAACATGGCCAATATGTGGATTTGTTTGCTTTGTTACAAGAGAGATTTTTTTTTCATAATGGAGTAGATTTTGGGAAAAGAGGAATGGTAATGATAGTGATTTGGGGGGAAGAAAAGAAAAAAAGAGGACTACTAAAACATTTTTTAAAATGTATAGAAGAGAAGTGAAGGAAGTTTAGAGGAAGACAGATAAGCAAGATAGTTTTTAATCTAGTGTGTTAAATTTATTATATACTTTAAGAGGGGGTACGTAATAGATATTCATAGTTTCATATCCAATCCTCCTATATTCTTTTATTTTAAATTTTCATGTTTATTGGTATTGGTCAAGTTCAGAATAGAAAAAATTAGATTAAAAGAAACAAATTAATAGAAAGCAGAATATTGGAGTACAAAGGAAAACTATCTATGCAAAGTGTTCTAGGACACTTTAGTTAGGGAGAGTTGTTGTTGTTGTTCATTCCTGACTCTTCATGACCCTATTTGGGGTTTTCCTGTCAAAGATACTGGAATGGTTTGCCATTTCCTTCTCTGGCTTATTTTAAAGATGAGGAACTGAAGCAAACCGAGTTAAGTGACTTGCCCAGAGTCATATAGCTAGTAAGTGTCTGAGGTCAGATTTGAACTCAGGAGGGTGAGTCATCCTGACTCCAGGTCTGGCACTCTATCTACTGTGCCATCTCCCTAGCCTAGGGAAGGTTACTTTTCCCTGAATAGGCTTCTTATAAGAGGTGGTGATTCTTCTGGCCCTTGAAAGAGGAAGTCAGTCTCAAAAGACAGAAAAGAAAAAATATATCTCAGGTTTGGGGGTGCTTTACATAAATGCACAGAAGTGGGTGACTGTAGAATGAGATAGGGAAATAGCTAGAAGTCCAGTTTGGCTAGAATATAGAATGCAAGAAGGGGAGGCAAGTGGAATAAAATTGGAGACAGGTTGTGAAGGGCCCAAAAAGCCACACTCAGAAATTTGTAGTTTACCCTATGTGCAATGAAAAGTCACAAAACATCTTTGAACAAGGGAGGAACATGATCAGAAACCTGTGAATTGGAGACCTTAGTTTGGCAGCTATATGCAGAGGGGAGAGGGGAGAGGGGAGAGAGAAGAGGCAAGAAGACCATTTAGATGGTTATTTTATAATAATCCAATTGAGAGGTGAAGAGATATTGAATTAATGTAGTAGTAATAGGAATGGAAAAGAAAAGATGGATATGAGAGATAATTTGGATGTAAAGTCAGCAAAATCAGGTAACTGTTTAGTTGGGGGAGACAAAGGATGTGAATTAAAGGGGAAGAATCAGAGATGATGTTGAGGTTTTGAGCCTCAAAGCAGATGGTAGTTCTGTTAACAGAAATAGGTGGTGATGCCTATCAGTTAGGGAATGGCTGAACAAATTGCGGTATATGATTGTAATGGAATATTACTGTGCTATAAGAAATGATGAGCAGGATGCTCTCAGAAAAACCTGGAAAGACTTAAATGAATTGATGTGAAGTGAAGTGAGCAGAATCAGAGTACATTGTACACAGTAACAATAATATTGTACAACGAGCAACTGTGAATGACTTAGCTATTTTCAGCAATACAATGATTCAAGACAATTCCAAAGGACTTGTGATGAAAAACGCTATTACCTTAAGAGAAAGAACTGATGGAGTCTGAATGCAGATTGAAGCATACCATTTTTCACTTTCTGTATTTTTTTCATGTTTGTTTTTTCCTTTGGGTATATGTCTTAAAAAACAAAACAAAACAAAACATAGAAATAGGAAAACAGGAGAAAGAAAAATGTATGCTTCCTAAAAATGTTGGTCCCTTGTCTGAGCTAGGGTCTAATTGGGAAATCAGAGGTAATATTATTTTTTTAATGTCATAGTCTAAACAACAAGAAAACTTAAAGAACTGGGTTTTTTTTTTCACCACAAGCAGGGGAGAGAGTAGTTATCATAAGTCAGAAATAAATTCAAGTGAGAGTTGGGAATTGTTAGTTCAATTATCAAGAGACCCTGAAATATCTATATATTAACCAAATATTTATAGCAGCACTTTTTAGTCCTTTCCAATCAACTATCCAGTTGTCTTGAGCTGGAAATTTGTTTCACTATGTCTTTTTGTGGGTTCTGCTGCTCTAGAATTTGTTTAGAACCATTTTTACAGGTATTTGGAGGGGATGGGGGAGAGCTCAAGCAAGTCACAGCTTTTACTCTGTCATCTTGGCTCCGCCCTCAACATTTTTTGTGGTAACAAAAAAGCCACAAACAAACTTGGAAACAAGATTGATACTCATTGATTGAGTACTGGTTGAACAAACTGTGGTAGATGAATGTAACAGAATATTATTGTGCTAGAGAAGATGACACATATGAGGAATTCAGAGAAACATAGGAAGACTTATGAACTGATGCATAAGGAAATGAGGAAAAACTTCCTGAATTACAAAAAAGAATTACCCTAAAATGTAAATGAAAACCACACTCAAAAGAACCTAAATGCTGTGAAATAACAATAACCAATTTTAGCTTCAGAGATGAGAAAAAGTAACTTTTTTCCTTTTGTTGGAGAGGTTGGGTAATTATGAGTGTGGAATGATACATACCCTGTCAGAAACAGGTTGATTTTTAGCGGGCTTTAAGAAACTGCTATTTTTTTTTTGTTATAGACTCTCATGGTGGTGGGGTCATATAAAAACATTTTAAAAATGTAAAAAAGCCTATGTAAAAATATTAAAAATGTAAAAAAGGAAGGGTCTTATTAAGATTCTAAAATATTTGTAAAGGCCATGAAATACCGGTGCTACAAGGCTTGAAAATTCTATCACCTGTGTTTGAAAGTTGGGGCTCATCCATTGGAAGTTTCCCTGTTCCATATCAAATTATTCACTGGAAGTTTCCCTGTCCCACAAGTAACCTAACATTTAAAGTCCTTCACAATCTGTCCATCACCCACATTTCCAGTCTTATTTCACTTTATTCCCCTTTACATGCTCTTCATTCCAGCCAAGCTTGCCTTCTTACTGTTCTCTGTGCAAGACATTATATTTCCTTCTTTTGTGCCTTTGTACAAGTGATCCCCATGTCTGGAATGGACCCAACATCCCCTCCCACTTGTTTATTATAGCTTATTTCACCAGAAAGGAGGTAAGCCCATTGAGGGCAGGGAGTATTTAATTTTTGTCTTTGTAATGTCAGGGCCCATTACAATGGCTGACATCTAGCAGAGTTATTGACTGATTAATTGATGGATTTGAATCTCTAGCTTCTTGAAAAGGCTCAGCTCATATGCCACCTCCTACTTGAGGCCTTTTCCTTGTACTCCATCTTCTGAAATTGTTTTATATGCACTTTGTAGATATTTATTTATGTACATGATGTATCTTTCTAGATCTGAACTTGGGTGTCTGAGAACCACATTTAACAACCTATATAGACACACAGCTAACCTACCTGGGTATATCCGCTCCCAACATTGCAGAGGATGGCCCAACAGACTGTGAAGATTCTCGAAGACAGGAATTCTTTTTTTTAAGTTTAATTTAATATTTTATTTTTCCCCAATTGCATGTAAAAACAATTAAAAAGATTTTTAATTTTTGAGTTCCAAATTCTTTTCCTCCCTCCCCTCTCCCCTTTATTGAGAAGGCAAGCAATTTGATATAGGTTATACATGTGCAGTCATGCAAAACATATTTCCATGTTAGTCATGTTATCAAAGAAAACACAGACCAAAAAAACCCCAAGAAAAATGAAGAAAGTAAAGAAAAAATATACTTCAATCTGCATTCAGACTCCATTAGTTCTTTCTCTGGAGACGAATAGCATTTTTCATCATGAGTTTTTTGGAATTGTCTTAGATCACTGTATTACTGAGAATAGCGAAGTCATTGATCATTATGCAATATTGCTGTTACTGTATACAATGTTCTCCTGTTTTAGCTTATTTAACTTTGCATCATTTCATGTAAGTCTTTAAAGGTTTTTCTGAAAGCACCCTGCTCATAATTTCTTATAGCAAAATAGTGTTCCATTAACAATCATATACCACAACTTGTTCAGCCATTCCTTAATTGATAAACATCCCCTCCATTTCCAATTCTTTGCCACCACTGAAAGAGCTGCTATAAATATTTTTGTACATATAGGTACATAAAGGTATCCCTTTTGTTTTTTTATCAGTTTGTGGTATAGATCTAGTAGTGATATTGCTATTTCAAAGAGTATGGATAGTTTTATAGACCTTTGGACATAGTTCCAAATTGCTCTATAGAAATCAATGGATCAGTTCATAACTCCAACATGAGTGTATTATTTTATCAATTTTCTCACATCTCCTCCAACATTTGTCATTTTTTTCTGTCATATCTGATAGGTGTGGGGTGGTAGCTCAGAGTTGTTTTAATTTACATTTCTCTAATCAACAGCAATTTAAAGTATTTTTAAAATATGACTATAGGTAGCTTTGATTACTTCATTTGAAAACTGTAACAGGGACTCTTTTTGCCTTTCTTTGTATACCCAGAAATTAGCACTTATCTCTGAAATGGGAATAATAATGGCACCTATCTCTCAGGGTTGTTGCAAGGATCTAAAGAAATAATATTTATAAAGTGCTTCGTGAACCTTAAAATACTATATTAATGCTATATATTATTATTAAATTGTTCATTTTGATAATGTTGTCATAGGAGTTACATAGTGCCACACAGTGAGTGATTAACTAAATGCTTGTTGACTTACTAATTGGCTCTTTCTGGAGGGGATGAGGAATAGTGTTGAAAATGAAGGTAATATAAAAACAAAAGATATCAATAAAACATTTAAAAAAAAGAACTTGATATGTGTTGGGACAGACAGGAACACATGGAAGGAGCAGCACAAATAGCAACTTGTCTCATGCAACCCCTCCCCCTGACAGAGGGCCCTTTTATGATGGTGAAATGCTGCTGATCACTCCCCCAAGTGTCCTTGTTCAGTTACATCCTTGTCACTTAAGAAAACAGTCAGTCTGATCTCTTATTAAGTGCCTACTCCTAAGTGCCAGGCACTGTGCCAACCAGTGCAGACACGAGAAGAGGCAAAAGACAAACCCTGCCCTTGAGGAGCTCATGATCTAATGGGGGGGGGACAACATGCAAGCTATATGCAGGGTAAATAGGAGATAAATAACAGAAGGAAGGCTCTGGAATTAAGCAGGGTTGGGGAACACTTCCTGTACAAGGTGGGATTTTAGTTGGGACTTAAAGAAGATCAGGGAGGTCAGTACAATGTAAGCTTTAATCTCTGTAAGAAGTGCTACTTTTTTTCGGAGTTTATTCAGTTTTATTTCCATTCAAAAATTTTATTAAGTATGTTCTGTGTTCAAATCATGTGATGGAATTCTATTGTGCTGTAAGAAAAGAGGAAATGGATGATTTCCAGAAGACATGGAAAAATTTATATGAACTGATTCAGAGTGGAGAGCAAAACCAGAACAATATAAACTATAACATCGATGTTATCAAAATGAACGATTTAATGACAATATGTAACATTTATATAGTGCTTTAAAATTTGAAAAGCACTTTATAAATATTATCTCTTTAGAACCTCGTAGCAACCTTGAGAGGTAGGTGACATTATTATTCCCATTTTACAGATAAGAAAGTTGAGGTTAAGTGACTTACTCAGGATCATATAGCTAGTAAAGGATTGAAGCTGGATTTGAACCCAGGTCTTCCTGATTCCAGATCAAGTGTTCCATCTTTGTGCCACCTAGCAGCCTGATTTTGAAGATTTTCATAACTTGATGATGAAAGGAGCAGAACCAGGGGTACAATTTAACAGTAAAGACTAGCTCTATTTGTGAATTTTCAACTTCCTTCTGAACACCTCCATTTGCATGCCTCTTCTCACTCAAAATTCAACCTACTTTATACTTGGGGGACAGAGCCCACATCCCACTTCTCTTTTGTATCTTTCCCATTGATTAGTGTGGTAGGAGTAATACCGTGTTTTACGTAGTCTGGCCTGGTCCTTTAAGGGGCTAGGGAAGTCATTTGTTTTCTTGCTTCTCTGTGGCATGAAAAGCCCGGCCTAGGAAGTGTTGAAGTCAGAAGCTTCATCTTGCCTTGCTCACTGCCTTTGGCAGAAGGCTTTCCCAGTGTTTGCTGTGCTGATTCTTCAGGTGGACCCAAGTCAGGGGTGAGGAACCCATAGCCTTGAGGCACCCTGTGACCCTTGAGGTACTTAAATTCAGGGCCACACTTGAGAACCTAGAGGACAACTGTTTACCCGCCCCTGACTTAAGAAGTATCTTTTAAAGCTTGTATCCTTTTAATACTTAGTAATGGGGAAGGAAATGGTAAACTACTCCAGTATCATGTATGAATATATATGCATGTATGTCTATCTATCTATCTATCTATCTATCTATCTATCTATCTATCTATCT
>NW_020953936.1:6213149-6231411 GCF_900497805.2 Vombatus ursinus
TCTATCTATCTATCTATCTATCTATCTATCTATCTATCTATCTATCTATCTATCTATACAGGCATACCTCAGATATATTGAGTTCAGCTCCAGACCACCACAATAAAGTGAATATCACAATAAAGTGAGTCATATAATTTTTTTGTTTCCCAGTGCACATAAAAGTTATGTTTTTAAGGTTTGAAAAGCATTTTGTAAATATTATCTCTTAAACCAAACTTTCAGAGCTCTTACTTTTGAAAAATGGAAGGGTCTCAATTTTGGATATTGTTATCTTTTCACCATTTTATTTAATTTGGGCTTTTGTCTTCTTTTAATAAAGCTTCTTTTAATAAAGCTTATTCAAACAGAATAAGTTTATAAATTTAGAAGTAAAAAAAGTCATGGTTACACTATACTGTAGTTATTAAGTGTGCAATAGTATAATGTCTAAAATAACCAATATACATACTTTAATTAAAAATACTTTATTGCAAATGAAGAAATTAAAGCCATCTGTAGTCATATGAAAAAATGCTCTAAATCACTATTGATCAGAGAAATGCAAATCAAAACAACTCTGAGGTACCACATCACACCTATCAGATTGGCCAAGATGACAAAACAGGACAATGATAAATGTTGGAGAAGATGTGAGAAAATGGGAATGCTAATGCATTGCTGTTGGAGTTGTGAAATGATCCAACCATTTTGGAGAGCAATTTGGAACTATGCCCAAAGGGCTATGAAAATGTGCATACCCTTTGACCCAGCAATAGAACTTCTAGGGCTATATCCCAAAGAGATCATACAAATGGGAAAAGAACCCACATATGTAAAAATATTCATAGCAGCTCTTTTTGTGGTGGCAAAGAATTGGAAATTGAGGGGATGCCCATCAACTGAGGAATGACTGAGCAAGTTGTGGTATATAAATGTAATGGAATACTACTGTGCTATAAGAAATGATGAACAGGCAGAGTTCAGAAAAACCTGGAAATACTTGTATGATCTGTTGCTGAGTGAAGTGAACAGAACCAAGAGAACATTGTACACAATAACAGCCACGTTATGCGATGACTAATATTGATAAACTTAACCCTTCCCAGCAATACAAGGATCTAAGACATTTCCAAAGGCCTCGTGATAGAAAATGCTATCCACATCCAAAGAAAGAACTATGGAATTTGAATGGAGATCGAAGCATACTATTTGCTACTTTTTTTCTCTTCTTTTGAGCTTTGTTTCCTCTTTCTGGTGGTTCCTCCTATTGGTTCTAATTTTTACTTACAACATCACTAATCTGAAAATATGTTTAATAAGAATGTATGTATATCTATCTATCTATCTATCTATCTATAGATATAGATATATATGTAGCCTATTTCAGATTGTGCGCCGTCTTGGGGAGGGTGGTGGGAAGGAAGGGGGAGAAAAAATTTTAAACTCAAAAGCATGTGGAAGTGATTGTTAAAATTGCTAAAAAAAAAAAAAAATGTTAAGCATCATCTGAACCCTCAATGTTTTTGCTCATAGTCTTGCCTTGATGTTGATAGCTGCTCGCTGATCAGGGAGGTGGCTGCTGAAAGTTGGAGAGGCTGCTTAAAATAAGACAACAATGAAGTTTGCCTCATCAATTGACTCTTCCTTTCACTTGAACACTTAGAGGTCATTGTAGGGTTAGTAGCTGGCCTAATTTCAATATTGTTGTATCTCAGGGAATAGGAAGGCCCAAGGAGAGGGAGAGAGACAGGGATGGGTCAATGGAGCAGTCAGAACACACAACATTTATTGATTAAGTTCACAGTCTTATATGGGTGCAGTCATGGCACCCCAAAACAATTATAATTGTAATATCAAAGATGACTGGTCATAGATCACCATAATAGATACAATAATAATGAAATAATTTGAAATATTGCAAGCCAAAGTGTGACACAGAGACACAATGTGAGCACATGCTGTTGGAAAAATGTCATTGATAGATTTGTTTGACCCAGGGTTGCTACAAACCTTCAATTTGCAAAAAATGCAAGAGTTGTGAAATGCAATAAAGCAAAGCGCAATAAAACAAGGCATGCCTGTACTCTAAGTGCTTTGGGGTTCAAGAGAGGGAGACCTCCTTGTGGGCTGAAGCAGTCCAGAAAGCCTTCATGGAAGAGGAGAAATGTGAGCTGGTTGATTGTAGGTTTTAGAAGAATGGCTGATCTGAATTTGGTAGAGGGAGTTTCCTCACTGGGAGTTCCCTTGACCAATGAGATTAAAGGACCAGGAAAAAAAAGAGAAAAGTGAATACATTTGGTCTATGCAATGCAGTGCAATGTATGGGTGTGGGTTTTGAGCCAAGGGTGAGCTGGTTGCCCATTTGTATGATCTCTTTGGATTATAGCCCTAGAAGTACTATTGCTGGGTCAAATGGTATGCACATTTTTATAGCCCTTTGGGCATAGTTCCAAATTGCTCTCCAAAATGGTTGGATCATTTCACAACTCCACCAACAATGCATTAGTGTTCCAATTTGCTCACATCTTCTCCAACATTTATCATTTTCTCGTTTTGTCATCTTGGCCAATCTGATAGGTGTGATGTGGTACCTCAGAGTTGTTTTGATTTGCATTTCTCTGATCAATAGTGATTTAGAGCATTTTTTAATATGACTACTTGAGTAGAATGAGAAGAAATTTACTATAAAGTAGCCATAACCTATGGTGGGGATTGTAGAGTTTTTTCATTTCTTGTGGGATGATAGGATTGAGGCATGACAGAGGATAGCCTAATTAACCTTTTAAAGTTTGAGAACTAGTGATAGGGATTATACCTGTGACTTCATTCGTGAAGGAAACTCCCAAGTGAGGAAAATCCATCTTCCAATGCAGGTTGACAACTTCTCTACAACTTAGAATCATAGAGAATTGCCTAGGCAGTGTATGTCAGAGGCAGGTCTTGAACCCAGGTTTTTCTGGCTTTAAATCCAGTCCTTTATTGACTATGCCACGTTGCCTCTCAAAATATGAGGACCATATCAAAAAAAATTTCACAGATGCCCTGCAAGATAGTTGTTCTACTGTGAGTAGCTACTGATTGATGAAATATACAAAGACAAAACCAAACCCTCCTATAAATTCAGTAATGCCTTTAAATGGATTTGCATTATAGTAATCAATGACTGCATTTATATATATTTGACAAATAGGAACATATGTATTGTGGGGCAATTCTTATTCACTCTATAAATGTATCTTTTCTTATTTACAAGACTGAGCTACTTTGTGATATGGATTCCATTTTATAACCCTATCCTTCCTCCCCCTCACCAGAGGATGTAAGAAGAAGCCCTGGAATAAAGGACGTGAGTAAGTAACCTATACCACCCTTAGTCACCCTTTGAGTGGTGAATACCAGAACCCCGATTCCTGTGGCCATATCCTTGGATTGGAGGTTGTGAGCTGACATACAGGTAAGAACCAGAGAGACAACCAAAGCATGGAGAAGCTGAGCAGAGGAACTGGTCCAACATTCAGAATTCCATTCCGAGGGTTTCACAGTCTGCTGAAGAAGCCTGGTTAGATCAGAAGGGAACTCCCAGAAGCCTTTCCTCTAAATTGCATCCAGAGTATTTGAAGGAGAACCGCAGACCTCTGGATAATGTAGAGGAGACAGGTCAGGATGCATGTGTTTTCACTAGAAGGGAGCATCTGAGGACAGAACCACTGGACTGATATATGGATACGAGAGAGGCAATTGGCTGTAAGAGGGTGTGAGGGTCAATAGGATGGATGACGATTCACATTTGATCTCAGATTGTGAGCCACTTTGAGACTTCACCCCAAAGAGAGTGAATGTCTCTTCTTACAGTATGCTCAAAAAAGCAGGGTGAGGAGGGTGTCCAGTATTCAGATTGCTACAGTCATGAGCTGGTGTGTGGAACAAACAGGAAGTGGAGAATCACCATCAGATGAATAAAAGGGTAGAAGCTTTGCTGACAGTCTTGGTAGTGTGTGTGTGTGTGTGTGTGTGTGTGTGTGTGTGTGTGTGTGAAATTTAGGGCTTGAAATCTCTACTGTTTCTCCTATCTCCTTGCTTTTTAGTCTCTTGAACTTTATATGTCAGATAATCTCTGGTTCCTGGCTTGCTCTTATCTCTGATTTATTTGAATCTTTCCCCAGAAGCAGCTTTTCCTGTGGGCCTGATGATTTCCTTATTAATCAACATCTTTTTAACTCTCTTAAAAGGTGTTTTAAGAGGTACTAGATGGCTCAATGGATAGCATGCTAGGCCTGGAGTCAAGAAGATCTGAATTCAGATATGACCTCAGACACGTACTAGCTATGTGACCCCAAGCAAGTCACTTAACCTCTGTTTTCCATATTCCACTGACGGAGGAAATGGCAAACCACTCCAGTGTCTTTGCCAAGAAAACACCATGGACGGTGGTGGTTCTGTGGAGTCGTGACGAGTCAGACACAAGAAGTATTTTAGAATGGAGGTCAAATGAACTGCTACAAACATGGCCAGAGGTGGTGGTATGGAATTATCATTATTAAAAGTTATTTACTGAATTATATAATAGCTAACATTTTTATAGCATTTACTATGTGCCAGGCACTATGCTAAGTACTTTACAATGATTTTCTCATTTGATCCTCACAACAACCCTGCAAATTAGATGCAGTTATTCTCCCCATTTTACAGATGAGCAAACTGAGATTAAGTGACTTACCCAGGGTCTCATAGCTAGTAAATGTCTGCAGCCAGATTTGAATTTAGGTCTTCCTGGCTCCAGCTCCTGAACGACTCCAGCCACTGTACCACCAACTGCCTGTGCTCCAAGGGACAACTAAAGACTGTAGGTTTTAGAAGAATGACTGATCTGAATTTGGTAGAGGGAGTTTCCTCACTGGGAGTTCCCTTGACCAATGAGATTAAAGGTCCAGGAAAAAAAAGAGAAAAGTGAATACATTTGGTCTATGCAATGCAGTGCAATGTATGGGTGCGGGTTTTGAGCCAAGGGTGATGACTAATTAGACCTTTCTTCTTCTGAAAGCCATGGACACCTTGTTCCTTATGCTTTCTGACAAAGGCGAGTCCTTAAATATATAACCAAATGGGATTTCATTTTTTTCTTCAGTAAGAATTTGCCTATGAGTAAATTCACAATTCACAAGACATACACACTAATAGAATCACAGGATTTTAGGATGACTTTCGAGGCATGTAATAATAACACCTGACACTTATATCACATTTTATGCACATTATCTTATTTGATGATCATAGCAACTCTGTGAAGTAGGTACCATAGGTGTTATTATCTCCATTTTGTAGATGAGGAAATCAAGGTCAAGTGACTTGCCTATAGTCATATAACACAAGTAAATGTCAGAGCAAGAACTGAAATGCCTCTTTCTCCTGATTCCATATAGAGCACTATTTCTATTACACCCATGGTTCTCAAAATTATTGGTCTCCAGACCCCTTTACACTGTAAAAAAAAAGTGAACTCATTTATATTCTAAAAAATTATTGAGAACATTTTACACTCTTGAAACTATTGAGGACCTCTTTACACACTTCAAAACTTTTTAAAAAAAGTTCAAAAGCCCCAGAGTACTCTCATTTATGGGTGCTATAGCTATTGATAGAGCAGTGAATTAGCAATTAAAATGGATATATTTTAATATATCTTGATTATAAATTATAATTTGATTTAATTATAAATTGATTAAAAATAACAATAATAAACATATTACATGTTAACCTATTTTTATGAAAAAAAAACTATATTTTCCAAAACAAAAAAATTACTGAGAAGAGTAACATTGTTTTACATATTTTCACAAAATTCATTAATGTCCAGTTTAATATAAGACAGCTGGATTCTCATATCTGTTTCTGTGTTCAATCTCTTACAGTCTGTTGTTTTGGTTAAAATAAGAAGAAAATCCAACTTCACACAGATAGGTACTTGTGTGATCCTGGGCAAACCATTTAACTGTTATTTGCCTTGGTTTTCTCAACTGAGAAATGGGGATAATAACAGTACTTGCCTCACAGGATTGTTGTAAGGATCAAAAGAGATGATATTTGTAAAAAGTGCTTTGCACAGTGCCTGGCATATAGTAGGTACTATATAAATGCTTATTCCCTTTCCCCCAGTTGGAAAAGAGAGGAGTGTTTTAATGGGCAAATAAAATCTTAGTATTATTATGAAAATACTTTTGACCTTCTGAAAGGGTTTTGGGGACCCCTGGCTCCAAAGCCGACACTTTGAAAACTTTTGCACTATGTTATACAAATGAGGAAACCAAAGCCTGGAGAGAAGTGAATAGATTAAGGCGACCCAGTAAGTCAGTGGGAGAGCAGAAACTGAAGTCCTGGTGTCCTTCCTTCCTCTCTGTCTTGTGCTCTACCCACACTGCCTCATGTCTTGATCACCTAGAAATCAGCTGTCTCAGGCTTGTCATTTCCTGAGTGGCAGGAAGAAATGCAAGCTGTCATTTGTGGATTCCTGAAGGGATAACTAACTACATCCATTCAGAGTGAAGGAATTCTATAATTCTGATCTAAAAGGCATGACCAGGAAGGGCAAGTCTCAAGTTTAAGAGCATGCCATTGGATTGAAAACTTCTATGACCTTTTGTTCCTTCTCCTGACTCAGGCCTGAGTCAATCAATGGGTGGGGTTTGGCCTTAAAGGGAAGACTGAGCAAAATGCAGAAAGGACTGAAAATAAGTATGATCTACTTCATTTGCCTGGGAACAGTCTGGTCTAGACACTTCATGGGAAAGATGTGAGCTAATTTTGGTTTAGGGGCTGGTCTTAGAGCAGAACTAGTATTGAAGTCAGAAGACATGGGTTCAAATCCTGTCTTTGTCATTTACTACCTGTTTGACCTTGGGCAAATCACTTACTGGCCCTCAATTTCCTCATCTATAAAATGGCCTCCAAGGTACCTTATAGCTTTGAGTCAAAGATCCTATGAACTTCAAATCTCCCCAATTCTCTCAAATATTCTCTGGAAAGAGGCCACTGTATGGATTCTCTGATTCTTTGAGAGAAGATTGAATTCTCTTGAAGAACTTAGCTGTTCCTATGCCCAAAGGGCTATGAAAATGTGCATACCCTTTGACCCAGCAATAGCACTTCTAGGGTTGTATCCCAAAGAGATCATACAAATGGAAAAAGGACCCACATGTACAAAAATGTGTATAGCAGCTCTTTCTGTGGTGGCCAAGAATTGGAAATTGAGGGGATGCCCATCAACTGGGGAATGGCTGAACAAGTTGTGGTATATGAATGTAATGGAATACTACTGTGCTACAAGAAATGATGAACAGGCAGACTTCAGAAAAACTTGGAAAGACTTGTATGGACTGATGCTGAGTGAAGTGAGCAGAACCAGGAGAACATTGTACATAGTAACAGCCACGTTATGCAATGCCCACTTTGATAGACTTAGTTCTTCTCAGCAATGCAAGGATCTAAGACAATTCCAAAAGACTCATGATGGAAAATGCTATCCACATCCAGAGGAAGAACTATGGAGTTTGAATGCATATCAAAGCATATTATTTGCTCTTTTTTTCTTCTGTTTTGTTTTGTTTCTTCTTTCTTCTGGTTCCTCCTATTAGTTCTAATTCTTCTTCACAACCTGAATAATGTGAAAATATGTTTAATAGGAATGTATATGTAGAGCCTATATCAGATTGCTCGATGTCTTGGTGGGGGGAGGGAGGGAGAGAAATTTAAAACTCAAAAGCTTATGGAAGTGAATGTTGAAAACTAAAAACAAATTAATTAAAAAAAATAAAATCTGTACTTTCTTGAAAAAATAAAAAGAACTTAGCTGTTCTGGCTCTTTGAAAATTCTCCTGGGGCAGCTAGGTGGCACAGTGGATAGAGTACTGGCCCTGAAGTCAGGAGGACCTGAGTTCAAATGTGACCTCAGAGCAAACACTTGACACGTACTAGCTGTGTGACTCTGGGCAAGTCACTTAACCTCAATTGCCTAAAAAAAAAAAATTCTCCTCGTCAAGTAGGAAGATGTGAGCTTAGATACCAGGTGGTAGCAGGAGGTCAGCAAGGCTATAATGTGAGGAAGAGCTTCAGATTTCAGAATTTGAAATGTCTCATGGCAGAGATAACATGATGCAATGGATAGAGAGCTGATGTCAGAGACAGAAAGAGCTGGATTCAAGTCCTGCCTTTGATATACAATTATCCCTTCCACATCCCTTCCCCCATCATGGTTTCAACATATCATGGGTGAGCATAAGAAATTAAAAGGGAGGGGCAGCTAGGTGGCCCAGGGCATAGAGCACTTGACCCAAATTGCCCTCACACACACACAAAGAAAGAAAGAAATTAAATGGGAATTTTTGAGGAGTTCTGTTGAACCACAGGTGACATGCAAAGGCCAGCAGATGACACAGAAAAAGTTTAGAAACTTAGAAATGTATAAAATATATGTATAGAATTATGTAATGTCAACATATTTTATCTTTTAATACCACAGTAATTCAGACTTCTTCTCTGGTATGAAGGGAGGGGCATTTTCCAGTCTGCAGGGACGTGGTGTCCTTGACCCTGACGATGTGGAAGGGATAACCCTATTCTGTATGACTGCATTTCACTTAGCTCTTTCCTGGTTCTTCTTTTTACTCTAATTGCCCTTTCCCTGTCACTTTTTGCTGGTTCAGCATCCATACCCTTCCCCCTTTCTCTGGGTGTTCCCCAAGTCTCAATCCTAGGTCTTCTTCTCTCTTGATGACCTCCTCAGCTCCCGTGTTAACTCACAGGTTCACAAAATAGTCTCGGTTTCTTCCATTAGCCTCGGTTTAATATCACCAGTTGCCCACTAGCCATTTTGACCTCTGTCTCAGAAAAAGCTCAAACTCAGCTTGTCCAGAACAGAACTCAATATCTTTCCCCCTTATTCCCACCCCTCTTCCAAACTTCCATGTTTCTGTTGAAGGGACCAGCATCGTTGGAACGATGGTTCAGGTTCATAACCTTGGTGTTCTCCTCACTTCTCTCTCTCCTACTCCACGTACCCAATCATTTGGCAAATCCTTCCATTTCTGCCTCCATAGTATCTCTTTGTCTCTCAATATCTTTGGTCCATTACTTCATTTTGTATTTTATTTTTCAGAGGCAATCTGGGTTAAGTGACTTGCCCAGGGTCGCACATCTAGTAAGTATCTGAGGTCACATTTGAACTCAGGTCCTCCTGACACCAGGGCTGGTATTCCATCCACTGCGCCACCTAGCCAACCCTCATAGTATCTCTTGCATCCAATTTTTTTTCCTCTATGGACACAGCCAACACCTTCATTCTGCCCCCCATTACCTCTCACCTAGGTTATTGCAACATACTTCTAATTGGTCCTAAGATCATAGATTTAGAGCTTATTATATCTGCAGGCCATCTTGTCCAACCCCTCATTTTACAGATGCGCAGCCAAGGCCAAGAGGAACTTGCCCAGAGTTATATAATTAGTAAGGAGCAGATGTGGGCGTTGAACCTATGTCCATATATATCTATATATCTACATGTCTCTCTGTATATAGATACAGATATGTTGAACCTATGTCCTATGTGTGTGTGTGTGTGTGTGTGTGTGTGCTTGTTTGTTTTTCTGCGACTTGCCCAGGGTCACACAGCTAGTATCATGTGTCTGAGGCCACACTTGAACTCAGGTCTGGTGCACCACCTAGCTGCCCCGTGTCCTCTGATTTAAAAGCCAGCACTTCCCACTATACTGTCCCCCTGCCTCAAGCTCCCCCCCTTTCTAGTCCATCCTCTAAGCTGCTATCAATGCAATTTTCCTTAAGTGTGGATCTAAATATATCACTACTCTACTCAATAAACTCCAGGGGCTTCCTAATTGCCTTTAGGTAAACTCTTCATTTTAGCTTTAAAATCCCAGCCTGTCTTTCCGACTGCGCTGTTCATTCCTCTTCCTCCCGCACTCTGCCGTCTAGACAAGCCCCCTTTCTCTCTGTGGCCACACATAACACTCCATCTCCTCCCTCTACGCCTTTGCATTGGCCGTTCCTGGTGACTGGGGTGAACCTCCTCCCGATAGCCATCTCGTAAAGCCATTCAGCTCAGACGCCTTGCTTTCTTCCACAAGAATCCTTTCCTCATCCCACCACCCGCTATCGCCCTCTCTCTCTCCTAACACTTTGTATTTAACTCCTTTCTCTTTATAGTTACTCTGCCCGTGCTTATATATAAATGTCTTCCCGGTTGGGATGTAGGCTTCGTGAAAATTGGGATTGTTTCATTCTTTGAATTTGTAACCTCGGCGGCTAGCACAGTGCCTGGCGTGTAGGAGAAACTTAAGAAACATTTGTTGATTGGAGTGCCCCAGATGAAATGATGAATAGGAAGGATGAGACTTGCAGAGACCAATGCAAACAAAGTTAAACAGAATCAAGAAAACCATATGCAGGGTGTCCCAAAAGTCCTAGTGCAATTGTAAGCTTTGATAGCTTGTTGTTGTTGTTGTCGTTGTTGGTCCTTTGTCCTCGGAGAGGACCCATGATATCATGAGGGCAATACCCTGACTTGCCATGAATTGGATCTAAGTGAGAGTGTTATTCGAAGTCATCGGGTTCACTCTCTACGCCAGAATCAAGCAAGGGGAGGAACTCCAAGATGGATGGAGCTACCCATTTTACAAATGAATCTATTATTTTTCTTTGAGCTTTAATAGCTTAAAAGTATACACTAAGACTTTTGGGACACCCTTTATATATCTGTTGTTGCTGCTCAGTTGTTTCAGTCTTGTCTAACTCTTTGTAACCACACTTGGGGTTTTCTTGGCAAAGACACTGGAGTGGTTTGCCATTTCCTTCTCCAGCTCATTTTACAGATGAGGAAAGTAAGGTAGACAGGGTTAGGTGACTTGCCCAGGGTCACACAGCTAGTAAATGTCTGAAGTCCGACTTGAACTCAGGTCTTCTTGATTCCAGGCTGGACACTCTAACCACTGTGCCACCTAGCTGGCCTTGTATCTGTTTACATATATCATCTCCATCTCGATCTACCTATATCAACAGATTACTATACATAGATATCTTTAGCTTTCTATCTTATCTATTTATCCTCATATGTAATGAGTACAGTAATACAAAAAACAAACCAAAAAAAAAAACAACCTAGTACCAAAAGACATGGAAATATCACTGCAATGGCCAACCTTGACTCCAGAATGCTGATGATTGAAATGGGCCCCCCTTTTCTTGGAAGGAGGGTGATGGACAATGGGTGTAAAATGAAATACATTCCGTCATATATGGTCACTGTGTCAAAAAAAGAGGGGTGGAATAAAGTATGTTTGAGGTTTGAGGGGGAAGAAGAATGTTACTATCCTTGGAAAATCAGTGAAGACTTTGAGGAGAAATGGTATCTGAGCTGGGCTCAAAATATTATGTATTAGTAGTTCAGTAGATGAAGAAGAGGAAGGGGTAATATTCTGGTTATAAAGAAAAGTATGAGTAAAGGCATGGAGGCAGGAGAAGACAGGGAATTTTCATGGACATAGAGTTGTCCAGTTTGGCTGGAGCCCAGAGTACCTTAAGGCTGTACTGTATAATATGATATGAAATAAGACTGGAAAGCTAGAGTGACATCAGACTGTAGAGAGCCTTGAATGTCAGGCAAAGAAATCTGAACTTTATTTGATAGACAAATTAAGAGCCACTAAAGAACTTTGAGCAGAGCAGTGATGTGATCAGATTCATTTGTAACATGGTATCACTCTCCATCCTGGGGTTCCTCCCCATGCCTGAGTTCAGTTTGTAGGGATATATATATATATATTTGTATATATACACATACATGATATATATCCATATATACACACATATATACACACATATGCGTATATGTATATATACATACACACGTACACACACATGTATCTATTGTAATATGACAATATAATATAATATGTACATATATAATATTATATATTATTATGTTACATTATCTTATCTTATCTACATATGTTCATCTGGAGTCCCTATTCAGTGTAGATTCTACTCATAGTGATAACCCCCACCCAGGTATTAAATAATAATTCAATTATGAATAATTCAATATAAATCATACTAACAAAATATAATTAACTGGAGGATCATAAAATCATAGATATAGAGATGGAAGGGACCCCTACCTAGTTCAATTCCATCTTTTTTTTTTTTTGGTATCCAAATCATATTCTACCTTTATTTAGTCTTTTTTTTTTTTTAAAAATTCCAAATTTAACAAATATCAAATAAAATGAGTATTTCCACATACATACTACAGTAAAAAAGAGTATTGTTATGTGAAACTGTTTTTTTTATTATGTACAGCTTGCCTTTCTTTTTAAGTACAAAAATTCAATCTGTAGCTTTCAAAGCTGTGCTGGTTATCTGGGCTTCTTTATGGACTTACTTCTCTGCACTTTTTTTTTCAAAAGATACCTCAATGATCCTCTTTCTTTTTTGCCACCTTATCTCTCCCTTCTACTTCTACCACCAACTCCACTGGGAAAAGAAAAAAAAAAGCCCTTGAAACTAATATGAATAATCAAGAAAAAAATGTCCACGTCAGTCATTTTCAAAACATTATGTCTCATTCTGTCCATCAGTTTTCTGAGAAGTGGGTAACACATTTCATCATTAGTCTTTCAGAATCATATTTGTTTATTGCATCGCTCAGAGTTCTCAAGTGTTTCAAATGTTTTTTTTTTCTTTATAATGCTGTTGTTGTTGTATAAAATATTCTCCTGGTTCTGCTCATTTCACTCTGTGACAGTTCATACAAATCTTCTCAGTTTTCTCTATAATCATCCGTTTCACCATTTCTTGTGGAGTGATAATGTTCCCTTATATTCGATAGTTAATCAGTCAAATATTTATTAAGTGCCTACTATGTGCCATACACTACGCTAAGTGTTGTGGATACAAAGAAAAGCTAATACACAAAAGCAAATACCCTGCCCCCAAGGAACTCATGTTTTAATGAAGGAGATAACATGCAAATATCTGTGTACTGTGGTGTAGTTCAGGTGACTAGGTGGAGCAGTGGATAGAGCTCCAGGCCTGGAGTCAGGAAGACCTGAGTTCAAATCCAGCCTCAGACAATTACTAGCTATGTGACCCTGAGGAAGTCACTTAACCCTGCTTGCCTCAGTTCCTCATCTGGAAGATGATCTGGAGAAGGAAATGGCAAACCACTTCAGTATCTTTGCCAAGAAAACCCCAAATGGAGTTACAAAGTGTTGGACACGACTGAACAGCAACATAGTTTAAATGGAAAGTAATCTAAAGAAAGGCCTCTTGCAGAAGGTAGGATTTGAATTGAGTCTTCAGGAAAGCCAGGAGGTAGAAGGGAGGAAAGGGAATATTCCAGGCAGGCAGGAAAGCCAGTGAAAAGGCAAGCAGTGAGGAGGTGGAGTGTAAAGTGTGAGGCACAGCACGAAGGTCATTTTAGTTGGATCACTGAGTATGTGGAGGAGTATAAAGTATACAAAGCCTGGAAGGACAGGAATGAGTCAGGTTGTGAAGGGCTTTAAAAGCTAAACAGAGACTTTTTATATTTGATCCTGGAGGTACTGGAATTTGTTGAGTGGGCGTTTGAGATGGTCACACTTGGACTTTTGGAATAACACTTTGACAGCTGAATGAATAAAGTGGGGTGAGACCTGAGGCAGGGAGACCAACTGGTAGTCTACTACAATAGTTTATTAATTTATTTTTAGAGGCAATCAGAGTTAAGTGACTTGTCCAGGGTCACCGAGTAATTCCAGGGCCAGTGCCCTATCCACTGCACCACCTAGCTGTTCCAATAGGTTAGGGGTGAATTGATAAGAGCCTACAGCAGAAGAGAAAAAAAGAGAATGTTTTGAGATGTAAAGCAGAAAAAAACAACACTTGACAACAAATTAAGTGAATGAGTCAAGGGTGACCCCTAGGTGTAACTCTTGGTAATGGGGAGGATGGTGGTACCCTCATCGGTACAAGGAAAGTTAGGAAGAGGAAGGGTTTAGACAGAGAGCTGATGAGTTCTGTTCTGTACATGTTGAGATGTGTACATCTATGGGAAATGCAGTTTGCTATGTTCAAGAGGCAATTGGTAATGGGAGGCTGGTTGTTGTCCTTTATTTTCAAAGAGGACCAAAGTGCCATCACTATGCTAGAGTCAAGTTTCAATGTGGCCAACTGTGGCTGATCAGACCAATATGAGCTCAGGATGTTCTACCACAGGTCGGGCACAAATAGCCCATATGAACATTTAAGGTGAATGCTCTAAATTTGCACATCCTGTATTTCCTTTGAGCTGTTTCAATTCTGCTTTGCTCATAGAACATAGCCCCTTCTCTGATGAGGGCACGTCATGCTGGGTGGTCCTGTGCCTGTGTCTCCCATGTCACACAATCAATTCCAAAGCTCTTGAGAGACCTTGAGAGTGTCCTTGTATCACTTCTTCTGACCACCATGTGAACACTTGCCCTGTGTGAGTTCTCCATAAAATAGTCTTTTTGGCCAGTGTACGTTTTGCATTCAAGCAACATGGCCAGCCCGTTGGAGCTGTGCTCTCTGAAGCAGAGTTTGAATGCTTGGCAGTTTAGTTTGAGAAAGGACCTCTGTGTTTAGTATCTAATCCTGCCGTGTAATCTTCAGAATCTTCCTAAGACAATTCAAATGGAAGCAATTCAGTTTCCTGGCGTAGTGCTGGTTTACTGTCCAGGTTTCACGGGCATATAATAATGAGGTCAGCACAACGGCTCTGTAGACCTTCAATTTGGTAGTTAGTGTAATACCGCTTCTCTCTGACATTTTTTTTCAGAGCCTCCCAAACACTGGGCTAGCTCTGGCAATGCGTGTATCAACCTTATTATCAATGTGTACATCCCTGGAAAGCACACTACTAAGGTAAGTGAACTTATTTACAGCATTCAAAACTTCTCTATTTGCTGTAACTGATGGTTCCATGAATGGATGGTGTGGTGATGGCTGATAGAGCACCTGTGCTTTCTTAGTGCTATTTGTTAGGCCAAAATTAGCACAAGCAGCAGAGAAGCCATCCATACTTGGTTGCATCTCAGCTTCACAGCCTGTGTTGAGTGCACAATCATCTGCAAATAGAGAATCATACACCAACACTCCCTCCACTTTGGCCTTGGCTTGTAGCCTTTTCAAATTGAAGAATTTACCATCAGTGCTGTAGCTGACCTTGATGCCATATTCATCCTCATTGAAGGCATTTGACAACAAGGTGAAAACATCATGCTAAAAAGCATGGGAGCAAGCACACAGCATTGTTTCATTCCATTGGTGTTTGAGAAAGCATGAGAGGATAGAACTCATGAGAAAGGTTAGGGCTGGACAGATCTGAGAATTACCTGCAAAGAGATATATAGTAATTTGTTTAACCATTCTCCAATAGATGAACATCCTCTTTAGTTTCCTGTTCTTTGCTATTACAAAAAAAGAGATCCTATAAACGTGCACATGTGAATCCCTTTCTTCTTTCTTTGATTTCTTTGGAATAAGCCTAAGAGTAGGATAGCTGAGTCAAAAGGTGTGAATAGTTTAGTGACTTTCTGGTTATACCTCTCAACTGATTTCCAGAATAGTTGAACCAATTCATAGCTTCACCAACAATGCATGAGTGCCATAGCCCCTCTAACATTTGTCATTATCCTTTTTTGTCATCTTTGCGGATCTAATGGGTGTGAGGTGGAACCTCAGAAGGGCTTTAGTTTGCATTTCTCCATTTACTAATAATTTGGAGCAAACTTTTCAAAAATTTTTTGTTATCTTGTATTTCTTCCTTTGAAAACTGCCCATTCGTAACTTTTGACTATATACGCACACACATATATATTATATCTGCCACCACCTTATTTTACAGATGAGGAGACTGAGGTCCAGAGAGGTCAAGTGACTTTCCCAAGGTCATACATGTCATATGTGATAGAGGTTGAAAAACCCTACAGGATAAAATCTTTCTTAGTGCTTCATAAATAATTCTCTCCTACATGCTCCCATGTCAGTGGAAGGAAAAAAACAAAACAAATCCCTAGCAGGGCAACTAGGTGGTACAGTGGTTAGAGTACTGACCCTGGAGTCAGGAAGATTCCTCTTCCTGAGTTTAAATCCAGCCTCAGACACTTACAAGCTGTGTGACCCTGGGCAAGTCATTTAACCCTGTTTGTCTCAGTTTCTCATCTGTAAAATGAGCTGGAGAAGGAAATAGCAAATTACTCCAGTATTTTTGCCAAGAAAACTCCAAATGGGGTCACAAAGAGTTGGACACGACTGAATAACAACAACAGCAAGGATGAGGTTATGAGGATGAGGAGATTCTATTGCTCCAGATAGTAGAGGAAGGGAGGGCGGGCTGCCATATGTTTGAGCTGGTGCAGCTGTCCAGGCAGTTCTTCGCCTCTTTAATTGTCAGTTGGCAAAGCTCTGCCTCCTAAGCATTGAGTCCCTTCAGCTGTCTCTTGCCTCTGTCAATCACAGCTCGCCCACCACCACAGCCTTTAATTATCCTCAGGCTTGTTCCTTGTCTAAAGAAGCCTTATTCTACTTCTTTGCACTGCTTCATTTCTGGGTAAATGTTTTCTTTGTACTGGCCAAGGTACTTTCCTGGGGTCAATTGTTAATACTGCTCTAGAATAAACGTTTTCACTGTCAACCCAAGCCATATACCACAGGGCTGTATTTAGACCTCCTCTTTAACTGGTCTTGTCACTACCTAAGTAGCACCAAAAGGAGCACAGCCCCGCTCTCTTCTCCTATCCATTGTCCTCCTTATATTCTTGTACTTCTCTCTTTTTCTTTCCCCTTCAATTTGGGATCCCTAGCTCTCATTCCCAAATAGATTAAGGAGAATGGTTTCTATTCCCCAATTCTCTTTCTGCAATGACAAAGTCTATACCTCCAGCTCCTCTTCTCGAGCCTGGGGAGGAACTTGTTCACCGCTCTTGGTCCGCCCTTTTCCATTCCCATCATGCCTTTGTGGGTATGCAAATTTTCCCAAGCTTTAGTTCTGCTTAATCTCAGGAAGGTACTAGTAAAATTGTGTCAGGGATGGAGAGGAGGGAAGGAGAAGAAGGTGTATCTTAGCTGTCTTTGCTGATGTTCCAAATGACACAGCAAACCCCTGTATCTTTTATGTGTGCATAAGAAAGATTATCTTGGCAGCAGAATGAAGGATAAATTAGAGAGGGAAGAAAGTGGATGAGGAAGAAAGTTCTAGTCTGAGGCTATTTTAATAGTCTAAAACTCAAGATGGGCAAAAAGAGAGTCTTATACTAATAGTGCCATTGGGAAAGGAAAATAAAGAACAGATATGAGAAATGTTGCTGTCTTGGAGACAGCACAAGCAACTGAATAAATAAAAGTTTGTTCAATTAATGTACAAAGGGGGTGTTGTTTAGTTATGTCAGACTCTTTGAGACCCCATTTGGGGTTTTCTTGGCAAAGATACTGGAGTGATTTGCCATTTCCTTCTCCAGCTCATTTTACAGATGAGGAACCTAAGGCAAACAGGGTTAAATTACTTGCCCAGAGTCACACAGCTTGTAAGCGTCTGAGGCTGGATTTGAACTCAGGTCTTCTTGACTCCACATCCAGAGCTCTATCCACTGAATCACCTAGCTGCCCCAAAGGGGGTGTTCATAAGCAAAGGAATACTTACTTTATATCAGCACCAAGAGGTTTTCTAGAATAAGAACATGGGATACTATATATAAGTAAGCCACCAAATAGGGCTTCAGGGCCTGAGCTACCAGTTGTAGGAACCATACAGGACTTAGCTACTTTAAGTCCTAAGTTCCTTTCCCCATGCTACATTGGACTTGTCTGGATCTTATGACTTTCAGTGTCCCAGGTCAGATTTCTGACTACAGACATGAATAACGTTACTCACAAATCTTCATAAATTAGTCCCCATTGAGATTCTAATCTCTTTTCCTACTTTGCATAACCCAGAAGGATTACTAAAGCAAAAGCAAGCTTGAGCAGAATGCTTTATTTTTAAAGCATATAGACTTTTTTCAATTCCAAATTTTCTCCCTCCTCCTACCCTCATCCATTGAGAAGGCAAGAAAAACAAAAGCCATTACAAATAAGTAGTCATGCAAAAAAAAAAGTCCCCATTAGCTATATTTGAAAGAAAAAGAAAAAAGAAAGGAAGAGAAAGACAGAAAGAAGAAAGAGAAAGAGAGAAAGAAAGAAAGAAAGAAAGAAAGAAAGAAAGAAAGAAAGAAAGAAA
>NW_020953936.1:6231421-6251499 GCF_900497805.2 Vombatus ursinus
AAAGAAAGAAAGAAAGAAAGAAAGAAAGAAAGAAAGAAAGAAAGAAAAAAAGAAAGAAAGAAAGAAAGAAAGAAAGAAAGAAAGGAAAAAATATGCTTTAATTTGTACTCTGGGTCCATCAGCTCTCTATTTAGAGATTAGTAGCATGTTTTATAATGAGTCTTTGGAATTGTGATGGGTCATGTTGATCAGAGTTATTAAGTCTTTCAAAGCTGATTATCTTTACAATATTGTTATCATTGAGTGAATTGTTGTCTTGGTTCTGCTCACTTCACTTTGCATCAGTTCATAAAAATCTTCCCAGGTTTTTTTGAAAGCATACTCTTCAACATTTCTCGTAGCATAATAGAATTCTATCACATTCCTATACTGTAATAGTGTATAGTAACTTGTTCATGCCCAGCTGATGGGCATCCTCTCAGTTTCTAATTCCTTGCTACCACAAAAAGAGCTGCTATAAATATTTTTGTACATAGGAGCCCTACGCCTTTTTTCTTTTATCTCTTTAGGGTATGGACCTAGTAGCAGAATTGCTGGGTCAAAAGATACGTACATTATCGTAGCTTTTTGGGTGTGATTCCAAATTGCTTTCCAGAATGATTGAATTAGCTCACAGCTTTACCAACAATACATTGTTGTTGTTTAGCCACTTTCAGTTGTGTTGGACTCTTTGTGACCCTTTTGTGAGAAGTTTTCTTGGCAAAGTTCCCAGAGTGGTTTGCCTTTTCATTCTCCAGCTCATTTGACAAAGGAGGAAACTGAGGTAAATAGGCTCAAGTGACTTGCCTAGGGTCACACAGCTATTAAGTGTCTGAGGCAGGATTTTAATTCAGGTCTTCCTGACTCCAAGCCTGGCACCATACCCACTGTGCCACTTAGATGCCCTTAGTGTAGCTATTTTCCTGTATCTCCTCTAGTATTTTTCATGTCCCTTTTTTGTCATCTTAGCCAATCTGATGGGTTTGAGGCTGTTTTAATTTGCATTTCTTTAATTATTAGTGGCTTAGAGCATCCCCCCCCCCAATATGGTTACTGACACTTTGATTTCTTCTGAAAACTGTGTATTGACATCCTTTGGTCATTTATCAACTGGGGAATGGCTTGTATTATAGCAAATTTGACTCAGTTACCTACATGTTTTAGAAATGAGACCTTTACCAGAGAAACTTGCCGCAAAGATCCCCAACCCCCTCCCAGTTTCCTACTTTTCTTATCTCAACTGCATTGATTTTATTTGTGCAAAACCTTTTTAATCACATGTAATCAAAATTATCCATTTTACGTCTTGTGAACCTCTCTGTCTCTTGTTTGGTTATGAACGTTCTCCCATCCATAAATCTGACAGGTGATTTCTACCCTGCTCCACTAATTTGCTTATGATAGTACCCTTTATGTCCAAATCATGTACCCATTTTGAACTTATCTTGGCATAAGGTATGAGATATTGGTCTAGGCTACTTTCTGCCAGACCATTTCCAGTTTTCCCAAGTTTTTGTCAAATAGTGGGTTCTTGTCCCAATAGTTGAAATCTTCAAATTTATCAAATACTAGGTTGCTGTACTTATTTGCTTCTGTATATTGTGTATCTATATATTGTGTATATTGCTGATTGACTTCTCTATTTCTTACCTAGGACAAAATTGTTTTGATGATTGTGCTTTGTAGTACTGCTTTGAGATTTTGCACTGCCAGGCCCCCTTTATTCCTGTCTTTTTTCGTTGATTCCTTTGATATTCTTGATCATAAGGAACCAAAGAATTTTGTTGGTAATTTGATTGACATGGCATTGGATAAGTAGATTAATTTAGGTAGAATTATCATTTTTATTGTATTGGCTTGGCCTACACATGAGCAATTAATATTTCTCCAATTATTTAGATGTCTTTATTTGTGTGAAGAGTGTTGTATATTTTGTTCATATAGTTCCTGTGTGTGTCTTGGCAGGTAAATTCCCAATTATTTTACTCTCTCTATAGTTATTTTAAATGGAATTTATCCTTCTGCTTCTTCCTGCTAGGTTTTGTTGTCAATATACAGAAATGTTAACGATTTATGTGGGGGATTTTTGTAACCTGCACCTTTGTTGAAGTTGTTAATTGTTTTAATTGACTCTCTAGGGCTCTCTAAGTAAAACATCATATAATTTGCAAAAAAATAATTGTTTTGTTTCTTCATTGCTTATGCTTATTCCTTCAATTTCTTTTTCTTGTCTTTCTGTTATAATGCATTTCTAGAACAATATTCAATAATAATGGTGATAATGGACATTCTTGTTTTACCGCTGATCTTATTGGAAGGACTTTTAGCTTACCCCATTATACATAATGTTTGCTCTTAGTTTTAGAGAGCTATTACTTAGGATTTTAAGGAAAGCTCCATTTGTTTCTGTGCTTTTTAGTATTTGTTTCTTTTTTAAAACAAGCATGGGTGTTGTATTTGGGCAAAAGCCTTTTCTGCATCTATTAAAATATTCATATGATCTTTATTATTTTTGTTATTGGTATGGTCAATTATGCATATAGTTTTCCTAATATTGAATCAGCCTTGCTTGCCTGGTATAAATCCAGCTTGGTAATAGGGTATGATCTTTATGTTGTATTTCTAAGGCAGAATTCTAAAAGAGAATTCTAGAATAGTAGAGCTGCTCTTGGGCAAATTCTGAAATCCCAAGTCTCCTGGATTCTCTACTATGGTGAAAATGAAATTAACAATGTTAGCTTTAACACTCCTGAGCTGTAGCACCTCCTAATTCCTAGAAATGTCTGAAATCTCAATTTTCCCATCTAGTCTTTGAAGCATGAATTCCTTGTTACATCCAAATGCCTTTTTAGGAAAACACTTTACCACGTACCACTTTCAAAACTTCATACATTAAGGACACTTCCCACTGATGGTGTGTGTATTTATGGAAGAGTATGACCTTGTTGCCACTTTCTTTTGTTTTGTTTTTTTTGTTTGTTTGTGTTTTGTTTGTTTTTGTTTTGTTTTTTGGTTGGGCAATGGGGGTTAAGTGACTTGCCCAGGGTCACACAGCTAGTAAGTGTTACGTGTCTGAGGCCGGATTTGAACTCGGGTCCTCCTGAATCCAGGGCTGGTACTCTATCCACTGCGCCACCTAGCTGCCCCCTGCCACTTTCTTTATAATGGCATTTGTGAAAATAGCAGTGGTTCTTTTCTTACTTATTACTTATAAGGCTCCAACAATGTGGCTACTTTTACTAGTCAGCCAGAAAACATAATTAATTCAAATCACCAATAGTGAAAGTGGGTTGCAACAACTTCACTTCTGAATGTGGCATAGCCAACAGTTACTCCTTTGCCTGTAGGACTTCATGTCTCAGCTGCCAAGTTGATTCACTCCCAGGCTAGATCCCAGATAGCACTCTTCAGGACTTGCTGACCCCTTACCTGGTTTAGTAACCAGTAAATTCTAGTATAGACTTTTGTTCCTGGACTTTGGGTGGCATGCTCTTCCAACCTTTCAGAAGGCCCTTGTATGGAAGAAAAGAAGACACAAAAAGGAGGTAGCCCCATCCCCACCTTAGGCTTGCCTAGTAAGGCCATGTGTTTGCTAGCTTGGAGGAATAGGGGCCCCCACCTGGAGGTCTTCATCCTCACTTGTCATAGTCAGGGAGTAAGAGTCTAGTTATTTGACCAGTTAGTGACTTTGGCACGAACACCAAGTTGTGGTTTAGCAGTTAACCAAAGGGACGGTAGGTGGTACAACAGATAGAGCGTGGGACATGGAGTCATGAAGACTCATCTTCCTGAGTTCAAATCTAGCCTCAGACACTTATTAGCTGTGTGACCCTGGGCAAGTCACCTAACTCCATTTGCCTCAGTTTCTTCATCTGTAAAATGAGAAGGAAATGGTAAACCACTCCAGTATCTTTGCCAAGAAAATCTCACAAAGAGTCAGACGTGACTGAAAAATGCCTGGACAATCACAAAAGTCAACCAAAAGACCACATAATAAAAGGATAGGAAACAGTTACCAAATATCTGTACATGCTAAATGGTAGAGAGCCAGGCCCCTCTGTTTCACATCATCAGGCACTTCACCATTTGCACACTAGCACAAGTGGGCCCTCTTTGACTGGTTCCCTATTACATGTACATGTTCTCTCCTTTGGAAGTATATTAGGTCCTTGAGGGCAGAGATATTTTATTTTGTCCTTGTATCCCTTGCACAGTGCCTGGGAAATAATTGGTACTTAATAAATGCTTGTTGATTGATTGATTGATTGATTGGATTGAAGGGTTTCTTCTTTTGAAAAGTGATATGCAAGAACACCTTCAAAAAGATCATACTTTTGAACTTTAGGTAAGAATGAAAATTTTAAAAAATTATTTCTGAGATTACAAAATAGCTCCTGAAAGATCAGCTTTCCTGGAAAACTGTAGATGCACAATAATATATTACTGCTATTATGTTAGAATGTGTATTAGAGTCAAAATACAGCAAACATGCAAAAATCACCATTCTGTAACAATCTGGGGAAAATGCCTTGGAGTAATGCAATCATCTTTCATGGAAGTTTTATTTCAAGCACTGAAAAAAGAAGACGAGCACAAACGAATCAATCTTCAGTTATATGCAATAATGGCAGGAGGAATCCTCACTCTCTACACTTATCCAATCAGTTACCATGTCGTATCGATTCTACCTTCACAACGTGTGTCTCCTCTCTGCTCATGTGGCCACCACTGTAGTTCAGACCTCCATCATGTGGACAATTGCAGTACCCTCCTAACTGGTCCCCCTGCCTGAAGCCTCTTCCTTCTACAATCCATCCACCCAAAAGCTGCCAAAGTGATATTCCTAAGGCAACGGCTGACCAATGCCCATCCCCAATTCAATAAACATTAGTGACTTTCTGTCACCGCTAAAACAAAAGAGAAATTCCTTTGTGTGGTATTTAAAGCCCCTCATAGCCTGGCCTCAACCTGTCAACCTCTCCAGGTTTGTTATACATCACTCCCCTTTCTGAATTTAGCAATCCAGTCAATACAGCCTTGTTTCAGCTTCTCACATGTAACACTCCATCTTCTTTCTCATTGAAACAGGTAGGCAGCACAGCGCACAGACACAGCCTCAGACACTTAATAGCTGTGCAACCCTGGGCAAGAAACTTAACATTTATCTGCCTCATTTCTTCATTTATAAAATGGAGGTTATAATAGTACCTACCTCCTAGAGTTATGGTGAGGAAAAAAAAATCAGATAACATTTGTAAAGTGCTAGGTTTTAATAAATGCTTATTTCTTTCCCTCCCTTCCTCCTTTCTTCCTTCCCTCCTTCCCTTTCTTCTTTCCCTTCTCTCCTTCCCTCTTTCCTTCCTTCCTTCTTCCCTCCTTCCCTTCCTTCCCTCCCTTTCCTTCTTCCTTCCTTCCTTCCCTCCCTCCTTCCTCCCTTTCTTCCCTACCTTTCCTTCTTCCCTCCTTCCTTCCCTCCCTCCCTCCTTCCTTCCTTTCTTCCCTACCTTCCTCCTTCCTTCATTCTTCCTTTCCTTCCTCACCCTACCTCCCTCCTTTCTTTCTTCCTTCCCTCTTTCTTTTCTTCCTTCCTTCTTTCTCTTTCTTTTCTCCTTCCTCCCTCCCTCTCTTTCCTCTCTCTTTCTCTCCTTCCTTCTCTTTTTTCTTTCTTTCCTCCTTCCTTTCTCCCTCCTTCTTTCCTCCTTTCCTCTTTCCTTCCTTCCCTCCCTCCCTCCTTCCTTCCATTCCTTATTCCCCACTCATAGAACACACTCCTACTTTTTACTTCAAAGCTGAACTCAAAAGCCGCTTCCTACAGGAGGCCTTCCCTAATCCCCTCAGTTGCTAGTACTTTCTACTCTAAGTCATCTTATATTTATTGTGTATATATTTATATATGTACATATTGGCTCCTCCAATGAAAGGTAAACAATTTGAGGACAGGGATGATTTCATTTTTGTCTTTGTTTACCCAGGAGTGTCACAGGAGGTACGCAGTAGGTGATTCAAAAATGCTTATTAAATGATTGATTGCAATCAATGTAATAGTTGCTACAAAATGACTCCACTAAGATGCAATTGCCTCGTGTCTCTGCACATTGCTGACATTGAAACTTTTTACTCATGTTTCTATTATAGACCTTGGGCAAAATGTTGAAGTTTAATTTGGAGTCACTCTCTAGCTGTGACTTAAGTCATTTAGCCTTTGTAAAAGGAGCATGTTAGACTCTCTAAGGTACCATCCAACTACAGACTGATGACTTAATGATTCTTCTTCCTTGTGGTTCCACAACGGTACCTTTCCCTCTCATTTCCCAGAAGCCCTGCAGAGCTGGCGTCCTACAGAATCCTGCTCTCTCTTGTTCCTCATATTTCTGACCTGTCACCATTTCCTTAGATCTTCTATCAAGTGGCAATTGATTGTGGAGAGAAAAACCAAACCTGTAACTTCATTGGTATAGGAAGGAAAGAACCAAGCACTTTATGAAATGCTTACCACACAGTGCCAGGCACTGTGCTAATAGGAACCTCCCGAAGGTGGAAACTCCCTCTACCAATTCAGGTTGACACCTTTTCTAAGTTTAGCAACTTAGTACCTAGAGGTAAAATGACTATCCCAGGATTATATTCACACTGTGAGTCAGAGGCAGGACATATAATGTGATGGGATATTATGGAATGTTATGCTGTTTGCGTTTAACTGAGGTCAATAGTGTGTTAAAAGAAAATTGTTGAAGGAAAAACTTTCTGAAAGCTCATAAATACCTTGCGGGGAAGGCCCTTATGCTTTCTAGGTTGATAGGAAGAACAAATCTTAATGTTTATCTTTCCTCCAGAAATAACAGAGGGTCTACAGGCAACCTCTCTAAGAGTGCTTCTTTATTTTATGAAATTTTCTTAATAAGCACATGGGCAGAGTGGGGGGGATTATTTATGGAATAATGGTTGAAGTTAGAATTTATTAATAAATAATTCTAAGCTTTGAGGCTTCTCACCCTGTGATGGATGTGGTAGCAGTGATGGATGGAAGGACAAGTCCCATATCAAGCTTCTGACTGGGGGAGCAAAGGTAGGAAGAAGCTTGTGTTTATTGTGGCATCTTTCTTTGGGGGACTTTGGGGCTGGGATGATGGAGATTGATCAGTCCCAAGGGGCTTTTAAAACCTGCAGGTAATAATGTATGTCAAGGGCCTAACTACAATCTTAACTCCTTCCTTATCAGTTTTTTCACCCCCCACCTCCACCTCAAAATACTTAGCACAGTGTCTGGCACACAGTAGGTGTTACATAATGCATATTCCCTCCATTCTTCCTTCCTTCCCATTAAGAAACATTCCTGACCATAGAGGCAGCTTGGAGTAGAACTCTTTTACACTCTTAAAAATTATTGAGGATGCCCTCTCCCCCAAGAGCTTTTGTCTATATGGGTTATATCTATTGATATTTGTCATGTTAGAAATAAAATCTTGGTATTATGGAAATATTTTTGACCCTGAAAGCCCCTAAAAGAGTTTTAGGGACTCCTAGGAGTCACCTGACCACTCTCTGAGAGCCAGTCAATAAACGTTTATTATGCGCCTATATGTGCCAGGCACTGGAGTAGAAAATAGAGAAAAAGGCTAGTAGAAGATAGAAATGGGAGACATCTGTTCATACACTACCTCTTATACTTACTAACTAACTGCATGCCCCTGGGTGAAGTTACTGAATCTCTGTGTGCCTTGAGTAAGTACCTAGGATTTATTTACTAAGGTGAAGAAAGTTCCCCAGCTAAGAAAAGTACAGGTCTCTGGTGGATTAACAAAATAGAAGGCAATGGGAAAATTCACTTTACAAATTGTCCCATAGATATCTTGGCTGCAATATATCTTTTTGATAAAGTGAATTCTTGCATGGAGCAGAAAACCCCTAAAATTTGCTCGCTATAATTGTTCTTCATTCCTACAGAATTCCTCTGAAACTAGCGATAGAAAACTTACTATTGGAATAGTTACAACATCACACATATATTTTAGTATTTATCATATTTGATGTTGATTACTAAAATGCATATTTAAAATTAGAGATATCAAATTGTTTGTGATAATGTATAATGATAATTTTTGTAAATATTAATCATGTCTCTTAGAGAAATATTTGTAAAAGTCCTTTGAATGTAGAACTATTTAAAATGTGTTCTTTCCAAAGTATTGTTCACTCTGGACACATTTTAGTTTTCAACAGACTGCTTTTCACAAATACGAAATATCAAGGTGTGTCTTTCCAGGGAAAAAGAGGAGGAACTGGTGCTAAATCAAATACCCAAGTACTTTCACCTTAAATATTTATATTTGGGCACCAGGTGCCTATTTCCTCTGCATTTTTCCAAATCTTTAGGCACAAAAAAAAAGAGATGCAGTGCAGAATGGAATAAGCTAAGGGCTACCATTACAGTCATTGTAGAAGTCAAGCTAGGTTGAGGCTCTAGAGAGATTTTAAAAGGGCAGACAATGCTTTACGTCTCTGGGACTTGCTGATATTCACTTTGCTGGCATTTGTGCTTTGTGGTTGACTGGTACGCCTGGCATGTGACATCAGGAGAATATTCAGTTATCTGATCACATGTGTATCGTTAGGGTGTAGGGGAGGAGAGCAGGCTAGCCCATGAAGTACCAAGTCTATTGATTTGTCTTTGGGTTGCTGGTCATATTGGCCACACAAAGAGGGGAAGAGAGGCAGAGAAGGAAACTTGCCTTAGGTGGTGATGCTAGGATGGCTTGTTGAGTTACTCCTGGCTTCCAATGTATCTAACAGCCTGTTCAGGTACCTAGTAGAGCAGTACATTCATTGGCAGGTGGCTAGGAGTTGAGTGTAGTTTCTAAGAGAGCAGTGAAACACTGGATAAGCTAGAGTATGTGGGGAGATGATTTCCTTTATCCTAACTTTAGACCAGGAATGCTTGATAGCACTTTTTTTTTAGTTTTCAACATTCACTTTTATAAGATTTTGAGTTCTAATTTTTTTCTCCCTCTTTCCCCTCCCCCTCCCCAAGACAGCATGCAATCTGATATAGGCTATACATGTACAATCATATTAAACATATTTCCACATTAGTCATGTTGTGAAAGAAGAATCCGAACAAAAGGGAAAAACTACAAGAGAGAAAAGCGCATGCTTCGATCTGCATTCAGACTCCATAGTTCTTTCTCTGGAGGCGGATAGCATTTTCCATCATGAGACTTTTGGAATTGTCTTAGATCATTGCATTGCTGAGAAGAGCTAAGTCTGTCAAGTGGGTCATTGCACAGTGTTGCTGTTACAGTGTTCAATGTTCTCCTGGTTCTGCTCACTTCACTCAGTATCAGTTCATGTAAGTCTTCTCAGGTTTTCTGAATCTGCCTGTTTATCATGTCTTATAAGAACAATAATATTCCGTTACATTCATATACCACAACTTGTTCAGCCATTTCCCAATTGTTGGGCATTCCCTCAATTTCCAATTTTGGGCCACCACAAAAAGAGTTGTTATAAATATTTTTGTATATGTGGTCCTTTCCCCTTATCTATGATCTCTTTGGGATACAGACCTAGTGGTGGTATTGCTGGATCAAAGGGTATGCATAGTTTTATAGCCCTTTGGGCATGGTTCCAAATTGCTCTCCAGAATGGTGGGATCATTTCGCAACTGATAGCACTTCTTGACAAGCCTGCTGATGCCTCTGTCTCCACCTTCCTTTCAAGAGCAAAGGGGCATGATGAAGAAAAGCATTCAGGCAATTGAAAATTGAACCTTACCAAAAGTGAGTGGGTTCAGCTGCCTTAGGCCTTACTTTTATACTTCACACTCACTTTCACTGTAGTAAATGTATTTCAGCCTGTGTGCCAACTACTTCAAGGCCATGCTGAGGAGAGAAGAAAATAGTAGGGTACAACCCAAGGGGGTTGGGGCACAAGCTCAGCAAGTTAGGAATTATTACTGGAATATTCCATACCTCTAGGAAGGAACTCAGAATTTGGAGAGCACGAGGAGGGAAAGGAGAGGCTTCTAAGCTGTACTTTTTATAAAGTTGTAATAAGAAGTGAGGCGGAAAAGCAAGATTTGAATGTCACCTGGTGATAGAAGCATCTGCTAGAAGCTCTAACCAGAGGTGGGGAACCTGCAGCTAAGCTGTACCCCTACAGCATTAGGAGAAACAATGTCCCATGGGCTACCAGGCTGTTCCAGTTCAGCAGCAAAAGTATCATACGTGTAACTGATGCAAGTATTTTAAATGGTTGAATTTTGAGTGTGTAAACTGACATATTTTAGAGCAAAATTTATATAAATGTTGTTGCATCTGATACTACTATAATAACTTTCCTGCTGTTACTAATGGGCCAAAAGTCAAGAGTTCATTTGCATAGGAACACATCAATTAAACAATTTCTTTTGTTTCTTTTAGATAACCAAATGTTCAAGAGCATTTCAACATTAAAGAAAAACGGAAAGGACAATGGTACGTGCAACTATGAATTTATATCTAGGTTTTTTTAAGTGTGTACAGGTATTCCTCGTTTTATTGTGCTTTGTTTTATTGTATTTCAGAGATAATGCATTTTTTATAAGTTGAAGGTTTGGGGTAATTCTGCATCAAACAAATAGATAACCAAATGTGAAACCCTTCCCTCCCCCCCAACAGAGAGAAAAGGGATCCGAGATTATTTCCACACTTGTGAAGGAGAAAGCAAAATCCGATAACTTGAACAACAGCAACAAAAAAAGCTTCATCACTCATTGGGGTTTTATTCCTCAATGAAGGGGGAAAAATGCTGATAAAATGAGGTTTTTATATTGCCTGACTTATTAAAACATAATTGACAGCCTGGAATACACTAAATGAAATAATAGCATTTATCTATCTTTATATGATGTTAAAAATAAAACTCACTCTCTTTTCTAGTTACAATTGTTTGATGAAGCAGATGCCCAATCAAAGGCTGTTTGGTTCCCTTTTATGCTGATTGTTTTAAATCCAGCAAAAGGGGCTCGTCATTCCTTCTTTTTGTTTGGGGTTGCAGGACTACATTTTCCATAGGAATCTGGGTGGCCTCTTCTGCTTGGGAAGGGTAGCCTTCTCTGCCTTGCGCACTCTCGGCCGCAGCTGACATTTCCGTGTAGAGCTCGTGGAGGGGCTCGTCAGCCCCGCTGCTGCTAATGATATCCATGCCCACGTCCTGCGTGCCTTCTTGGCCTTCCGCAGTTGTTCTTTCTTTGCCTTTCTTATGGAGATGCATTTTGAAAGTTTCTTTTGTCGGCGTGGCTTTAGAAATTGTTTTCTTAAATCTTTCACCAGACTGCTTCAGTCTCTCTCCTGACGACTGCCTCAGTCTCTCTCCCGACTGCCTCAGTCTTTCTCCCGACTGCCTGATCCTTTCTCTCCTCTCAGGAGTCACAATTCTAGTCCGAATTCTGTCTACTTTCTTGTCAAAATTCTGTCTTGTCTTCTGCATGTTTTCTTTAGAGAAGGCCTTTTTGATGTTATCGATTTGCTTCTTTCCCGATTTTTTAAACTGGGTTGCTCTGCTTTCTTCAATTTCATATTCTTCATCAGAAGAGAGATCGTCGGGGAGGCAGAACTCATCTTCTTGTGTATTCTCAAGCAGGCTTTTTTCCTTAACCACAGAGAGAGATGTAGGACATTGGACCTCCTCCTGGGTGGGGAGAGAGGAAAGAATGGAAATTATAATAGTATCCATTTTGATATCATTTAAAGGTTTACAACATTCCTGTGAGGTAGGTAGAGCAAGTGATATTAGGCCCATTATACAGATGAGGAAACTGAGACTCAAGGGGGTCATACAATCAGTGATGTCTAAATGTATAGGCAGATAGTTTGAGGGGAGTCATCGATACATATCTCTGAAATCTTGTCACCCCTCTCCAAGTGAGATTCTGATTCCTGCCCTGAGGGGTGCAGGAAAAAGAACTGCAAAGGCAACTAGAACCACAAGGCTCTCCTCTAAAAAGAGGGGTGTAAGACTAGAATTATATCTGTGTGCCCCCCATTGATGGCCTAGAGGCACAGTTATTTTAGGTTCAAGCCACTTTCCAAGATACCATTCCTTAAAGGGGGAGGGTAACCCCAGCTTACATCTATTGTCCTGACTCCTTCCCATCAAATGCTAGTTACACAAAAGACCATCTCGAATAGTGAAATGCAAGCAACTATTAAAGAGATTCATCCAAGACCTCGTACTAAATAATGGGTATTTTTAAATCACACAAAACTTTGAAAAGTCTAGGATCTAGAACTGACTGATAAGTAACAATTCTTAAAAGAAACTCTATAATCCTATCTCAAGTACATATTAAATCAGTGTAACAAATTAAAACCAAAGAAAGATTCAAGGCGAAAAAAAAAACTTGCCCAATGAGCCAACCAATTTCTTTTTTTATATGAATTTTCTTTTCCTTTTGAGATTAACAAGTACCAACAAACAAGAGCATTTCAACATTAAAGAAAAACGGAAAGGACAATGGTACGTGCAACTATGAATTTATATCTAGGTTTTTTTAAGTGTGTACAGGTATTCCTCGTTTTATTGTGCTTTGCTTTATTGTATTTCAGAGATAATGCATTTTTTATAAGTTGAAGGTTTGGGGTAATTCTGCATCAAACAAGTCTATCAGAGCCATTTTTCTAATAGTATGTACTTACATCATGTCTCTGTGTCACATTTTGGTAATCCTAGCAATATTTCAAACTTTTTCATTATTATTATATCTGTTATGGTGATCTATGATCAGTGATCTTTGATGTTACTACTATAATTGTTTTGAGGCTCCACAAACCATGCCCATATAAGATGGTGAACTTAATAGATAAATATTGTGTGTGTTCTGACTGCTCCATCCATGGGGCTGTTGTCTATTTCTCTCCCTCCCTTGAGCGTCTCTATTCCTGGAGATACAATAATATTAAAATTAGGCCAATTAATAACTCTGTGATGGCCTCGAAGTGTTTAAGTGAAAGAAAAAGTCAATCTATGCAGAAAAATTTGTTGTTATCTTATTTTAAGAAATTGCCATAGCCACCCCAACCTTCAGTAACCTGATGAGTAGCAGCCGTTGACATCAAGGCAAGACCTTCCACCAGCAAAAAGAATACAACTCATAGAAGGTTGAAATGATGGTTAGCATTTTACTTAGCAATAAAGTACTTTTTAATTAAGGTATGTATATTGTTTTTAAATATAATACTATTGCCAACTTAATAAACTACAGTATAGTGTAAACATAACTTTCATATACACTGGGAAACCAAAAAATTATTGTGGTGGTCTGGAACCGAACCTGCAATATCTCAGAGGCACACCTGTATTAAATTTAACACAGTAGCAACAAAACTGCCCTGCTTATCAGTGTCGCCCTCTGAACTTCTTTCTGCTCACTTCTGAGTATTTAAAATGTGTCTTTGACACTCATTTCTTCTTCTTCTTTTTTTATTATTATAGCTACCTGCCAACTGTCTCTCACCCCAAATAGAAGGTCTATCTTATAAAAAAAATATATAGTTGAGCAAAACAAATATAGAGCCAACCACTTTCCAAAGGCTGCAGGGGGAGAGCAGTAGCAAGTTAGTTAAGTCTTCTCTTCTGCTCTGCTTGATTTGTTAACATCTTTGTTGTCTTTTGTTACTTAAAATTCCCTGGCACTGAGCACAGGGATGATAGATGTAAAAAGAAATACGTGTAGGAACCCTGTTGCTCTGATGAATCAGTGGTGGTGGGAGGGATCAAAATACCTTACAACTCCTCCTCACTCCTAACACCTGCTGTAGCCACAGGCTGCAGTAGGAAGGTCTGACTGAAGAGTATGAAATTGAGGGGGGAAAAGAAAGTTGATGTTTTTTTGCCTCCTTTCAAAAAAGATTTATTTTTATTCTCAGGTTCCAAATTCTGCCTCCCTCCACCTCCTCCTCTACCCACTGAGAAGGCAAGAAATATGCTATCCATTATACATATGAAGTCATACAAAACGTATTCCCACATTAACCACGTTCAGGGGTGAGAGGGAAGCAAGAAAATAAAGGAAGGGGAAAATGCTTTCAATCTGCATTCTGAGTCCATCAGCGAAGAGAAGAGTTAAAAACTAATAACTGATGGCCACAAAACCCCCAAAATCCCAACCTGAAGAGTTTAGCTTTTCTCTTCCTCTTTCTGCAAAAACAGAAGGTGACCAAATGACTGTTAAATGGACAGACAGTACCCAGAGAAGCTTTGGTTACACAGGATTATTCTTTTTAGCAGGGGGTTGAGTAGGGAACCTCTCTCTGTCCCTCTCTGTCTCTCTGTCTCTGTGCATCTCCCTCTCTCCTCCCTCTCTCTCTCTGTCTCTCTCTGTCTCTTTGTCTCTCTCTCTCTCTTTCTGTCTCTCTGTCTCTCTCTCCTCAGCCCACTTGATGAGGTTAGAAGATAAAAAGGATAGGTAACAGAAACAGATGAGAAGACTTTGAAGTTGATCATTTGCACCTTATAGAAGGGATACCCCCCTCAGATTCTGATTGGCCAGAGTAAAGGAAGTATTTAAAAAATGTGTGTATATTTCTTTACTCTTTTAGGAGGTGTGAAGAAGTTCCTCAATCAATTTATTGGAATTACAGGGTCAGTTAGCCACTGGCTCAGAAATTAGCTATTTCCTGGTGGCTTTTATAAAACAAGAAAGATCTGAAATCAGGGCTATCTCAGCATTTGAGAAGAGAACTGACTGTGGAGGAAGAGCCCAGTTGTACCTTGGTCTTTCCCCTTGCACCTCTTCCTGAGTATAGCAGTGGAAGGAGGTTTCTTTCTCTTCTCCACCTTTATCCATCAGTAATAGTGCTTTGTGGGCAGCTAGGTGGCTCAGTGGACAGAGTGCTGGGCCTGAAGTCAGGAAGACTCATCTTCTTGAGTTCAAATCTAATCTCAGATACTAATTAGCTTTGTGACCCTGGGCAAGTCACTTAACTCAGTTTCCTCATCTGTAAAATGAGTTGGAGAAGGAAATGGCAAACCACTCCAGTATCTTTGCCAAGAAAACCTCAAATGCGGTCACGAATAATCAGACGTGACTGAAATGACCAAACATGTTCCAGGTTTATGAGTGAAATATTTTATATCTACTATTCTTACAATGCTATCTCAGTAAATAAATATATTTCCTTTAAACCAGTTGTCCTCTAGCTAACTACTGAAGACAAATGTGTCAGTGAAGCTTGGGGGCTATAGCCTAGGAGTGTGGACTCACAGATTACCTTGAACCTAATTAGAGTATCTCTGATTCCTGGGGAACCCAACTTTTGAGTGAGAGTTAGAGAAGTCAGGCCCAACACTTCAGAACCGCAAGGATCCATGACTTCATCTGTGGACAGATACAGATCTATATCCGAAGCCCTCTTTGCATTTGGTCTCTGCAAGTTGCTATGAAAGAAAAAAAAATTCACCAGTGCTGCCTAGCTGGTGATGAGCCCTCCTAAATTTATATAAGCTGGTCCTCCGATGACAGACATTTTTTTGGTCATCAAGTGGCTTGGAAGGATCTGTCAGATCTTAAAGCATAGACTTCAAGAATCCAGGGCCACCTACATGCCATGATGAGGAAGCAGGAGAGGACTTCAGGGGAGGATTGTTAATTGTGGAGAATTCATCATAAAAAGAGATTGACAAACACTGTTACTACACAAAGTAGAAACAGCTTCTTAATACAGGATTCTCTTTTCAAACCCCATTCCTCATAATTGGATTTAACATGTATTCATTAGCATCTTTTGTTTTCTTTGTTCAATTTCCCTTAATTACCCCTTGTCTCTCTCTTCCCCACTCCCTTTTCCTTCTCTCTGTCTCTGTCTCTCTCCCTCTCCTCCCTACTTTCTCTCTCTCTCCTGTAGCTCTTCTTCCCTTCCTCTGTCTCTATTTCTCTGTCTCTCTCCCTCATTCACCAAGCCACAGACTCACTTTCCTTTATTTACCCATCAGCTCACATATGTGCATGAAAGTGTGGGGCAGTGGAAAGACAAATGGCAGCTATAAATAGGTCATGGCATGCTATCAGCAATGACTTGCATAGGAGAAGGGGGATAAAGACATCATTGAAGCAGTATAGGCTCTGGAAAGAAGATGGGATGGTTATGTAGCAGGTATGAGAAATAAATGGACAGGATGAATACTCCATTTGTACTCCAAAGACATTCATGCCCTTTTAGTATGGTGGGTATTCCCCTTGGTCCATCTCTCCATTTCTCACTAGCTCTCCTTGTCTGTGTTTCTCTCAGTGTGTTTCTCTTTGCATTTCTTTCTCTGTCAATGTCTCTATGTGCGCTCTCTCTCTCTCTGGCTCTCTCTGTCCCTCTCTGTCTCTCTCTGTCTCTGTGTCTCTGTCTCTGTCTCTCTCTCCCTCCAGCAGGCCCAATTTAGTGTAACCCCCTAACATTACAAATGACAAAACTGAAGTCCAAGGGGATGTGAATTGTCCAAGGTCATATGGGTATCAGAAGCAGGGTTTGATCCCTGGTCCTCTTACTCCAGAACCAATGTTTTTTTCATTCTACCATTCTGCTTCACGAGATGCATCAAAGTCTAAAGGGGTGTGTGTATGTGTGTGTGTGTCTGTGTGTGTGTGTGTGTGTGTGTGTGTGTGGCCTTGTACAAGGACTACTGTGGAACTATATAAGAGATGCTGAAAAAGTATGTATAGATATTCTACCTGTGAGACAACATCAAGGAATGAGGAAGAAATAAATAAAATAAGATTTAAGCAGAAAAAAAGTAACAAATGAGTCTTCAAAAGAGAAATGAAATGGGCTGACATAGCAACTAGAAAGCGAGTTTTCAGGAAGAGCCCATAATAGGGAAGGCCAAGGAGGATTAAATTCAGACTTCCCTCTACTTTTTTTTGTTTGTTTATCCTTTGTCTTACTCTAGCTGGCAAAAATGAGATTTCTATAAGAACTAATGCTGAATTTTTCACTAAAAAATTCAAATTATGTAATAGATGATGGTCACATTTTTTACTTCACCTAAACAAACCAGAGTTATATTCCCCCAAGGTTTTAACATAAAACTGACAACTCCCATTTATGAGAACTCTCATTCTCAGCTTTAAATAGCTTTCCTCATGAGAACTTCATGGGGGCAAATAGTCCAAGTATTATTATATCCATGTTACAGGTGAGGAAACCGAGGCTGAGAAAGATGAAATGACATTCCGAGGTCCAACTATCTAATATCAGAAGTGGGACTTCTTTCTCTACCATACAGCCAGAATTGTTTGCTGTTTCTCACCCAAAACATTCCATTTCCAATCTCTGTCCCTTCTTCCTGGAGTGCCTCCCATACCTGTGAACACCCTCCTCACCCTCCCTCTGCCTCTTAGGCTCCTTCAGAGCTCAGCTTAAACATCACCTCCTATAAGAAGCCTTTCCTAATCCTCCCAGCTGCTAGTGCTACCTCCTTTGAAATAACATTGTGTTTATTATGTGTGTGTATGTATCACCTATTTAAGTGCATACATTTGGTTTCCCCTTTAGAACATAAATTCTTTGAGGGAAAGTGGGGTAGAAGCTTGGGCAGGCTCTTAGGCCGCAGTGGGTCCTTCCTCCTTGCTCTTTAGTTCAGCTCTGCCTGGGGTTTTACCCACCCTGTGGTCTGAACTATAGACTAGTGGGCCTGGATTTATCAGAGGTCTTTTCCTGAACTCCAACTTGAGTTTCTGATCTGATGACTGAATAAAGGGGGATTGTATTTTATATTTTTTTTATTCATAGATTCTGCACTTTGAATTAAAAAATATTAAATAGCAATTATAGCTAGCATTTATATGCCGCTTTGAGGTTTGCAAAGGACTTGACAAATATTATCTCATTTTATCCTCACAACCACCCTGGGGAGGGGTGAGTGACAATTATTATGTCCATTTTACAGATGAGCAAATGAAGGCAGACAGAGGTGACTTGCCCAGGGTCACACAGTTAGTAAGTATCTGAGGCTAGATTTGAACACAGGCCTTCCTGACTCCAGGTTCAATGCTTCAGATATTGCCCCACCTCGTTACATCAAAAGTAGTTTTTAATTGGATTCTATGGTTCATGAGTGACTGTTGCATTTTTTAAAAATGAATCCGCTGGTCCAAGCCAAATTTAGATTTAGCTCACAATATCAGATGCCTGATATGACAGTATAATGGAATTATATCATATATCACTATGCCTGACACACATATGTGTGTATGTGTGTACACACATATAATATATGGGAAAATAACATTTAATGTTCAAAGTGTCATATCTTTCCTGAGGCATGACTCATGCTAATAGGAATGGGAAAACCAGTTGCTGGAACAGTGACTTAGGCCAGGAAGTCTATACTACATAGATTCTGGGGCAAAAAAATTCAAGGAATTTGGAAGAGCTAATCATTTATTTGGATCCACCTGTCTCCCCAAAGCCTCAGTCCTTTTAGGGAAGTTGCTGGTGTTCCTGACCCATCCCTTTCCCCGCCTGCACTGACATGCCAGTGTGGGCAGGCGTGGGATTGCCATGCTCCCTTCTGACTCATAGAATCCAGGTTTGACTTTATATGTTTGTATGTGTTAAAGAGGAGAGTACAATATCACTTCCATAAAATGTCTATCCTCTTCTAGTGTTTAACTTAACATTGAGTAGGCAGTGTGGTATAATGGAAGGAACACTGGATTTGGAATTAGGGAACCTGTGTTCTAATCTTGGCGCTGCTGTTTAGTATGTGACCTTGGGCAAATCACTTTACCTCTGGGGGCCTTAGTTTCTTTATGTGTAAGATGAGAGGACCTATACCCTTTAATACTGTGGTGTACTATGACACTCATAGACTCAATTCAAAAATGTGTATCGGGTGTTGGCCACTAAAAGAGATATAAAACTGAGAAAAAAAATCAGTGATGGGCTGAGCAATTAGTGTAGAACACAATGGGGAATTAGAAAGAAAAGCCAGGACAAGGTCCCTGCTATTTAATATCTTACAACTCAGGAGGAGAAAAGACACTCAAGTTCGAAAAACTTACCCAGCTGACCCTTTGTTCTCAAAGGCCATCCCTACCAAGCTAGAAAAAGCTCCAGGGTGGGCCTGGCCATAGATTGTGTCTATGGTCTGAGTATCAGCCTAGACAAGATCAAAGAGGCCCACCATGAGAAGGCTCGTTAAGCGAAGTGATAAAAAGTTTTGGGCCATAGCAACTCATGATATGGTCTCCTAAGGTGTGGAGAAGTTGTAGTCTGTAGAAAACACACAGTGATGGAAATCACTCACTGTTCTTAGAGTGAGAGAGAGGGAAGGAGGAAGGCAGGGCACATACACACACACACACACACACACACATATAGACATGCATACACATGCATAATTTATATAATACATATAATATATATGTATACATGTATATACCTCGTATAAACATATGCACACATTTATGTACATGCATATATACACACACATAATATTTCTTGAGAGCAGTAGCTAGAAGTAATTTGAAGAGGCAGCATAGTGTAATAGAAAAAAACCATTAGATTTGGAATCTGGGGATTGGGACTTGAATCCTGAATTTGTTATGTACACACATGTGTACTTGGGCAAGTTAGATCACATCTCCTGTTCCTCAGTTTTCTTACCTGCAAAATGTCTAACCATTAAGTTGTTCATAATAGACTTGTAGTTTCATGTGCAATCATCTTTTTTATTATACTATGTTATAGAAGTACTTGTTTTATTCCATAAATTAAAAATAAAATAATTTTTTAAAAAATGTCTAACCATGGAACAACTCTTTATCAATACTGGTGTGAGAATCAAATTGATAAATTGAGTATGGCAAATCACTCTCTACAGTCACCTAATATTATTGTTAAATATTTGTACCTCCAATGCTTAATATAGTATATTGCACATAGTAGGTACTTATAAATTTGTTTAATTGAATTTGAAGACTGTGGATTTGGTGATACTTTATTGTATTTCCTTGAGAAGGGAGTTCCTTCCTTCTTCGCTCCTCCCTCCCTCCCTTCTTCGTTCCTCCCTTCCTTCCTTCCTCTCTTCTTTCCTTCCTCCCTCCCTTCCTTCCTTCTTTTCCTTCCTTC